>NC_013490.2:2274279-2299049 GCF_000004555.2 Caenorhabditis briggsae
TCCGTAACTCTGTTCATAGACAATATACAGTAATCCAAATAATACCGTTTTGTAGTACTCGTGGAGCTCTATCATACCTGGTTGAGTTGGTTCGAAAACATTGATTTTGAAAGAAATTATGGCAGGGCCCGCGAAGACCCGGATTACAAGTAGGGAAAAATGCTTTTTCGAAGCTTACACTAGCATACTCTGAAAATTCTCGAAAAATCGATATTTCGGCTTGAAAGGGTCACGAAATGATTCTGAAAATGCTTGAAATTCAATGGAGCTTTCACTGTGGTAGCTGAGCCCTAGAAATCATCGGAAATGAGCTCCCGGAGGACATTTCGCATGCCTCTGATAACGTCAGAAAACACATTTTTCGACATGTTATCGGTCCGGAATCTGGCTCGATTGAAATAGTCCTGACGGGGCCTGTCGAGATCTATCCATTGGTACCAAAAACGTCTGAATATCTCGTTCTAGGGAGTAAATTTGACTCGATTGTTTTCAAAATTAACAAAAAAATAGATCGTTTTTAGCCAAGTTTCAGCCTAAATTTCAGGCAAAATTCTGAGAGTTTCCAGGCGGAAATTCTCGGTTTTAGAGAATTTTTGGGCAGTTTTTAGCTTGTTTTAGGTGATTTTCAGCAAATTTTCAGCCAAAAAACTCACTTTAAGCTCATCCCGATTGCCAGAATGCCTCAATTGTCCCTCATACATCAAACTCTGACACATTGCAATCATTCGTTTCTGTTGTGATTGATCGATTATCGATCGCTTATCAGTGCACAGGAAGTCGTAGGTAGATGGACTCCAAGGCATATCTTTCCTCAAATTGAACTCTTTCCTCTCGGATTTTTTCGATTTTTCCTCATTTTCCGCAGATTGCTCATCCTTAATTTCCTCGTCGAGGTTTTCTTCTAGAAGCTTTTCGTCCTCTTTCATTTTTTCCAAATATTCCAATTTCTCGTCGTCTTTCAGCTGTTTTTCCTCGAGATTTTTCCTCTTTTCATCCTGTTTTTTCAACTTTTCCGCCTCTTTTTTCGCCTCTAAATTCAGTTTTTTCGCTTCTTTTTCCTTCTTTTCTTGTTCTAAACGCTTTTCTTTTTGTTTTCTGCGAATGTCACGAACATGGGTCCATGAGGCCACTTTTTCGATTCTCTGGAAGTACAAAATTTGATTTTTCGCAATTTTTCAACTTATAAACCCGAAATTTCGCAATTTCCATGGCTAATTGCGCATCTGAAAGGTCGGAATCCACTAGAAACTGCTCAAACTCCTCTAGTGTCATCTCGGAACGCATTTTCTTCTTATGGAATCGTTTCCACGCTTCTGGGTTGGATTTTTCGGATTCAGGGACTTCTGAAACCATTTTTTAGGTGAAAAAAACAACTTCTTCGAGCTTTTGAACCCTTAAAACGTTTTACAAAACATAACTTTTGGCTCATTTTCCAAAAAAATTTTTTTTTTCGATTTTTTTTTCTGAAAAATTCAAAAAACCCACTGATCCATGGCGGTGGCTCGTTTGGAAACAACATTTCCCTTCCGCCAAACCGCTTTTTCGGATTTGTAACACAACTTAAACATCCGGTGAGCACATGAGCGACGACTTCTGGAAAAATTGAGATTTTTAGGCTGAAAATCGGATTTTTTTTCGAAAAATACCATCATATTTTTTATTCTGATCGAGTTGCCAAGCGATTTGACATCGAATATCCGCTTCTTCTAGACTCATTTTGGCCTGAAATCAATCTGAAAAATTCGAAAATTCGTTGAAAAAATTTATGTCGTCAGTTGGAGTGCATGCACACTGCACAACTTTTCAAGTACTGTAATCTGGCAAAAAATGGTTTGGAAGCAAAAAATACCAAAAAAAATAGTTGTTAAAATATTATTATCTTACTGAAATTTGGGCTAGAAAATTGCAAAATTGAATGAAGAATTATTTTAACATCGAAAATAATCTAAATGTCATTTTTGAAGGAATAAAAACTATGTTTTTCGAAAAACAAAAAGCAAAAGTGGTATGCGAACGCGCTCTATTTGCACGCATGAGAGAGGGAGACCCAGAGAAAATTGGTTATTTTCTGGCGATTTTTTACAATTTCCAACAGTTTTCACCCCGAAAAAAGCCGATTTTTCGCCCAAAAATCATGACAACAAATGTGCAAGAAGTGTATCATGTCGTTTCGCACCGCCCGATTTATTTCTGGTCGGCGAACGATGTCGATATTTGGCTTAGAAGGAAGCGACCCCGTTTTGCACTGAAATATGCGCATTTCTTCCTTCGACATATTGTTTCAGGTGGGATTTTTGGAGTTTTTTGGGCCGAAAAATCAAGTTTTTTGCAGGTAGAGTGCTCGTAGACCTCTCCGACGACGATTTACGGGAGATTGGAGTGGAAAATGCGGATGAGCGGCAGGATTTGCTGCTGGAAATTAAGAAAGAGAAGCTTTACAGTGATTTGGACGAATTCTCAAAGCTACGGACACAATCTACGGGCAATTAGACACTCTTGTTAAATGAATTTTTTGTACATAATAAATTATTTTTTTTTCGAATTTTTCATAGTTTTTAAACCGGTTTTTGACCGAAAAATATGCTTTTTAAATTGAAATTTTCAGCTTTTTTCAGTAAAAATTCGATTTTAGAGGTTCCTAGGTTGAATGGAGCGTCGAAATGGACCAAGGTGTAGAGAAGTGGCGGATTTCGTTGGGAGAAACGGGTATTTTGGGTATCCTGGACGTCCTGGAGACGTTTTGGGAAGATTTCAGAGAAGACCGAGACATGATGTGAGGGTTTTCGAGAAAAAAAGTGGAAAAAGTTCGAAATTTCTCGCAAAAGAACTAAAATTTTTGAGCTATTTTTACACCTAAAATCATATTTTTACTCAACTGCGAAAATTTTAAAAATCGACTGCGAAAATTTTTAAAAAATCCATAAAATCTGGATAAATGGACACACAGATAGACATTCTTTAGACTGAAATGCTGAAAATTGTTTGAAAAATATGGCTTAAAAGCTGAGAATTGAGAATTTCGCCTAGCTATTTCCACAAATTTTTGTGTCAAAAATGGCCTAAATTTGATTTGAATTATCTCAAGAATGATAAGAAATGGCTCACCAAATTGAAAAATACTACCATATCTTGATAGGTACTGTACCAAATTAATTGAAAATCACTTTTTTGAACTTGGCGTAAGAAGAGCTTCAAAATGAGTATAATTATGACTAGGTTTTGAAAATTTTTCAATTTTTGGGTCCCGCCACGAAAATTGGAAATTTTCAAAATCGAGCAAATTTAGTCGTGTTTAGGCTCATTTTGAAGCTGAAAACATGAGAAAATCGAATAACTAGGTTTTATGGTGATGGAACAAGTATGAACTGAGATACGGTAGTTTCGAATTTTCAAAAAAAAATACCGTATCTCGGTTTATATCTGTTTAATCTTCATGGAAACTAGAATTTTGATTTTCTCATGTTTTCAGCTTCAAAATGAGCCTAAACACGACTAAATTTGCTCGATTTCGAACATTTCCAATTTTCGTGGCGGGACCCAAATTTTGAAAAATTTTCAAAACCTAGTCATGATTATCCTCATTTTGAAGCTTTTCTCACGACAAGTTCAAAGCTAGTGATTTCATAGATTTTGGTACGGTACCCATCGAGATACGGTAGATTCAAATTTTCAAAATCTTGAAAATTATTGATTTTAACAACCCCGAAACAGGCTGAAAATGATCGGATGATTCTTTACAAATGTTTTCTTTCGACAAAATTTTGCTGAATTTAGGAAAAAACCTGTAATAGAAGGCCTCCTCCCCCCTAATTTTAAACTTCAAGCCAGTTTTTCTCGGTTCCTTATAAAGTTATCAAAAAGTGGTCCACTGATAAACTGTTTATCATGATATCAGCAACATTTTATCAGTTGACCAGATTTTGATATCTCCTATAGGAGCTGAGATATATCGGTTCAATGTTCAGAGTTCGTCAGCCGACAGTGTAGCTCAGGCGGTGAGCAAGTTTGATTCAATTTAACTCGGTTTCTGTAAAATATATCAAAAAGTTGTCAACTGATAAATTGTTTATCATCTTATCAGTAATATTTTATTAGTTTACAACTTTTTGATATGTCTCACTGTAACCGAGATAAATTGGGTCAAAATTGCTCGCCGCCTAAGCGATCTCTGATCTTTGAACCGATATATCTCGGCTCCCATAAGAGATATCAAAAATGTGTCAACTGATAAAACGCTGCTGATATCATGGGAAGCAATTTATCAGTTGACACATTTTTGTTATCTTTCACAGGAGCCGAGATAATTGAGCTCAAACTTGACACTGTGTGACGGGGGGGGGAGGGCCATTCTAATACAGGTTTTGTGGTCAGCTATTCTCAAATCGATAGTTTTCCAGGATCCTCGAATGCCATTCGAACTGATTCACAGCATTCTAATCACAAGTAGATTGCGAAGTTCTGATTCATCCGCTGAATGTTTGGATTTCTTAAAATCAAGAGACGAATTCTGGTTCAAAGAGAGATGGGATTCGATTTGTCAATGGGATCGATTTGCAAATGAATTGAAACAAGAGAAATTGAAAAAACGGAGAGATGAGTATGGATTCCGGCAATTGAAGAGTCTCTCGGTGGTCTCTAGAGAGTTCTACGAGTTCATTGAGAATCGAATGCGGCCGGGTGTTGATTTCAAGCCAATTGAAGTGGATTTTAAGTTTAAGGTAATAGTAATTTCTGAAAAATAAGGGAAAAAAGGCTGAAAAATGGTGAAAATCACAGTGGAAAATCATAAAAAATGACCGAAAAAAATAGCTTAAAATGCTTCAGAAAAGTCTGAAAAAAAACTGAAAATTCAAAAAATTTTCGAAGTGATTTTTCGAATTTTTGGCCCAATTTTTTTTTCATATTTTTTTTAGCTGAAAATCTGGATTTTTCAGTCAAAAAAAAGCAAAAAAACCAGCTGAAAAAGTCTGAAAATCGGCTGAAAATTTTTGAAAATTCAAAATTTTGGATTTTTTTTGCAATTTTCAGCTGTAAAAAAATGCAAAAATCTGGATTTTTGAAATTCAAAATTAGTCAGAAAACAAGAGCCGGGCGTTGATTTTGAGCCAATTAGAAGCTGAAATTTGCTTAAAATCGTCTGAAAATTGTCATTTTTTCTGAAAAAAAAAACCAATTTTTATCATCAAATGGTCCAAAATTGATCTAAAATGACTGATTTTTTTTAATAAGAAGAAATCACAAAAAAAAATACCCGGAATTTGTCTGAAAATTGGCTTAAAATGACCTGAATTTCCGCTAAAAATGCGATTTTTAAGCTATTCTCTAGGTTTTTTTCCTGAAAATTGATCCTGAAAAAGTCTGAAAATCGGCTGAAAATTGTAAAATTTTTGTAAAATTTAATGTAAAATTTAAGCTCATTTTCATCTAAAAATTCGGCATTTTCGCTTTTTTTTTCTTCAAACAATGGGTCAAAAATGGCATTTTTTTAGCCAAAAAAAGCCTGAAAATGACAACTTTTACAGCTAAAAATTCTAGAAAATGCGAATTTTTAGATAAAAATGAGCTTAAAACACACAAATTTTTCAAAAAATTTTACAATTTTCAGCCGATTTTCAGACTTTTTCAGGGTCAATTTTCAGGAAAAAAAACCTAGAAAATAGTTTAAAAATCGCATTTTCAGCGGAAATTCAGGTCATTTTAAGCCAATTTTCAGACAAATTCCGGGTATTTTTTTTTGTGATTTCTTCTTATTAAAAAAAATCAGTCATTTTAGATCAATTTTGGACCATTTGACGAAGAAAATTAGTTTTTTTTTTCAGAAAAAATGACAATTTTCAGACGGTTTCAAAATTTTTCAGACGTTTTTTTGAAGGATTCAGATGCCAATTCCAGACGATTTTAAGCAAATTTTAGCTTCTAATTGCCCGGCATCTAAATCCTTCAAAAAAAAAACTAATTTTCTTCATCAAATGGTCCAAAATTGGCCTAAAATGGCTGATTTAATAAGAAAAAATCACAAGAAAATACCCGGAATTTGCTAGAAAATTGGCTTAAAATAACCTGAATTTCCGCTAAAAATGCGATTTTTAAGCTATTTTCTAGGTTTTTTTTCCTGAAAATTGACCCTGAAAAAGTCTGAAAATCGGCTGAAAATTTGTGTGTTTTAAGCTTATTTTCATCTAAAAATTCGGCATTTTCAGGTTTTTTTTTGGCTAAAAAATGCCATTTTTGACCCATTGTTTAAAGAGAAAAAAAATGCGAAAATTTTTGTGCTATTTCTAACCACAAAAATTTGGGGAATTTTGGCTCTCAAAATGCTGGAAAACGCGCGAAATTCGAATTTTCCAGGGATTCAAATTCGACGATTGGGACTCGTTCACTCGTCGTGTGACACTGTACAAATACGGTGGGACTGGTGATAAGCATCCATGTACGAAACTGACAAGAATCAGTAGATTCAATCGATTGGATTTTGAGCATGTTAGGCGAGTTTTTCTGCTGAAAATTGGTCCAAAATGAAGAAAGTTATGGAGATTTCACAAAATTTCAAAAATCAAAACTACCGTATCTCGTCGGGTACTGTACCAAATCAATTGAAATTTATGTTTTTGAACTTGTCGTGAAAAGAGCTTCAAAGTGAGTATAATCATGACTGGGTTTTAAAAAATTTCAAGGTTTGGGTCCCGCCACGAAAATTGGAAAATTTCGAAATCGAGCAAATTTAGTCGTGTTTAAACTCATTTTGAAGCTGAAAATATGAGGAAATCTGAAATCTAGTTTTCAAAAAGTTTGATCTTGAATCAGCTGAGTTACGGTAGTTTCGGTTTCTCCAAGAAATTCTAGCACCAAATTGAAAACTACCGTATCTCGATGAGTACTGGACCAAAATAACTGAAATTGTTGAACTTGTCATGAAAAAAGCTTCAAAATGAGTATAATCATGACTAGATTTTGAAAAAATTGTTCTTTCAAAATTTGGGTCCCGCCACGAAAAAATTCATGAAAATTAGATTTCAGACCTTTCATTGAATTTGGTACGGTACCCATCGAGATACGGTATTTTCAAATTTTAAAAATTTCGGAAATTCTCAAAATTTCCCATGACTTTCTTTATGTTTAGTCGATTTCCCAGCAATTTCCAGCTTATTTTATCACACTTTTGATACTGAAGACCCGATTTTCTACAATTTCAGCCCATTGTTCGCTTTTTCCAGACCCTTCGAAACGATCCGGCACGTCTACATCGACAGTATCCCCCTATCCGAGGAGCTCTTCGAAACCCTCCATCGAATGGACTTAACAAGGGCTCAAACCATAAAATTCCAGCGGATTCCCTATATCCATCTGTTCCCGGAGACCATAAATGTGCCAGAATACGTCCAGAGATTTTGTCGAGAAGTCAACACGAAGGCATTGATTTGGTTCGAATCGAGAGAATGTGATCCGTGGATTGCGCTGTTTGGTTATCCAGTAGCTTTGAATCAAGGAGCAGGAGCTGGAGCCGGAGCCGGAGGTGCAAGAGGAGTAGCTGGACATCAGCAGTTGAATGGATTCAGAGGGTTTGGAGCCCGAAATAATCGGCAAGGGAGACACCGGAGAGCTAATTTACCAGCTAACGGATTCGGAGGACATTTTGGAGGTAATATACGGGCTCAAGGGTTCGGAGTACGAGAAAATCAGCAAGAACAGGAGCGGCAGCTGCTTCAGCGTCTCGCAGCGATCATACCAGTGATACCAGTAGCCAATGAGGACGTGGACGATGATTGGGATGACAATGATCCTGAAAATGAGGATCCAGAGGCTCCAGAAGCCCTCCAGGACCTTCAGATTGTTCCGGAAGCTCTAGAAAGGGCTGAAAATGCTCCAGAAGACCGTTCAGATGCTCCAGATGCTTCAATCCAGGTGGAACATGCTCCAGAAGGTCCTCCAGCAGCTGCATATGCTAGAGTAGAAGCTCCAGAAGGAGCTGAAAGTGATCCAGAAGACTCGGAAAGGGACCAAAATCAACTATCAGATGCTCCGGAATCGTTCCGAAATCAAGATCTCCAAGACGTCCCAGAAGAAGCTTTGGAAATCTCTTCGGATGATTTAGATGCTCCAGAAGAAGACACCCCATACGATGCCTCAGCAGTCCCAATCGCTCTTCTGCAGCTTCTGAACATTGATTTCCAGGATCATCCAGTTGCTGAGCCATTTAACCAGCTGCTTCAACTACCTCAGCTTAGATTTGACCCTCCAGAAGACGTCCAGAACCTTCTAGAAGCTCCAGAAGCTCCACAAAGACCTCGAAATGCTCCAGGTGCTCCGATCTCTCTTCTACAGCTTCGACTCCTTCAGCGGTATATTCAGGATCATCCAGTTGCTGAACCATGGAATAATCTACTTCAGTTAGCTGTGCCTAGAGCTCCAGAAGGCGTTGGAAATGCTCTTGAGCATCCTCAAAATGTTCTAGACGGTCCAGACGACATTCTAGCACCTCCAAATCAAGATGAAGCTGCAGACGACGTTGGAAATGCTCCAGAACGTCCCCGGATGGTTCGAGACGACGATCCAAAAGACGTTATAGAACCTCCAAATCGAGATGAAGCTGCAGAAGACGTTCTAGAAGAAGGAGATGTGAGACATGAGAATGTTCTTGATCGAGAAGAGGCTCCAGAAGACGTGGATCCTGAAGAACAAGACAATGGAGAAAATCCAGAAGACGAGGATCCTGAAGACGAAGAAATTCCAGATGAGGAGGATTTTGAAGGAGACGACGAGAATTTAGAAGACGTGAATCCAGATGAAGAAGCTATCGACGAATGGGCAGAAGACGGCAGAAGACGAGGCAAGGCAGAAGACGACGAAGACGAGGATGAGGTTTTCCAAGAACCTGAAGACGTGGATGCTGAAGATGAGGCTCTCGAAGAATATGCGGATCCAGAAAGGCCAGAATATATTGCAAATCGTCTAGATCTACAAGAAAATGACCAGGATCCCCGACTGTTTGCTCCGCTAGCCTCTCCAAACGATCTAGGCGATCCTGAAGACGTTGGAGGTGCTCCAGAGGCTCCAGAAGCTCCTCAGAACGTCCTAGATGTCCCTCATCCTGGCGCCCTCCTTCATAGAATTCCAGCTCATCAGGCAGCGGCGAATGATCATCGAGTCGCAGTAGCTAGATATCCATTGGAAGTGTTTGGATTAAGGGGCGGAGTCAACAGAAGGGGCGGAGCCAGAGACATCAGAGAAGGAATTGAGCTCATAAATGCCGACGCTATCAATTTGGCACAGAGATTGGTTGCTATGGGAGAAGAAGAAGAGCTCATCCGCCAGCTGGAGGTTCCTGTGGCGGCAAACGGAGCTCTACATCATGCTCCAGAGGCTCCAGATGATCTAAATGACGACTTTGAAGCTCTAGAACGTCAGGAGGAGCTTCCTAACCTTCCGTTTGATATCAACCTGGTTGGAAACGCTCCAGAAGCGTTTCTGGAACCTCAAGAAGACCTTCCTAGACTTCCATGTGATATTGACCTAGCTCCAGAAGATGCTCCAGAAGGTGTCCCTATCGCTCTCTTCGAAAATGAGGATCCAGAGGCTCCAGAAGCCCTCCAGGACCTTCAGATTGTTCCGGAAGCTCTAGAAAGGGCTGAAAATGCTCTAGAAGACGGCCTAGGACAGCAGTTGAATGGATTCGGAGATGTAAATGAGCCTGAAAATGAAGATTTCGAAGCTCCAGAAGACCGTTCAGATGCTCCAGATGCTTCAATCCAGGTGGAACTACCTCAGCTTAGATTTGACCCTCCAGAAGCTCCAGAAGCCCCAGAAACCCCTGGCAACGTTCCAGGCGACGTCGTTGAATTCCTTATTCAACATCTAGAAGCTCACCAACAACATCCGCTATGGGGTCTTCTGAATCTGCCAACGAATCTTCCGGAACTTTTGGCACTGGAGAATTTTCTAGAATCGCCACCGCTTCGTCTGAATCCTCCGATGGCGCCGATCCCTTTAAATGTGAGTCAGACAAGTAGACAAAATTAGGTTCAGGGGACTAGGATTTCCCTCGGCCGCGGCCACGGTTTGTTCAAATATCAGTGTTGTGCATTTTTTGAAAGCCTACAGTAATCCAAAGTTCTAGATTAAAGAGTTAGAGGCGCACTAAAGATGGATTTTACCCCAAAAATTGATGTAAGAATGTTCGAAAATGGACCAAAATTGGCTTAAAATCTGCTGAAAATGGCAAATATTTATGCTTTTGGGGCGTTCTAATCCCATTTTTAACTTTAAAAAGTCGGTTTTAGGGTCATTTTAAGCTTATTTTCAACCCATATACTATTCTAGAATCAGAGCTACAGTAACCCGAAATCCCATAATATGGAGTGGTTTTCGATGAGGAATTCAAATTTCATGTTGATTTTGACGTAGGAAATAGATTTTCTAGTGGAATAGAAGGGCCCCCCCCCCACATTGTCAATTTTAAGCTCAATTATCTCTCAATTAGCAATTATCAATTAGGGGGGAGGGGCCTTCTATTACAGGTTTCACGGTAATCCAATTTTCGAAAAATCGATTTTTAGAGCGACATTTTTGTGCCTAACCTCCATATGCCGTAAAACCTGTATTAGAAGGGCCCCTCTAATTGAAGTGCCCCCCCCCCCCCCTAGGGAACCCACGAAAAATGGAAGGGCCGGCCCTTCTAATACAGGTTTTACGGTATATGATTCCAGGAGGATGTGGATGTAAATGCTCCCGAACAACCAGATGAACGGGATAATCAATTGGATCCAGTGTTGCATCGAGAAGAATCAGAAGCACGTCTAGACTATCGCATCGCACGGAATCATTCTCTACAAGTCCACCATCGGAGAGATCGCGCTCTTTATCAAGCCGATGAGACTCTATCTGGCTATGTGCATGCAACACGGAATGCTGTGTTGGCTGGAATTCATTTAGAAGACAATCCAGACGACTGGCGAGCAGAAGCACAGGTTGAACGCGTACAGAAAGTGGTTCTGCACAGAAGACAGGATGTTGTGAATCGATGGATGACGTGGAGACGGGACTGTGAACACTTCAGAATAGCAGATCAGGTGGCGAATCGAATGGAAAAGGCGTTGAGGACTTTAGAGAATGAAAACGAGCGAAGGAGGCATCTGTTTAGGAGAGATCGGATGTAAAGGGGGGGGGGGGTTACGGTATTTCGGCGGGTACTGTACCAAATCAATTGAAATTGATATTTTTGAACTTGTCGTGAAAAGAGCCTCAAAATGAGTATAATCATGACTAGGTTTGGGAATTTTTTTGAAAACTTTGGGTCCCGCCACGAAAATTCGAAATTTTCAAAGTGGGCGGCGCCTAGTCGTGTCTAGGCTCATTTTGAAGCTGAAAATATGAGAAAATCGAAAATCCAGATTTCAAAAAATTTGATCGGAAACCAGCAGAGTTACGGTAGTTTCAATTTCTCCAAAAAATTTGAGCACCAAATTGAAAACTACCGTATCTCGGCGGGTACTGGACCAAATCAATTGAAATTGATATTTTTGAACTTGGCGTGAGAAGGGCTTCAAAATGAGTATAATCATGACTAGGTTTGGGAATTTTTTTGAAAACTTTGGGTCCCGCCACGAAAATTCGAAAATTTTCGTTTGAGCAAAGTGGGTCGTGTTTAGGCTCATTTTGAAGCTGAAAACATGAGAAAATCGAAAATCTGGTTTTCAAAAAGTTTGATCAGCAGAGTTACGGTAGTTTCGAAATTTCAAAAAAAAATTTGTTGAAAATTCAAAACTACCGTATCTCAGTTCATATTTGTTTCTTCTCATGTTTTAATGAAAATCGAGCTGGCTCTTAAAAATGAAATTAGGAACATTTCAATTTTTTCAGAAAATTCAAAAAATGGGACTCTTAAAGCTGAAATTCTCTTCAAAACCCCCATTAAATTTCCCAAAGAAAAGCAAGCACTTTAAGCGAAAAATGCGAAATTTCGACTGAAAATAGCTGAAAATCGTCACAAAAAATCTGAAATTTCCACCAAAAATCCAATTTTTCAAAATTGAAGAAAGTCTTCAAAAAGGAATTTTGAGCTGAAATTTCCTGAAAATCGACCCAAAAAATCCCCGAAAAATCGCTGAAAATGGGACTTTTTGAGCTGGAAGATTAAGAAAAAAATCAAAAAAAATTGATCTGAAATTTATGCTGAAACTGGAGACTTTGAGTTGAAAAATTCGATATTTTGGCTCAATTTTAGAGCTGGAACAATCTGAAAATCTGAAATTTTCAGCAATTTCTACCGTGAAAAGTTCCATCGATACATGAGAAGCAGACCGCGTGAGCACCGTCCAAATGCTCAAGAAGTTAACCAGCAAGTTCAACGATATCGTGCATACCGTACTATCAATATGTGGGTTTCATTTTGGCTGAAAATTGGCTAGAAATAGTCTCTGAAATTAGATTTTTTTGGCGCGAAAATTGACTTGGAATGAGCAATTTTTGAAGAGCTACAGTAATCCCACATCACTCCTGAGCAATGAAGCCGTGCTACAGTAGTCTAGAATGGCCGGAATTGGCTTAAAACATGCCCGAAAATAGGCTAAAACGATTGGAAATGGCTTGAAATCTGCTGAAAATATTTTCAAAAACAGCTGAAATTCGCAAAGATTACCATTGTTGCACGATTCTAGTTCATTTTTCGTGTTAAAAAAAAAAGATTTTAGGACAATTTAAGCCCATTTTAGGCCTATTTTAAGCCTAACTGAAGCCTATTTGAATCTTGTTTGAAGCTCATTTCAAGCCGATTTCAAACCTATTTCATGTTCATTTCAGCCCTATTTTAAGCCCATTTAAGCTAATTTTGTGGGTTTCATTTTGGCTGAAAATTGGCTGGAAATAGTCTCTAAAATTAGATTTTTTGGCGCGAAAATTGACTTGGAATGAGCAATTTTTGAAGAGCAATGCTACAGTAGTCTAGAAATTCTAGACTTCTGTGTATTCTAGACTAGAATGACCGAAACTGATAGAAATTGGCTGAAAAATGGGGGTTTAGAATGTGCTGAAAACGGCTCAAAATGACAGAAAATAGAAGCTAGTTTTGGGACAATGTTGAGCCTACGTTTGGCCTATGTTAGCCTTTTTAAAGCCTATTTTTAGCCCTATTTTAGGCCTTGCTTTGACCATTTGTATAGCAAATTGTCAAAATTTTCTCGGGCCATTTTAGTTACTTTTATAAGATTTCAAGCCTATTTTGAGCCTATTTCAGTCATATTGTAGCCCTTTTCAAAGACTATTTTAACTCTTTTTTAGGTGCATTTTAAGACTATTTTAAGTCTAATTTAGGCCTATGTTAGCCTATTTTGAGCTTACTTTAGCTTATTTCAGCATATTTCAAGTTACCATTAAGCCTTACTATTGCCCCATTTATAGCCTTTTTTGGCCCTATTCACAGCCTATTTTAAGCCTTTTTTAATGCCATTCTATTTAAAGGCCATTCTAGCCCTATTTTAGGCCATTCTAGCCCTTTATTGGGCCCTTCTAGCCTCATTTTAAGCCCTTCTCGCACTATTTTAGGCCCTTCTTTGACTATTTGCAGCTAATTTTCGGACCATTTTAAGTCTTTTTTGAGACTATTTCAGCCTGTTTTTTCAGCCTCCATCGGATAATGACGAGTCGAGGTTTCAATAGACGTCGAGCCAATTTGAATTATATCGAACCGGGAGATGTTATCCGAATGAAGGGACACTTGAAAATGTTGTTGAATATATTCACACGAAACAAAACGGATCGAATCAGAAGCGCTGGACGATGGCACTTGAAGCAACTATTCAGAATTTTCCGAAAACAACCGATCAATGCCAAACAGTTGATGTGGCACTTGAGAATGTTGAAATCGGTGGGTTTTTGAACGGAAAATGGACTTGAAACAGCCAAAAATCGTTGAAAAACTCCCAAAAATCATGAGAAAAAATGGTCCAACATTATTGCGAAATTTTTCAAAATAAGATTTTTTTTTCCGAAAAAATTGCATTTTTTTTCACATTTTTTTGTATCTTCTCCTTACTAATTTGAAGCGCGAATTACCTCTAAATTAACTGCAATTTTTGACTAATTACCCTCCTAATTAAGATCACTCTTCACGGACCACTGGATGTACGAATCGCCAGAAATATCGGGGAACTAACGGAGGCTCAACAAGCCAGAACTACAGTATTCCAGTCATTTCAATGGATTTTCGAGCGGAAGTTTCATTTAAACGATGAAACTTATTATGTCGAACGGAGAGAGCCAACGAGAGATTTGATTGATCGACGGACGATGATTTTGGAGTTTTTGTGGACTTTCAGACAGTATTTTGATGCTGAAAACGGGATTTGAGGAGCTTTTTGATTCCAAAAAGTCGAATTTTCGCCATTTTTTTCACTATTTTTAACCTAAAAAATTCGTTGTTCTCTGATGATTTTATCCATTTTCTAGTCATTTTTCACCTATTTTTGACCACACCAAATCATAATTTTAAGCCGTGTTCTCTCTAACTTTCAGCACTTTTTGCCTCCCAATTTTATCTCTATTTTTCAATTTTCTAGGCATTTTTTAAATCGAAAAATTGACGACTTTTTGGACCCAAAAAGTCGGGTTTTCTTGAAATTTATAGCTATTTTTTAGTCTGAAAATTTGAATTTTTGGCTATTTTTCGTTATTTTTGCATGCATGATTTATTCATTTTTTTTTCTAATTTTTTTCTCTCAAAAATCTTGATTTTCAGATTTTAGAGTCTGAAAAATCTTTTTTTTTTTTTAATTTTAGTCTGAAAATGTTGATTTTTAGCAATTTTTCACTATTGAAATCTTCATTTTCAGCATTTTTTGATCCCATTTTCTCTACGAAAATTCATGTAAATTTTGTATCTAAATGCCCTATAATTGACTCCAATTTTTTCTAGAACTTTCCAGAATTTCTTATTTTCCAGTTCTATTTTCCTATAATTTGCCCTTTAGTCAATCTCGTATTTTCTATTATTTTCATATATTTTGTATCATTTCCTGTACAAAATTCCCCGTTTTTCAGTCATTTTTCGACCTTGAAATTCTTGAAAAAACTCTGAAAATTTTCAGTCAAATTTTGCCCTTTTTCAGCAAATTTTGAGCTAAAAATCGGATTTTTGTCAGTTTTCCAGGTCAAAAATGTATATTTTATTTCTTAAATTGCCCATATCCCCCATATTTTCAGTCTAATTTTGGCTGAAATTCTCTCTGAAAATTCTCAATTTTCACTGTTTTTGACCTCAAAATACTGGAAAATTTTGTCAATTTTCGAGATTTATTGATTTTTCAAAAATGTGTATAAATATTATTTTGGTTCACATTGCCTATTTTTTTCCCATCATTTGCCCATTTTCCCCTATTTTTCCCACCGGTTTTTCCCCAATTTCCAGCCATTTTTTTGGCCAAAAATCTCCGTTTTTCTAGAATTCTCCCCCCTCAAATGAAGCTTGTTTTATCGGATTTTCTCTCAATTTTTTTCGTTCTTTTTTTTGTGAATTTTTTCGTCAATTTTCGTATACTTTTTCTCGAATTTTTTCAATGATTTTCAGCCTAATTTTCAGGTAAAAACTAGCTGAAAAAGAAGGGAAAAAAGATGAAGAATCGCTTCACTTTGGTGGATGTGATTGCGGCGACGACCGAGTTGAAGAAGCTTCAAGGTTAGAGAGAAAAATCTAGAAATCAGCCATTTCCAGGATTACTGTAGGATAGAAAAATTCAATTTTTGTCAGCTCAGGGGTACTGTAGGTGAAAAATCGGGAATTTCAAAACGTTTTGGATTTTTGAAAATATGAATTTTGGCCCGAAAATGCGGTCTGTCTGGAAATTCAAATTTTAGACTGAGCAATTCGATGGGGATTACTGTAGCTCATCGGATTACGGTATTAGGGTTACTGTAGGATACGGTTTGATATGTGTAATGACCCTCGGTTACTGTAGTTTTGCTAGTTAAGGCTTTCTGGATTACTGTAACATTACTGTAGCGATTATGGATGGGTTACGGTAGTCTGTGTACTGCAAGATTACTGTACTATTTACTCCACACAGTATCATTCACGATACTCTCTGGATTACTGTAGAATAATAGAACAATCGAAAAATCGAAAAATTCTGAAATTTCAGAGGATTGCAACTGGCTTTTAATGAGAAAATCGATATTTTTAAACCATTGCTCATCTGAAACACTACTGTACTTTTTGCAGGAATGCGTGTCAACAATGTGTACGATATTGATAACAAAACGTACCTTATCAAACTGACCCGTCCCGATGAGAAGGCTGTGATTCTGTTCGAATCGGGTGTTCGACTACATCAGACATTCCATGATTGGCCCAAATCACAGACACCCTCTTCGTTTTCAATGAAACTGAGGAAGCATATCAATCAGAAAAGGTACAAAGATAGCCTGGAAATTATCAAAAAAATCAATAAATATGGTCCAAAACCCCATCAAGATGGTCTAAAAATCATGAAAAACGCTCGAAAATGACCTGAAATAGCCGAAAAATGGCAATTTTTTGAGTGAGCTACAGTAATCCTTTAGAATTTTTGAATTTTTCGATTTTCAGAATTTTATAATTTTAGTATTTTTTTTATTATTTTTTGGAATTTTTCGATTTTAAAAAATTTGATTTCAAGATTTCTCGAAGTTTCGGATCTACAGTAATCCTAGAGGACACAGTATCAAATCTACAGTAATCCCCAGGAGTTTCTGGAATTTTGGATTTTTTTTCGAAATTTTCGATTTGCCGAATTTTCGACTTTCACGATTTTACAGTAATCCTACAGTAATCCAAACATTACTGTCAAAACGTTATGGCTACAGTAATCCTTTGAACCGTTGACCACGGCAGTAATCGTTGACAATTTTGATACTGTAGGATTACTGTAGCAAGGTAGTCTGCGTATCATTTTACTATACGACTACAGTATCATAATACAATTATCTCTGAATTACTGTAGGATTACTGTAGGACTACTGCAGTTAGCGAAATTCCGAAAAATTCTGAAAATCAAAAATACAAAAATTTATAAAATTAAATTGGATTACTGTAGAAAAAGTCGAAAATTCAGAAAATCGAAATATTCGAAAAACCCCCAGAAACTCCTGAGGATTACTGTAGACTTGATACTGTGTCCTCTAGGATTACTGTAGATCCCAAATTTCGAGAAATCTTGAAATCGCAAATTTTGGGTTACTGTAGGGATTACTGTAGAAAAATGAGCATTTTTAAAATGACGTATTTTAGCCGATTTTGAGCTACTGAGTTGTTTTTTTTTGTAATTCTCTGGAGTTTATAGAATTTTCAGAAAAATTCGAATTTCAGATTTTAAAAAAATTTTTAGATTTTCTAAAATTTTTTGAATTTCAGAAATTCTGGAAATTTTGGATTTTTCAATTTTTTTAATTTTATAAAAATTTTTCTGAAAATTCTATAAACTCCAGAGAATTACAAAAAAAAACAACTCAGTAGCTCAAAATCGGCTAAAATACGTCATTTTAAAAATGCTCATTTTTCTACAGTAATCCCTACAGTAACCCAAAACTTGCGATTTCAAGATTTCTCGAAATTTGGAATCTACAGTAATCCTAGAGGACACAGTATCAAGTCTACAGTAATCCTCAGGAGTTTCTGGGATTTTTCGAAATTTTCGACTTTTTCTACAGTAATCCAAACATTACTGTCAAAACGTTATGGCTACTGTAATCCTCTGAATCATTGACTACGGTCACAACTACAGTAATCATGAAAAACAACTCAAAATGCATGAGAAATGGCCGAAAATCATTAAAAATGAACCGAATTTTATGAAAATTTTGAGTGATTTTTCATCAATTTTTTCTACCGTATCCTACAGTAACCCTTACAGTAACCCCCAAAAATCCCCCTACTTTTTCACAGATTGACATCAATTCGAGTCGTCGGATTCGATCGAATCGTCGAGTTGATCTTCGGAACCGAGGATCGTGAGAATCGTCTCTACGTGGAACTGTATGATAGGGGAAATGTGATTCTGACGGATCACGAAATGACAATTTTGAATATTCTTCGAGTGAGAACTGATAAGGACACCTCAGTGAGATGGGCGGTACGAGAGAAGTACACATGCTCAGGAGACGCAGAACAACAAGATCCACGTGGATTCAAGTCTGACGACGTCATCCGAAGAATTCAATCGATTCCCGACGGGAAGGATGAGCAATTGGGACGAATTCTGTCGGGATTCACGAAATGTGGAAATCCGATCACCAAGGAGATTCTGTCGAAAATCGGACTGAAATGGGAACAAAAATTGAACGCCAAATCGGATGTGGCTGAAATTTCAGCCAAATTTGAAGAGATAAAAAAAGCGACTGAGGAGATTTGGGACACTGTTGAGCATGATCCCAAAGGATTCATTAGTTATTTGGAGATTCCTTGTGAGTCATTTTCTTTGCTAAAAATGACTGAAAATGGTCCTAAAATTGGGGTTTTTGTAGTGAAAATTGGTTGTTAATCTAACTGGAAGACCCCCCTAAAAACCGACTTAGAATGAGCAATTTTAGAGAGCTACAGTAATCCTTGAAGATCTAGTAGACTACAGTGGTTCTACAGTACTCTTAAGCCATCATAAATGTGTCTACAGTAATCCAATGAGCTACAGTACCTATCTGCGATTTTCTTCGATGTTTGGCTGAAAGTGACTGAAAATGAATGGCCTCAAAGAATGGGATTTTCCACGAAAATTGACTTTTGGAGAGCGCTACAGTAATCCTGCAGGGTACAGTAAGAACTACAGTAATCCTCCGGAAGTTCTGGAATTTCCAGAATTTTTTGATTTTCGGAAATATTGAAATTTCTGAATTTTCAAATTTCTAGAATTTCAGAATTTTGCATTTTTGGATTTTCAGAATTTTTGACGTTTCGCTAACTACAGTAATCCTATAGTAATCCTACAGTACACAGACTACCGTAATCCATCCCTAGTCGCGCTACAGTAATTCACAAAAGCTACAATAGCAAAACTACAGTAACCCAGTGTAATTACACCTATTCTACCGTATTCTACAGTAATCCTGATACCGTGGGATTCATAAGCTACACTAATTCTACAGTAATCTATATCTACCGTATCCTACAGTAACCCTAATCCTGTTATCATGACGTACAGTACCTGCTACATGTTGGATTTTCGTGTCCTATAGTAATCCAAAGAAAAGACAGAGGTACAGTAACCATAAGTCAGGTCACACCACATCTACCGTATCCTACCGTAATCCAACAAAGTGTCAAAAAAATCTACCGTATCCTCTATCTACAGTATATTTAATACCGTTTTCATAAACTACAAAATTTCTACAGTACTCCAGAGCTCTAAAAAATCGAAATTCTGTATCCTACAATAATCCCAAGACTGCCTAGAATAAGCTACAATAATCCTCTACAGTACTCCTAATCTTAAGCTAGTCTACCATAGCCTACAGTAATCCTATCATCTTGTTCATCTTGTTTCTACAGTAATCCTCCATTGAATTGCTCATTTTTAAGCCTGAAATAGGAATTTTAAGACTGATTTGAAATTTTTGAGTAAAATTTGAAATTTTTTCAAAAATCCAAAATTTTGCAGCGGCCACCTCCAAAGACCTAGAAAGCCTTTATTGAATTACAGTAATCCTCTACAGTAGTCCTGAGCTTTGAAAAGGCTACCGTAACGTACAGCAATCCAATAAGCTACAACAGTAAAACCACAGTTATTCAAATTCATATAACATACAGACATAGTACAGTACTCCCGATCTACCGTATACCCTACAGTAATCCAACGAGCTACAGTTATCTCTACTGACTTATTGCTCAGCTTAAAATTTGAAATTTTTTTTCAAAAATCCAAAATTTTGCAGCGGCCACCTCGTCGACGCCGATTGAGATCTATTCGGAATTCAATCCGATTTCAATGCCTCTGACATTGAAACTACAGAAAGAGCTACGGTCGTTTTGTGAATCAGTTGACGAGTTCTATTCTCGAATTGAGACCCAGAAACAAGAACAAAAGGCAGTGAATATGGAGAAACAGGCGCTCAAAAAGTTGGAAAATGTCGAAAAAGATCAAAAGGAGCGGATTGAGGCGTTGCAGGTGGGTTGGGCTTGGAATTCGGATGAAAATGGGCGAATTTTGACTGAAAATAGCTTAAGATTGACTGAAAATGGTTCAATTTTGACTGAAAATAGCTGGAAACTGACTGAAATTAGCCTAAAATTTGGCTGAAAATGGTCGAATTTTGGCTGAAAATGGTTGAAAACTGACTGAAAAAAAAAACTGAAATTTGAGCTGAAAATAGCCGAAAATCGACTGGAAGAGGTCAAAATTGATCTGAAGTCGGCAATTTTGGTACTGTGGGATTAGTGTAGCGCGACTAGCGAGGCTACAGTAATCATACAGTCTAGTTACAGAGTTACTGTCAGCACAGGCTACCGTAAACCATGCTACATTAATCTTACAGCACCGAAATTGCCATTTTTGAAAAATGATTTTTCATAGTTGTCAAGGATTACTGTAGGAATACTGTAGAATTATAATATTGACCTTTTTCAGTCAGTTTCAGAAATTACAGAAATTCCAAAATACTGAAATTCTGAAATTCTTTGGTTTTTTAAGCTTGTGAGTGCTGTAGGATTACTGTACTTTATGAGAACAGGATTAGGGTTACTGTAGGATACGGTAGGATACGGTAGATAGAGATTACGGTAGAATTAGTGTATCATATGAATCCCACGGTATTAGTATTACTGTATGCTATGGTAGGACAGGTGTAACGACTTTGTGTTACTGTAATTTTGCTATTGTAGCCTTTGTGGATTACTGTAGCTCGACTATGGATGGAATACGGTAGTTTTCTAGAAGACTACAGTAATCCTACAGTCTAGTTACACAGCCACAGGCTACCGTAAACCATGCTACAGTTGTCAAGGATTACTGTAGGAATACTGTAGGATTTTAATTTTGACCTTTTTCAGCCAGTTTCAAATACTTCAAAATTCCAACATCTCCAAATTCTCAAAACTCATCTGAAATTCAGATTTTCAGCCTAAAATTTGCCATCCATAATCGCTACAGTAATTTTACAGTAATCCAGAAAGGCTACAGTACCAAAATCTACAGTAACCCGAAACCTGGAAATCGAAACATTTCTGAAATTCGAAAATTTCAAAAAATTAAAAGTACCACACCTGTATCCTACAGTATACCCCATTTCTGTAATCCTACAGTACTCCTGAGCTGCTCTGGAAATAGGATTTCTGTATTGTTGAATACAGTACTCCAATGAGCTACAGTACCAAAATCTACAGTAACCCAATGAGCTAGATTTGTCATTTTTAAGCCATTTTCAGCCCCCCCCCCCTCCTGACTTCTAGAATACTGTAATTGTTTGCAGCTAACCCAAGAACAACGCGAACACATGGCCAACCGAATCATCCTGAATCAAGAGCTCGTCGAGAAGGCTCTATTGCTCATCCGCAGTGCTCTAGCCAATCAATTCTCATGGCAAACGATCGAGGAAATGCGGAAATCAGCCGCAGCGAACGGAGATCCAGTTGCCAAATCGATTGATTCATTCAAATTTGAAAACAACGAGTTTTTCATGAAACTCGGCGACCCTTATGATGAGGAGGCGGAGCTTCTGAAAGTGCCAATCGATATTTCGATGAACGCGTCGAAAAACGCTCAGAGACACTTTGTGGATAAGAAATCGGCAGCCGAAAAGGTCAAGAAAACGGTGGCATCGTCGGAAAAGGCGATCAAAAATGCGCAGGAGAAGGCGAAATGCACTCTGGAACAAGTGAAAATCGTAACGGAAGTCAAGAAATCAAGGAAGACGATGTGGTTCGAGAAGTTTCGATGGTTCATCTCATCGGAGGGATATATTGTGGTCGCTGGTAGAGATGCACAGCAGAATGAGCTGTTGGTTAAGAAGTTAGTGACACTTTGGGGGGGGGGGGGGGCAGGGTGGCGGGAAACTGACAAGGGAAGCGTTTTCAGAGGGGCGTTGAGAATTAGATCAAAATTTGTACAAAAGTACTTTCGAACATGCTGAATACGATTTCAGCAATATCTCGGTCATAACTCTAATAGGAACAAAAATATGTGCTCTCAAAGTGTTTTCAGTACTAAATTTTGACCCAAAACGTGCATTTTTCGAGCTTTAAAACTCTTTTTCCAGGATTTTTTCAAGCGGGAAACTCTTTTTTGATCATTTCTCTATCATCTGAAACACTTTCTGTACAATTTCAAAAAAAAATTTTTTTCGATTTTTTTTGAAAAAAATCATCATGAAAAAAATCACCCACACTTTAAAAGTGATTTTTTGAGAAATTTTTTTGCAAGTGCAAAAAAGTCTTTCAAACATTCAGAAATGATAGAAACATCATTTTCATAGAATTTGGCAGCTCGATTTCGTCTGTGAGCCCTGAATAATTCCCAAAATCTGATAATTGCAAGAAATTTGAAAAACTGTAACTTCTCAAATATTGCTCAAAATCGCACGGAATACATAGAAATATGTAAAGATCATTTGGGTGATAGATTTGGTGGTGTTCCACTCAAAAAAGAGCAAGACGGAGCAATTCCGAGAGTCGAAAGTTTTGCTTTTGGGCGATAGGACAAGTCGAAAAACACAATATTTCAAAATTTCTTCAAAATTTCAAACGCCTTCTTTTTCCCTTTGAAAACGTTGGTAATTCATGAAATAAGTATAATTTGTTATTCAGGGGACCAAAATGGATATCGAAAATTAATCTCGAAAAAAACAAAAAAAAGAATTACCACAGTGGGGTTCGAACCATCATTGTCACTCCTAATGAGTCTCCCTCTTGCCACAACACCACACAACCGATATTTTCCTCTGGCGCGGAGTGCGTATAGGAGAGAGGGGCGTAGTGGAGTGAGGGAGGGGGCGAAATCGGTATAAAAATTTTCAGACGAAGATTTTCAGCTTGTTGATGATACTATGACCTAGATTTTTTCGTCATCGTGTTACGGATATCTCAAACTATCAGTACTGAAATTTTTAGAAAATTCTCAACGCCCCTCTGAAAACACTTCCCTTATGAGCAAAGAGAAACAGAAGAGCAGCTCGTGATTTATATGGTTCTAAAGAGCTCGACTTGACAGCTCCAAATCGATTTTCAGATTTCGAAAATATTGATTTTGAAGCGAGTTATGAGCAATTGAAATTCTTTTGGAAAAATATGGTCTAGTTTTGGATTTCTAGGCCACCCACAGTAAAATGTGTATAACTTGTCTTAAACTGCATATTTATGAAATCTGAAAACGGTTTTGGTCTCGCAACGATCTGTGCTTTCCAACCCTGATTTTCAGAATATTCGAATTTCATTGAATTCTGTAATTTTTTGAATTTCAGAAGTTTTGAATCTTAACTTTTTTAATTTTTAGGATTTCAGAATTTCTAGAAATTCAGAATTCTCTGAATTTCAGAATTTTCTAATTTTCGGAATTTGTGAATTTTAAAATTTTCGAAATTTTCAGAATTTATGGATTTCTGGATTTTTTTGAATTTCAGAAATTTCTGATTTTCAGAATTTTGGTATTTTTGAAAATTTCTGGAAACTCAAAATTTTTGAATCTTAACTTTTTTAATTTTTAGAATTTTAGAATTTCTACAAATTCGGAATTCTTTGAATTTCAGAAATTTCTGATCAGAAACTTTTGAAAAAATTTCTGGAAATTCAGAATTTTTTTGAAAATTCGGAATTTCGAAATTCAGAATTTTTTTCCATTTTTGAATTTTAGAATTTCCAGATTTTTTGAAAATTGCTGAAAAAGTTCATAATTACGATGTAATACTACAGTAATCTTACAGTAACCCAAAAAAACTACTATCAGGAAAATGGCAACAACATAGATTGGCAATTTCGGTACTTTAGGATGGGTTACGGTAGTCTATGAAGTAGTTAACCTACTCCTACAGTAATGAAAAATCCCGAAAATTCAATTTCGTCAAAAATTGCAAATTTTGGAATTTTCGGGATTTTAAACTAGAGAAATAGGCAAATTTTCAGCTTTACTGAAATCCCAGTACTTAAACGCTACAGTATCCGAATTGAGGATTACTGTCCTCAAACAACTGCAGTAGTCCGACATTTTTAAATTACAGTATCCCTGTCCTACAGTAATCCGATATTTTTTGTTTCGAAATTGCAGTATCTCTACAGCAGTGTGCCTTATCGACAAAGATTTACCCGATTTTGTCGACAAATTTACTTGACAAATTATCGATAAATTTGTCGATAAAAAACGATAAAATTTTGTCGATAAATTGTCGACAAATTATCGGTAAATTTATCGAAAGTATTGTCGGAATAAAAAAAGTGAGACTCGGTGTTTGCGTACTTTGATTCCCGCCTCCCCCCACCGACGCTCCGCCCATCGCTTTGCAAGTGCGGCGTGGTGTTTTAGCGCCACTTGGGAGATCATATTTTCTATGAAAATCTGCAACAGAGCGCGCATTAAAGCACACACACACGAAACATCGTTCCAATTTGGGACAGTTCGACCCCTTACAAGTTCGCACTTGTATAATAACAGTTCGATTCTGCCCGCGTTCTGTTCTGGTAAGTGTGCGAAAAAGGACTGTTCTGAATTGAATCAGTTCGATTTTAGGTCTGTTCGAATTCGTCGTACCCCCATCTCATTAAATCCGATGATCTCCCAAGTGGCGCCAAAACACCACGCCGCACTTGCAAAGCGATGGACGGAGCGTCGGTG
>NC_013490.2:2299059-2314647 GCF_000004555.2 Caenorhabditis briggsae
GTGGGTGAGGGCTTTAACTGCGCGCTCTGTTGCAGATTTTCATAGAAAATATGATCTCCCAAGTGGCGCTAAAACACCACGCCGCACTTGCAAAGCGATGGGCGGAGCGTCGGTGGGGGGAGGCGGGAATCAAAGTACGCAAACACCGAGTCTCACTTTTTTTATTCCGACAATACTTTCGATAAATTTACCGATAATTTGTCGACAATTTATCGACAAAATTTTGTTGACAAATTGTCGATAAATTTGTTGTTTTTATCGACAATTTGTCGGTAATTTTCCCATAAATTTACCGGTAAATTTGTCGAAAAATTTGTCGAAAATGGCGTTTGTCGACAAATCATTTGTCGATAAGGCACACTGCCCTACAGTAACCCAACAAAAAGTACATCAATATTCCGATTTTATGAATTGAAGGGATTACTGTAGAAACAGTGACCAGGTTCTTAAAAATCTTCTGCGGAAACAAACATCGCTTTGCTACAGTAGTCCGATAACTGCGATTCCATGAATTGAGGGACTACTGTAGCTACAGTAATCTATGAAAAATGAGCAATTGTTCGCAGATACCTCCGCCCGAATGACATCTACATGCATGCGGATGTCCGTGGTGCCTCATCAGTGATCATTCGGAATAAATCATTTGAGGAATCGATGGAAATCCCACCGAAAACCCTCACAGAAGCCGCCCAGATGGCTGTTTGCTACTCGAATGCATGGGAGGCTACTGTAACTGCATCCGCGTGGTGAGCAATTTTCTAATTTTCCTGGATTTGTGATCTTCAAATTGGGCCCAATGGTGCCGGAGAAATCGATGAAAATTAGGCTAAAATGGGCCTTCTCCAATAAAACTACCGTATCTCGAGTTACAGTAATCCTAGAAATATGAAACTTATACCATTCCACACGGCTCGCTGCGAGCTTTCAAATGAATATAATCATGGCTTTTTTTCAGAATTTTTTGGGCTACTGTAATTTGAGCTCAAAAATCAAATCTACCGTATCTCGAGTTGCAGTAGTCCTGGAAATTTGAAATTGCTACCATTCGACTTGGAAAGTCAAGAGCTTTCAAATAAGTATAATCATGACTAGTTTTGCAAGCATTTTTGGGGTACTGTAGTGTTCGTGGTGGGACCCAAAATATCCGGAAAATGGTATTTTTTGAAGCCTTAAACGAACTAAGCTTGTCTACCCTTTTAGATTGTTACAGGATTCAAAAAGACTTTTCATTTTCGGCCATTTTGGGCCCCACCACGAAAACTACAGTAACCCGAAAAAGTTTCTAAAACTAGTCATGATTATACTCATTGGAAAGCTAACAACAAGCCGAGTCGAATGGTACTAGTCTCATAGTTCTAAGGTTACTGTAAGTAGAGATATGGTAGATTTGAGTTTTGGGATCAAACTACAGTAACCCAAAAAATCTGTCGAATCTAGTCAATAGTATACTCATTTGAAAGCTCTTGACCAGTCAAGTCGAATGGTACCAGTTTCATTTCTCTAGGATTACTGTAAGTATAGATACGGTAGTTTTAATACAACAACCGTAATCCACATTAATTTTTTGAATTGTTCCAGGTGGGTGCACCCATCCCAGGTGACACGTACGGCACCAACCGGCGAGTATCTACCATCGGGAAGTTTCATGATTCGTGGAAAGAAGAATTTCATGCCTCCAAGTCAGCTGGTGATGGGATTGGGTATACTGTTTCGTATGGATGAGGAATCCATCGAAAGACACGTGGCACTGGAAAAGGAGAAGCGAAAAGAGGAGGAGCCAGCAGCTGAAAATGCTGAAAATGAGCCAAAATTGCCCGAAAAGGAGCCAGAAATTGCTCCAGAAGACGTGGAATTCCCGGATGTTCAAATTCAGATTGGAAAAGAGGTCGAAGAGGTGTTCCTAATCGATATTGGACCAAAAAACGCCTCGAAAACCCTGAAAAATGTCCCGAAAACGGCTGAAAAATCGACAAAAACGTATCTGGAGGAGAAGTGTCAAAAAGAGCAAGTGCTCGCGGGTCCAAGCGCGAAAACTCAGAAGCGAAAGCAGCGGAAGGAGAAGATGGTGAAACAAAAATATAAGGATCAGACGGACGATGATTTGGAGCTCCATAAAGAGCTTCTGAAGCCACAGGGGAAATTGGGAAAATTGGAAGAGGAAAACGTGGAAAAACAGGAGAAAATCCAGGAAAAACCACCGAAAATTGAGCATTCCGTGCCGAAAACGGCCCAAAAAGAGGCTGCTCCAAAAGCTGAAAATCCGGACGAAGAAGAGCCAGAAGAAGAAGATGATAAGGAGGCCAACGCCGAGGAGCAGAGCATTTTGAGCAGTTTGACAGCTCAACCACTCGATGAGGATACTCTATTGTTTGCGGTTCCAGTGGTGGCACCGTATTCGGTAATTTTGAGCATTTTGAGCCAAAAACCAACTAAAAAACTGGAGAATTGAGTTAAAATAGCTTGAAAATGGAGAAAATTGGACTTCAAATGATCTTAAAAACGCCGAAATTGGTCGACTTTTGGCTGGAATTTGGAGGGGAAATGAGCATTTGGAGCCAAAAATGGACCAAAAATGACCCTAACCAGTCTTAAAATGCTCAAAATTTTTGGCTGAAATCTCGAAAATAGACCAAAAAGAGGCAAATGACCTGAAAAGTCCTATAAAAGGGCCTAAGTTGGCCTATTTTCGACTGTAAATTATGGGGGAAAATGAGCATTTTGAGTCAAAAATGAAAAAATAAATAAAAAACTGGAAAAATGACCTAAATTAGCCGATTTTTGATTGAAAATTTGGGAAAAATGACCTTTAAAAAGCTTAAATTGACGAATTTTGGGGAAAATGAGCATTTTGAGCCAAGAATAGACCAAAAAACTGGAAAACTGGACCTGAAATTACCTTTAAATGGCTTGAATTGGATGATTTTTGGTTGAAAATTTGAGAAATTTCGACTTAAAATGACCTTAAATCGCATATTCGGTAAATTTTAAGCTAAAATGGGCCAAAAATGATCTTTAAATGGCTGAAAATTAAGCAAAATTGACTTAATGACGGAAATTTCAGGTTTTTTGAACGAAAAAATTCGAAAATTGGACCTAAAATGGCCTTTAAATGGCTTAAATTGGCGTTTTTTTTTTTGGCTTAAAATTTGGGGAAAATGAGCATTTTGAGCCAAAAAATGAACGAAAAAGCTTGAAAAATGGCGCTGAAAATGCATGCAGCATTCGCTGATTTGTGGCTGAAAATTGAGCGAAATTGGCCTAAAATGACCTCAAAACGGGTGTATTTCTGAATAAAATCAAATTTCCAAGGACTACTACTGTACCTACTTACCGTAATCCTCCCCCCGCATTTTTCAGGCTCTCTCAACATACAAATACCGTGTCAAAGTGACACCCGGAATCGGGAAACGCGGAAAAGCGACGAAGCAGGCGATCGAGCTGTTTACGGTGAGTCATAGGCCACGCCCACTTTTTTTGGGGAAATTTGAAATTTTGAAAAAAAAAATTTTTTTTTAATTTTTTTTCTGAATTTTTGCCTCAAAAAATTGTTGTTCTTTTTTTCTTCAATTTCAGCCGAATTTTTCAAATTTTTTTCAAATTTTTCAGCGCCAAAAAACGGACCGACAAGCGGCACTGATCAAATCACTACTGTCTGACGACTCTGCGTCTCGCAATCTTCCAACGAAAATTCGCATCTCTGCACCACAACTACATGCTAAATAGTGGCTGAAATTTTGGGGAAAAAATTTCAAAAAAAAAAAAATTGTTTTTTTTCCAAATTTTGAATTTCTCAAAATTTCTGTGTTTTTCTTTCCAATCATTTGTGTTACTCTCTAATTGAAATTCCAGAGTTTTCCGGTCCTTTTTTCTCGGTATTTTCTTTTTATTCGATATTTTTTCTGGTCGATAAAAATGTTTGTTTTTAATTGAACAATCCGATTTTTTTGAAAATTTTTTTAAATTGAAAAATTGAGATTTTCTTTAAAAAATCAACAACAGAATAATTTCTATCCAATAATTTCTATAATTTCAACAACCAAAATATCAACGAAGAAAAGCTCAAAAATCAAATAAAAATGATGCTAATTTCTGTACAAAAAGAAGTCCTGATCGAGACACGAATCGTGGAATTTCGAATTTCGATACAGCTGAATGAAGTATTTGGCGGCACGATCGAAATCCCATCGCTCGCCCATACTCGCATTGATACGGTAGTCGTTTGCAGCACATGTCAGCGCTAGGATCTCCTAAAAAATTGAAATTTTGGGATTTTTTGGGTTTTCTGGGTTGCTAAGCAACTTGCCATACTACAGTAACCACCATTTTTCAGAGCTACAGTAATTCCGGTAGAATGCAGTAAATTACAGTAATCATCCGGAATTTCTCTTATTTCAGAATTTTCGGATTTCAGATTTTTTTTCTCAATTTTCGCTAACTACAGTACACAGTTGCTACAGTAATCCACAGAGAAGCTGCAATAGCAATATTACAGTAACCCTTAGCCTCAACACATCTACCGTATTCTACAGTAATCCTAATAGCGTGGGATTCATAAGACACAGTAATCTCTATCTACCGTATCCTACAGTAACCCTAATCCTGTTCTCATATTGTGCAGACTTTTGGCTGAAAATCTAGCTGAAAGACTATAAAAAGCGTCTTTTTTAATGAAAACTGGCTTAGGATGAGCAATTGTAGAGTTTAGATAGAGCTACAGTAAACCGATAGGGTACAGTAATCCTCTATAGTAATTCGCCGGAAGTTTTGGATTTTTGGAATTTCACAATTTTTTCGCTAACTACAGTAACCCTACAGTACACAGACTACCGTCCATCAACATAGTTGCTACAGTAATCCAGAAAGGCTACAGTACCAAAATCTACAGTACCCCAGAGTCTGGAATTCGAAAATTTAAAAAATTCAAAAGTTCCGCCTGCATCCTACAGTAATCCCCATTTCTGTAATCCTACAGTACTCCTGAGCTGCTCTGGAAATAGGATTTATGTATTCTACAGTACTCCAATCAGCTGCAGTAGCAGTTCTACAGTAACTTTGATGACAGTAATCTCTATCTACAGTCTTCCCCACAATAACCCAATGAGCTACAGTAATCGCATATGATACATTCCTTTTTCTACAGTAATCTTCTGGAATTTCAGAATTTTTCAGATTTTCTAAATTTTTAGAATTTTTCCAACAACAGTAATTCAGAAAGGCTACAGTAGGAAAAATACATTAACCCATGGTCATTACAGATATTCTACCGTATCCTACAGTAATCCTAATTGCTACAGTAACCCTGGTAGCATTTTCATAACTACAGTAATCCTACAGTAACTCAAAAAGCTGCAGTAGCAAATCTACAGTAACCTTGAGTCTCAAAACATATCCTAATCTATAGAAATTTCAAAAAGGACTAGAAAAAGCTACAGTAATCCTCTATATTATTCCTGAACTCGAACCAGATTACCGTAGCCTACCGTACTCCAAAGAGCTGCAAGCTGCGGTGACCTTGATACAGTAATCGTTATCTACAGTAACCCCGAATCACAAGAAATCTACCGTATCTTACAGTAATCCAACTGAGCCACAACAATTTTTATTCAATTGCTCAGCTTAAAATATGAATTTAAAGACGGCAATTTCAGTAAACGTAACCCATCCAGAAAGGCTACAAGTACCAAAATCCACAGTAAGCCGAAATCAGGAATTCGAGACATTTCTGAAATTCGAAAAATACAGTAATCCCAATTTCATAGGATACTGTAATCCTACAGTACTCCTGAGCTGCTCTGGAAATAGGATTTCTGTATTCTACAGTACTCTAAAGAGCTGCAATAGCAAATCTACAGTATGTCTACAGTCTCTAGAGCTTTCAGTAATTTTGCTATTGTAGCCTTTGTGGATTACTGTAGCTCGACTATGGATGGAATACGGTAGTTTTCTAGAAGACTACAGTAATCCTACAGTCTAGTTACACAGCCACAGGCTACCGTAAACCATGCTACAGTTGTCAAGGATTACTGTAGGAATACTGTAGGATTTTAATTTTGACCTTTTTCAGCCAGTTTCAAATACTTCAAAATTCCAACATCTCCAAATTCTCAAAACTCATCTGAAATTCAGATTTTCAGCCTAAAATTTGCCATCCATAATCGCTACAGTAATTTTACAGTAATCCAGAAAGGCTACAGTACCAAAATCTACAGTAACCCGAAACCTGGAAATCGAAACATTTCTGAAATTCGAAAATTTCAAAAAATTAAAAGTACCACACCTGTATCCTACAGTATACCCCATTTCTGTAATCCTACAGTACTCCTGAGCTGCTCTGGAAATAGGATTTCTGTATTGTTGAATACAGTACTCCAATGAGCTACAGTACCAAAATCTACAGTAACCCGAAATCTGGAAATCGAAACATTTCAAAAAAATCAAAAATACTAAAATTCGGGGGGTACGACGAATTCGAACGCTTCCAAAGTCGAACATGTGTCAAAACAGAACAAGAGCAGAATCGAACTGCGCGAAATTCGAACTGTGTCGGAGTCGAAATGTCCCTAATTGGAACGTTGTTAGCCATGGGGCGCGCTTGCATTATTTTGATTTCGGGTTACTGTAGATTTTGGTACTGTAGCCTTTCTGGATTACTGTAAAATTACTGTAGCGATTATGGATGGCAAATTTTAGGCTGAAAATCTGAATTTCAGACGAGTTTTGAGAATTTGGAGATGTTGGAATTTTGAAGTATTTGAAACTGGCTGAAAAAGGTCAAAATTAAAATCCTACAGTATTCCTACAGTAATCCTTGACAACTGTAGCATGGTTTACGGTAGCCTGTGGCTGTGTAACTAGACTGTAGGATTACTGTAGTCTTCTAGAAAACTACCGTATGCCATCCATAGTCGAGCTACAGTAATCCACAAAGGCTACAATAGCAAAATTACTGAAAGCTCTAGAGACTGTAGACATACTGTAGATTTGCTATTGCAGCTCTTTAGAGTACTGTAGAAGCGTTCGAATTCGTCGTACCCCCTAAAATTCAAAAGTTTCACATGTGTATAGGATTTCTGTATTCTACAGTACTCCAATGAGCTGCAGTAGCAAAATCTACAGTAACGCAAACCTGAATATCATCACTGGGCTCTTTTCTCATCTCCTCGATTCCCAATAGCTTCAAATAAGTGAAATCTTCGGTTCGATTGAGTGAAAAAAGTAGAAAATCGGCTAGATAGTACAAATTGACATGTGATTCGAGTACCAAATCACACAGTGCCAGTTTCATTGCATCCGAAACGTTTCGAGAATTCGGCGACAGTACTCCTGGGGTGTCGATTATGTAGATGGGCGGTTTGTCCATTATTCGAACACGATTCTGCACTCAACTGTCACTCCCGGACGGGCGCCTGCTTCTACCTGAAAGTGGGCGAAGCTTAGAAGAAGGGGGGCGGAATCTGAGAATTTGGAAAAAAAATTCTAAATTTTCGAAAAAAAAACGGCCAAAAATGATCATCCTGAAAAATGACCAAACAGTGGAAAAAGTGGGCGGAGTCTAGAAACTTCTTTAAATCAGGGTTGTCTTTCAAAAAGTGTTCGGAGTCTGAAAAGTTTTCTAGAACCCAACTTGAGCAATTAGCAATTTGGACGAATTGAAAAGTTTAATAACAAAAGTGAAAAAGTGGGCGGAGCTTAGGACAGAAAAGGGGCGGAGTCTAACGTTTTTCATATCTTCTTGAAGTTTCTGTAATTTTTCCAAAAGCATTCTAGGCACCAGTAACAGTGTTACAGATATATAAAAAAAAATAGTGGGCGGAGCCTAAAGACAAAAAAGAAACAATCATAAAATTGGAAAAATGGGCGGAGCTTAAGGGACAAAAGTCACTCCCGGACGGGCGCCTGCTTCTACCTGAAAGTGGGCGGAGCTTAGAAGAAGGGGGGCGGAGTCTGAGAATTTGGAAATAAATTCATTTTTATATTTTCAAAACAGGACCAAAAAATGAGTTTAAAAATGGCCGATAGGCGACCTGCAAAAAGTGGGCGGAGCTTAGGACTAAAAAGTGGGCGGAGCCTAAAGACAACAAAAAAAAAACATAAAATTGGAAAAGTGGGCGGAGCTTAGGAGACAAAAATGGTCTAATTTCGGAAAAATTATGTCTAGACTCGTAGAAAAGTGGGCGGAGTCTATAAAAACAGGGGCGGAGCCTGTTTTTTTTTAATTTTCTGCAAAAACTAAAAATTGGAAAAAGTGGGCGGAGCCTCTTTCTCAAAACCTCAAATCGAACAGAAAATGACTTCAAAAAGGGGCGGAGCCTAAATTTCGATTTTTTGGAAATTTTGATTTTCCAAAAATGACTAAAAATGCCACATTTTCGACTAATTTTTAGTGGGCGTGGCTTGATTAGTTCAAGCTCCGCCCCTTTTTTCCTAGCTCCATTTTTCTGGGTTTTTGGCTCAAAATGGCTCATTTCTGTTTAGTTTTTTGGCTTAAAAATGCGGATTTTCATCTATTTTTCCTTGTGTTCTCGGTTACTTTTAGTGGGCGTGGCTTGTTGGCTCAAGCTCCGCCCCCTTTTCCGAATCTCGCGTGTTTGGCTTAAAATGGCTCATTTTCGGCGGATTTTCTTGGTTTTTGGCTTGAAATTCCTCATTTTCAGCCGATTTTCAGCCAAAAAACTAGAAAAACTCACTGCTTTGCGTTTAATTCCCAATGTATGCGTTCGAATCGCATTGATTAGCGATGATTTTCCAACATTTGGAATTCCGACGACCATTGATTGATATTCGGTTTTGACGGTTCGATTGAATCGTTTTGACGACTCCAGTGCATGCAACATTGACGTTTTCACATCGTTTAGGGCTCTGAAAATCGAGATTTTTGAAAAAATTCGAAAATTCGTTTTTTTTTTTCGAATTTTCAGCATTTTAGGAGTTTTCTAGGCCACTTTAGACCATTTTTCCATGAAAACCCCTAGGTCATCTGAAAAATTCAAATTTTTGAAAAAAAAAATTTTGAAATTTTTTCAAAATTTCGAAAAAATCAAATTCCAGATTTTTGTAATTTCCTCGCCTGTTTAGTTTGTTTTTGTGAGAAAAAATCGTTTGAAATGGCCTAGAAAAGCCCTAGGTCATCTAAAATCTAAAAATTCAAACTTTAGAAAAAAACAATCTTTATGAAAATTTCCAAAAAAAATTATTTGGAATTTTTCAAATTTTTTATAATTTAAATTCCGGATTTCTGTAGTTTTCTAACGACTTTTATCGATTTTTCAATGAAAAAATGGTCAAAAATGGCCTAGAAAACCCTTAAACTGCAAAGAAATGCAAAACATTTTTTTTTTCGAAAATTTTGCAAAAAAATTATTTTTTCAAATTTTTGAAAAACTTGAATTCCAGAATTCCGCGATTTAACAAAAATCGCGGAATTCTGGAATTTGAATTTTTCGAAATTTTGAAAAATTAAAAAAATTTTTTTTTTTTTTTGAAATTCAAATTTTTAGGCCATTTTTGATCATTTTTTCATTGAAAAATCGATAAAAATCGTTAGAAAACTACAAAATTCCGAAATTTATGTTATATATTTAGAAGATTTATTATAGCCGGTAATTATTGAAAAATTCAAAAAAAAAATTTTTTTGAAAAATTCAAATTTTTAGATGACCTAGGGCTTTTCTAGGTCATTAAAACCGAAATTTTCACATTAAAAACGTCCAAAAATCACCTGGGAAGTCGCTTTTTGCAGTCTGTAAAGAGCACCTTCTCAATGCCCATATCATAGTAGTAGTCCTCGATTTTTTGTCTGAAAATCCGGATTTTTTTGAAATTTCCAGCTTAAAAATCGATTTTTCAGTACAAACTTGTATTTTTTCATGTCGATTAGATCGCATTTATTTAAAACCAGGATATGAGGCCGAATTGCGTACAGATGCCGGAAGAATTGCTCATTTCGACCGGTAACCGGGATTCTGGCGTCGTGGACCTGGAAATATCGATTTTCAGGGCAGAAAATGAATTTTTCAGAGTTTTTTTGGCCCGAGAAATGACCTTTTAAGCGTTTTTTGGCCTAAATTAGCTGAATTTAGGCTAAAATTGAATTTCGGCGGATTTTGACCGATTTTTATGATTTTTAGGTTGTTTTTGGTGGTTTTTTGATGGAAAATATGCAAAAAACGGTCTAAAATTAGTTTAAAACACCAGAAAACTATTTTTTTTTTAATTTTCGGCCACACCTCAATAACCAAATCCACCGATCTCAATTTCGCTTCCATTTTCTTCAACTGCACCGACATGTGCATCGGAAACCACTGCCGGTAGTCGTATTGTGCGGGCAATTGGAAGTTTTCGCGGAATTCTGAATAGAAAAATGAAAGAAAATCAAATATTTGCTCGAAAAATTGGCATTTACCTGGTGCCACTGCATGAAAATGCCTTGTTGTGTGCAAAAATCGACGAGAAATTTGCATTTTTATGAGATTTTCAAAAAAAAATTGGGTTTTTTCCTGAATTTTTGAAGTTTCTTAACCCAATTATGCCTGAAATTGCATAAAAAAATAGAGATTTTCTCTGCGTCTTGTTTCTCTAGCGCGTGCAGATAGAGCGCGTTTGCAGCGGGACAAGTTTTAGAATTTTAGAAAAACTGGAATTAGGTGGTTTCGGAGTAGAAATTTGATATTGAAAAGTTGATAAGCCGCTTGGAAATAGGATGAGCTACATTTTGATATGCAAAACTTTTAAGTATAGGCCAATAATTCAAGAGAAAAATAGAAAAAAAAATGTTCTCAACAGGAATTTTTAGGATTCTTCAATTTTTTTTCCCGACTGCTTTTTTCAAATCTGTAAAATTTGGTTTTTTGTATTGTAAGTTTTGGATTCTAAAGACAAATTCGATATTTTTGCTTATAAAAAGTTATAACATTTTTTTGAATGTTTAATTTGAATATTTATTTGCAATTCTTAAAATTTTCTTTTTCTTTCTCTCTTCTTATTATGTTCCCATGAAATCCGGATTCGAATTCTCAAAAATTCCCCCATTCCTCAAACCAATTTTCAAATTTCCTCTAAAAACCCTCTGCGTCTCCACTCTCTCCTCCATAGCCATCGAGCGCGCTTGCATCGGCAACCTGGAGTTTTTCTATTTTCCCTTTCCAGAACTTCAAAATCGTCGATTTTCAGCGTTTCCCACCAAATTTTCTGGATTTTCATCTATTTTTATCGATGAAGCGTGTGATAAGCTCTATTTTAATATGTTAAACTTCTCTGGAAGTGCCATAAATCGTCTGGAATAATTTTTATTACTTTTTTTGCGATTTTTTAAGTTTAATAAAGTTTCCATTTCAATTTTTCCCCAATTTTCGCTCAATTTTTTGTAATCTCTCTCTTTCATTTTCATCTCTTTTACCTACATTTGTTTTCAATTTTTCCCCACGGATCAGCAGCCGGCCGGCTCACTCATTGTGTAATAAAAGAAGCCGTTTCTCTCTTCTTTCTCCTCGAATTTCGTATTTTTCCTAGTGTTTTGCACCAAAAATTCGCGAAAATCAATAATTTTTAGGTGTCCGGAAATCGAAATTCTGACATTTTTAGATGAAAAATGTCAATTTCGAGTAACGAAGATCGAAATGGGCGGGGCCAGGTGGATATGAGCCTATATCCACCGTTCATCAGACAGGTAGGGCTGAAATCGACTGAAAAATTTGAATTTGGCGTCAAAAATGTTCCAGCTAGACGCAAAACTGCCGGACTACACTAGAGAAGGAGATATCGAATATCCGTTTGAGGAAATCACAGGTGTTGGAGATGAGAATAGGATAAGAGGTAGCTGAAAATAACCTGAAAATTTGAATTTCCCGCGAAAAATGAGTCTAGACATCAAATTTGTGGGTCTTAACACCACGAAAAATTGGATTCTCTAGCATTTTTTAGCTCTGAAAATCTCTAAAAATTGATGAAAATTCCAGGAAATTGGAGCAACAAATCGGACTATTTGTTGGCTGTAATTGGATTTACAGCTGGTGTGGGTAAGTGAAAAACTGGCTAAAAATTATGAAAAATTGGAAAAATTCCCCAAAAATGCTGAAAAAAGCGATTTTTCCCAAAAAAAAAAAAGACTCTAAAAAAGCGAAAATTCAGAGTTTTTTCATTTTTTAAACTTGAGAAAAAAAAAAAATGAGAAAAAAAACCGGAAAAATCATTTTAAAGTTTTTTTTTAATGCCGAAAAATGAACAAAAATTCAATTTTTTCGAATTTTTAATTAATTTTTATTTTAAAAAATACTGAAAAACCGGGAACTTTAAAAATGTCCAAAAATTACCGAAAAATGGCTTGAAATCACCTAAAACTAGCCTAACATGACCTAAAAATGGTCTAAAATGGCCCTAAAACTACTTGGAATGGCCTAAAATAACTTTTAAATGTCCAAAAATGAAAAAAATGACTTAAAACTGGTCTAAAGTAACTTAAAAATGGCCTACAATAACCTGAAAATAGCCTAAAATGACCTAAAAATGGCCTAAATTGACCTGAAAATGGCCTAAAATGCCCTTAACTAGGTCTAAAATGACCTCAAAATGACCAAAAATAACTTTTAAATGTCCAAAAATGACCTAAAAATGGCCTAAAATGACTTAAAACTGGCCTAAATTGACCGATTTTTGGCTGTAAATTATGCAAAAATTGCCTTCAAATAAGCTTAAAATGGCATTTTCTGCATTTTTTTCCCAGTTTTCAGGCGAAAATTGCTGAAAAATCACCATTTTTTCCAGTTTTTTCCCCTTTGGTCCAATGTCCAAAGGGCGAAATAGCCACAAAAAAAACGAAGGAGAATGGTCAGATTTTGTTATCTGACACCATTTAAAACAGGTCAAAAATTGGAGAGAAAACGAGAGAAAAAGAGACGTACGATACGTGAGAGAATTGATAATTGATAATTGATAATTGTTGATAAGAGATTTCTTCTGATCACCCTTCTGATTTTCCTTGATTTTTTTCCGTTTTTTTTTCAATTGAAATTTGATGAAAAATTGGGAAATTTGAGCGGAAAAGTGGCAGAAAAACTGATTTTTAAAATTTTTTATTTTCAAAAAAAAATTTTTTTTTTTATAAAAAATGATTTTAACCATTTTTGTACTTATGAACTGCAAAATAAACAGAAATTTGAATTTCGAAAAAAAATTAAAAATGGAATTTTCCAATTTTTGCTATTTTTAACTGAAAGTTCTGAATTTTTCGAAAATCTGAAAATTTCTGAAATTTTGAAAAATCTGAAATTCTGAAATTTTCAAAAATCAAAATTTTCTGAAATTTTCAAAAATCTGAAATCCTGAAATTTTCAAAAATCCGAAATTCTGAAATTTTCAAAAATCTGAGATTCTAAAATTTTGAAGAATCTGAAATTCTGAAATTCTGAAAAATCAGAATTTTCTGAAATTTTGAAAAATCTAAAATTCTGAAATTTTCAAAAATCAAAATTTTCTGAAATTTTGAAAAATCTGAAATCCTGAAATTTTCAAAAATCCGAAATTCTGAAAATTTCAAATTTTCGAAAATCTGAAATTCTGAAATTTTCGAAAATCTGAAATCCCGAAATTTTGAAAAATCTGAAATCCTGAAATTTTCGAAAATCTGAAATTCTGAAATTTTGGGGGAAAATAGGGAAATTTGAGCTGAAAAGTCGCAGAAAAACTGTTTTTTTAAAGAAATTTTTACGAAAATTTGATTTTTCAAAAAATATTGAAAATTTGAATAAAATTGAATTCTTCCATTTTCCGAATTTTTAAAGCCAATTTTTGTCATTTTTAAACCGAAAATTTGACCTCTTTTCTCCCATTTTTCGTCTCAAATGACCAAAAATCGTTAATTTCAAAAACAATCGAAAGTTTAGAATCATGTGATGTTTTTTTTTTGCCGTTTTTTCGTGTTTTATTTATTTTGAAGACAAACTTTTTTCCCTTTTTTTTCTCTATTTAAATAAGTAATTTAGAAAATTATAGCAAAAAAAAATTTGCTGGAAATTTGAAAATTTTTTTTGAAAATTCAAAAAATTACAGAAATTCTGATTTTCATAAATTTCGAAAATTTGGCAGATTTTTGAATATTTCAGATTTTCAGATTTTCAAAAATTTCGGAATTTCAGTATTTTTTTTTTCAGAAAATCTAGATTTTTCAGAACCAAAATCTTTAAAAATTTCCAAAAATCGATTTTTCGAAATTTCATATTTTTGAAAAATAAATTTCATATTTTTGAAAAATTGGCATTTTGGGAAGTAGAATTTCTCTGAAAAATCCCGAAATTTTGTTAAAATTTTCCTTTTTCTCAATTTTTTTAAAAACTAAAATTTTGAAAAAAACCGCGAAAATTCCTAAAATACTGATTTTCATAAATTTTAGAATTTCCGAATTTTTGTAAATTCTCTCTATTTAATTAAGTAATTTAGAAAATTATAGCAAAAAAAATTTGCTGGAAATTTCATAATTTTATTTTCTGAAAAAGTTGAAAATTTGGAAATTTTTTTTGAATTTTGGAATTTTTTGAAAATGTTTGAAAATTTGATTTTTCAAAAAAAAAATTTTTTTTTCGAATTTCAGGATTTTTAAAATTAAAATCTGAATTTTTTGAAATTCTAAAATTTATGAGAATCAGGATTTAAGGAATTTTTGGTTTTCTAAAATAATCCTGAAATCCTGATTTTCATAAATTTCAGATTTTCGAAAAATTCAGAAATCTGAAAATTTGAAAATTTGATATTTTTGAAATTTACAAAAATCTGGAATTTTGAAATTTTTTGAAAATTTGAAATTCTGAATTTTTCGAAAATCTGAAATTTTGAAAAATCCGAAATTCTGAAATTTTCAAAAATCAGAATTTTCTGAAATTTTGAAAAACCTGAGATTCTAAAATTTTGAAAAATCTAAAATTCTGAAATTTTGAAAAATCTGAAATTCTGAAATTTTCAAATTTTGAAAAAATCAGATATTGAGGTTAAAAAACTTGAATTTACAAAAATTCGGAAATTCTAAAATTTATGAAAATCAGGATTTTAGGAATTTTCGGTTTTTTTTTCAAAATTTTAGTTTTAAAAAAATTGAGAAAAAGGAAAATTTTAACAAAATTTCTGGATTTTTCAGAGAACTTCTACTTCCCAAAATGCCAATTTTTCAAAAATATGAAATTTCGAAAAATCGATTTTTGGAAATTTTTAAAGATTTTGGTTCTGAAAAATCTAGATTTTCTGAAAAAAAAATACTGAAATTCCGAAATTTTTAAAAATCTGAAATTCCGAAATTTATGAAAATCAGAATTTCTGTGATTTTTTGAATTTTCCGAAAATTTTTTATTGAGAAAATTAGTTTTAAAAATTGAATAAAAAATTACAAAAATCGTCCCAAAAAGCTGCGAAAAATTGGAAAAAAATTCTGAAATTCAGAATTTTTTGGGCTACTGTAGTTTGAGCTCAAAAATCAAATCTACCGTATCTCGAGTTGCAGTAGTCCTGGAAATTTGAAATTGCTACCATTTGACTTGGAAAGTCAAGAGCTTTGAAATGAGTATAATCATGACTAGTTTTGCAAACATTTTTGGGGTACTGTAGTTT
>NC_013490.2:2315765-2365325 GCF_000004555.2 Caenorhabditis briggsae
TTCGGAAAATAATATTTTTTGAAGCCTTAAACGAACTAAGCTTGTCTACCCTTTTAGATTGTTACAGGATTCAAAAAGACTTTTCATTTTCGGCCATTTTGGGCCCCACCACGAAAACTACAGTAACCCGAAAAAGTTTCTAAAACTAGTCATGATTATACTCATTGGAAAGCTAACAACAAGCCGAGTCGAATGGTACTAGTCTCATAGTTATCGTACTACTGTATTTCGAGATACGGTAGTTTTTGTGTGGAGACCTCACAAAATAGTGGAAAATGACCATGAAAATTCGGTTACTGTAAGTAGAGATATGGTAGATTTGACGTTTGGGATCAAACTACAGTAACCCAAAAATATATTCTTTTTGACTATTTTTCCGGGTGAAAAATTGACCTGCGAATCTTTGAAAAAATTCCTCAGGTTACTGTAGCATCTAGTTAATTATACCTATATACATAATTATCCCCCTCCCCCACTAATTATCTCTCATTACAGGAAGCTTCTGGAAATTCCCATTTTTGGTATTTCAAAATGGCGGAGCCGCGTTCCTGGTACCGTACCTCGCCATGCTATGTCTCGCCGCACTTCCAATGTTCTTTATGGAAATGGTCTTGGGACAATTCTCATCATCAGCTGCAATTAGTGTATGGAAAGTGGTACCGTTGTTTAAGGTACAGTAATCCAAAACATTCTGCTAAATATAGTCATGATTAGACTCATTTGAAAGCCCTTGTTATGCTGAGTCGATTCGTGCAAGTTTCATGTTTCTAGGACCACTGTAGCTCGAGATACGGTGGTTTTAGTGAGAAGCTCGAACTACAGTAATCCAAGCATTTCTTCAAACCTAGTCATGAGTATACTCATTTGAACGCTCTTGAGAAGCCAAGTCGATCGTAACTAGTTTCATATTTCTAGGATTACTGTGACTCGAATGACGGCAATTTTAAGTTTTAAGGTCATACTACAGTAATCCAAAAAAATATTCAAAAATAGTCTTGAGTATAGTCATTTGAAAGCTAACAACAAGCCAGGTCCATTGGTACCAATTTCATATTTCTAGGATCACTGTAGCTTGAGATACGGCAGTTTTAGTGAAGAGGTCCAACTACAGTAATCCGAAAATGTTTCCAAGAGTAGGCATGAGTATACTCGTGTGAAAGTTCTTGTCATTTCAAGGCAATTAGTCTAAATTTCATCTCTCTAGAAATACTGTAGCTTGAGATACGGTAAGTTAGATTTTTTAGGTCAAACTACAGTAATCCAAAAATTGTTTCAAATATAGTCATAAGTATATTCAATGGAAAGCTGGTAACAAGCCAAGTCGAATGGTACTAGTTTCATAGTTATCGTACTACTGTATTTCGAGATACGGTAGTTTTTGTGTGGAGACCTCACAAAATAGTGGAAAATGACCATGAAAATTCGGTGATTTTCGGTCATTTACTCCGATTTTTAATAATTTTTCAAACTTAATTTTTTTCAGGGTATTGGATTTGCCCAAGTGACAATATCCGGATTCTTCGCCGTCTTCTTCAACATCATCTCGGCGTGGACCCTATTTTATCTGATTAACTCATTCAGCTTCTCGATCCCATGGTCAAATTGTCAGAATTCGTGGTCTGGAGAGAGTAAGTCGATTTTGAAACCGAAAAATTCGAATTCCCCACGAAAAATGGGTCAAAATAAGTCCAAAGCCGACAATTTTCGGATAGTTTGAGTCCCACCACGAAAACTACAGTAGCCCGAAAAGTTTCTCAAATATGGACATGATTATACTCATTTGGAAGCTGACAACTAGCCGAGTCGAATGGTACTACTTTCATGTTTCCACTATTACTGTAGCCCGACATACGGTAATTTTGGTACGAAGGTCAAAAACCACAGTAACCCAAAAAGTTTTTGTAAAATGGTCATGATTATATTCAATCGAAAGCTGAGAGAAATCTTCGTCTATTGGTAATTGTTTCATATTTTTGGGATTACTGTAACTCGAGATACTGTAAGTTTCATTTTTAGATCAAACTACAGTAACCTTAAAAGTTCCTCGTATCTAGTCATGATTATATTCATTTGAATGCTCTTGACAAGTCAAGTTGAATAATACAAATTTCAAGTTTCTAGGATTACTGTAGCTGGTGGTACGGTGGCTTGAATCAAATAGTCAATCTACAGTAACCCAAAAAATTTTTCAAAACTAGTCACGAGTATACTTGTTTGGAAGCTGCTAACAAAAGAAGTCGAATGGTATACATAGCATGTTCCTTGGATTACTGTAGCTCGAGATACGGTAATTTTAATAGTGATACCTAATTCTGAGCAATTTTAAGGCATGTTTATACTTATTTTGAAGCTCACGGCCTATGAAATTCAATTTTCTACGTTTCAAAATTTTCAAAGCTACAGTAATCCCCAAAAATTCCGTTTTTCAGACTGCACCCTGGGTACCCGCATTCAATGTCGTGAAATGAATGGAACACTGCTAGTGAATGGAAGTTGTATTGTGGAACATGCGACATCGAACAAAACTACAGTAATCCCACTGCACGATTTGGATTCGATTCCCAGTTTGAAATATTTTCAGTAAGTCCCAAAAAAATGCGAGAAAATGATCTAAAATGGTTCAAATTTGGCTGAAAATGACCTAAATTAGCCTATAAACGGTCTGAAAATGGCCTATATCAGCCTAAAATTGTCTAAAAAAGACGGAAAATGGCTGAAAAATCTTTAAAATTTTGCCGAAAAAAGCCTAAAAATGGCTCAAAATTAGCGATTTTTGGACCTACAGTAACCCAAAAATTACAGTAACGACGTATTGATGTTATCAAAAGGAGTCGACGATTTTGGAACACTGAATTGGTATCTGGGACTTTGTGTTCTCGTCTGCTGGATCGCTGTGTTTTTGTGCCTGTTTCAAGGGGTTAAGTCGAGTGGAAAGGTGAGAAATTGGCTGAAAATGGCTTACATTTGAATGAAAATTCAAGAAAAACGGACCGAAATTACCCGAAAATGGTCGAAAAACGATGAAAAATGGCCTAAAACAGGCCTAGAATGCATCAAACTACAGTAATCCCAGACATCTGACCCCATAGCTCTTTTCTCAGGCATTTTGACTAGATTTCACTGGGAAATTTGAATTCCCGACAGTTTCTTTACTCTAAATACCATTTTTCAGCCCTCTAGCTCTTATTCGGTGTTTGCGTACTTTTGGAGCTACAGTAATCCCAAAAATTCTGAAAAATTAAAAATTGAGCTAGGAGCTCTAACAAAAGTGATTCTAGGCTAGTTTTTCGTGATTATTCACAGTGTTTCACAGTGTTTGCGTACTTTTCGAGTTATACGAGCTACAGTAACCCAATAAAAAGTTTGATTTCCGGTCCCATAACTCAATTCTTACGCATTTTCAGCCATTTTCAATAAGAAATTCGAGTTTGGCACTATCAGTTTACCATAAAACCAAATTTCCAGCCCTATAGCTCCCATTCGGTGTTTGCGTACTTTTGGATCTACAGTAATCCCAAAAATTCTGAAAATTCAAAAATTGAGCTAGGAGCTCTAACAAAAGTGATTCCAAGCTAGTTTTTTGCGTTGATTCTGATTCTAGCTCCAAATTTCAGTATTATCAAGTTTTAGACACTTAAAAATGAAATTTTTTGTTTCAGGTAGTCTACATTTCGGTGATATTCCCGTTCATAATACTTACCGTACTCCTCACACGTCTTCTAACATTGGATGGATCGATTTCTGCGGTTTTATATTTTCTAACACCAAAATGGGCGGTACTGAAAGATCTACATGTTTGGGGAGAGGCTGCCGTCCAGGCATTCTACTCGGTTTCGTGTTGTTCCGGTGGATTATTCACAATTGCCAGTTATTCGAGATTTCATAACCATTTGTACAAGTGAGTGGATTGAAACCTACACAGCTGAACTCGTTCGGTTGAGAGCTTCAAAATGAGCCTACTCTTGCTTTTCTCGGATTACTGTAGCCCGAGATATGCCGAGGAGATCAAACTACAGTAACCCAAAAAATTTCAAAAAACTAGCCATGATCATACTCGTTTGAAAGCTCATGAAGAACCAAGTTGAATGGTACTAATTTCATTAAGATCGGAGTACTGCAGCCCGAGATACGACAGATTTCATTTTTGGGATCAAACTACAGTAATCCAAAAAATATTCCAAAACTAGTCATGAGTATACTTATTTGAAAGCTGATAACAAGGGAAGTCGATTGGTACGAATTTCAATTGTCTAGGGTTACTGTAGCCAAAGTTACAGTACATTTAATCATTAGGATCAAACTACAGTAACCCAAAAAAAATGTAAGAAACATAGTCATGATCGTACTCATTTGAAAGCTCATAAATAACCAAGTTGAGTGGTACTAGTTTCATAATTCTAGGATCATTGTAGCTCGAGGTACGGTGGCTTTAAATCGATATTTTCAGAGATATCTGCCTTGTGCTGATTGTGGACGTGATCGTATCACTAATCGGATGTATTCTAACATTCTCTGCCATCGGATTCACTTGTTTCGAATTCGCGATCGCTTTGGATAAATTCCACATTCGAGACGGATTCCATTTGGTTTTTGTGTTTTTAGCCGAAGCGTTGGCAGGTACAGTAATCCTTTGTGGATTAAAAACCTTTTTAATTCCCGAAAATACGATTTTTCAGATGTTAAAATGAAGAATCTGACGATTTTGACCGGAAAATTGAGATTGAGAGCATCGGTTTACCCTAGAACCAACGTTTCTACCCTCTAGCGCGCATTCAGTGTTTGCGTACTTTTCAAACTACAGTAACCCCGAAAATGCTCACATCTGGCCTCCATAGCTCCTTTCTCGCTCATTTTGACCAATTTTCGATGCTAAAATCGAATTTCGCATAGTTTGTTCGCCCCGAGAACTAATTTTGCAGCCCTCTAGCTCTTATTCGGTGTTTGCGTACTTTTGGAGCTACAGTAACCCCGGAAATTGTGAAAAATTCGAAAATTGAGCTAGGAGCTCTAACAAAAAACATTCTAGGCTAGCTTTTTGTGCTAATTCTGATTCTAGCGTTAGATTTTAAGAATTGCAGATTTTTGTCTGAAAATTTTCTGAAAATCTGAAAATTTCTGAAAAATTACGAGATTTTTCAAAGTTTGCACAATTTCTAGCTAGTTTTTGATCCTAAAATCGAATTTCGCACTATCAATTTACCTTGGGACAATATTTTTAGCCCTCTAGCTCTTTTTTGGTGTTTGCGTACTTTTGGAGCTACAGTAACCTGAAAATTCAGAAAAATTCAAAAATTGAGCCAGGGCATTTTAGAGGTAGTTTTTAGCGCTAAATCTGATTCCAGCATTATATTTCGATGCTCCGGAGGGTTTACGTACTTTTCGAAATACAGTAATCCGGAAAAGTTTCAAACTCTGTCCCATAGTGGAGGTCTCGTGCATTTTGAGAAGTTTTCAATGCGAATTTCGGATTTAGCATAGCTGCTTAGCTCTAGGAACCATTTTTCAGCCCTCTAGCTCTCATTCGGTGTTTGCGTACTTTTGGAGCTACAGTAATCCCAGAAATTCTGAAAAATTCAAAAATTGAGCTAGGAGCTCGAACAAAAGTGATTCTAGGCTAATTTTCGGAGCAGATTTCTATTCCAGCGTTAGATTTTAAGTATTTCATCACTCTCAGCTACAGTAACCCAAAATGTTCGAATTTCAAAGCGTTTTCGCGCGTTTAGAGCCCTTTCTTGGTAATGTTTTGCTCGAATTTGATGGCTTTTTCTCCAAAATCTACAGTAACCCTTCTAAAAAAGGCCTTTTCCAGGTGTCCCAGTTGCTCCCCTCTACGCTGGCCTCTTCTTCATAATGATTCTTCTGGTGGTCCATGCGACCCAGATGTTCGTAGTGGAAACGATAGTATCCTCTCTTTGTGACGAGTATCCAGAACGACTCCGTCGGAATAGAAGACACGTACTGACTACAGTATGCGCCCTATTCATATGTCTCTCAATTCCCTTTTGCTTGTCTTCTGGATTGTATTGGATGGAGCTGCTCACTCAATTTGTGCTCACATGGCCTCTGGTAGTCATTGCCTTCTTGGAATGTATGGCTATTAACTGGATCTACGGTGTCGATAATATGTTGGACAATGCGAAATGGATTGTGGGACACTGGCCACCTTGTTATATCTTTTGGAAGGTAAGTTTTCCCCCGGAAAGACCTAGAAGCTACCGTGTCTCGAGCTACAGTAACCCTCGACATTTGAAATTTGTACCAATCGACTTGGCTTGTTACCAGCTTTCAAATGAGTATAATCATGCCTAAGTCTGCAAAATTTTTTGGGTTACTGTAGTCTTTGTTTTTTTTTTGGATCAAACTACAGTAACCCGAAAAGATCTGCAAAGTGGTCATGATCATACTCATTTGAAAGCTCTAAATGAGACAAATCGATTGGTGCAAACTTCACATAAGTAGGATTACTGTGAATCGAGATACGGTAGCTTTGACTTTTGGGATGAAACTACAGTAACCCAAGAAGTTTACCAAAACTTGTCATGATTATACTCATTTGAAAGCCCTTGACAAGGCAAATCGAATGGTACTAATTTCATTTTTTTAGGATTACTGTATTTCGAGACACGGTAGTTTCAATTTTTCAATTTCAGATCCTCTTCAAATTCATCTGTCCACTGGTCTATTTGTCGATTCTTTGTTTCCTCTGGCTGGATTGGAATTCAATAGAATACGAATCATATCAATTCCCATATTGGTCGATTCTAGCGGCATGGGGTAAGATTTTTGTCTGAAATTTTGGCTGAAAATGGCCGATTTTTTGAATTTTTGAGCCATTTTTGGGATTTTTTAGCAGTATTCTTAAGATTTCGACCCCCCATTTTTTCCAGGAATCGCCTCTCTCCCGCTATTGCTCATTCCAATTATTGGAAGTTGGCAATTCTGTATTGCCAAGGGATCAATAACACAGAAATGGTGGAGAGTACTGTATCCGGACGACGCATGGGGACCCGCACTAGCAATTCATAGGGCTGAGAAGTTCCCGTTGCAGATTCCGGAAGCACGACGATTGTTATTACCCCCGGAAGTGGAAATCGCGAGCTCGCAGAGGGATTTACAGGTGAAAAATTGGCTGAAATTGAGCTACAGTAACCCATATAGCGAATTTCCCACGCATTTTGAGGAGTTTTTAATGCGAAATTCGAATTCCGCGCAGTTATTTCACCTTGGGACCCACTTTCCAGCCATCTAGCTCTCATTCGGTGTTTGCGTACTTTTGGAGCTACAGTAATCCCGAAATGTTTGAAAAATTTCAAAAATTGAGACAGGAACTCTAACAAAAGCGATTTTAGACTAGTTTTCAGTGCTGGATCTGATTCTGGAGTTGAATTTTCAATATTAAAGTGTTTGCGTACTTTTCGAGATACAGTAATCCATAAAAGTTACGTATCCAGCTTAAAAGCTTATTACGTTTGCATTTTAAAGAGTTTTCAATGCGAAATTCGAATTCCGCACTGTTACTTTACTCTAAATTCCATTTTCAAGCCCTCTAGCTCTTATTCGGTGTTTGCGTACTTTTGAAGCTACAGTAAGCCAAAAAATTTTGAAAAATCCAAAAGTTGAGCTAGGAGCTCTAACAAAAGAGATTCTTGGCTAGTTTCTATCGCTGATTCTGATTCTGGAATTAGATTTTACATATCTCAAATCGTTTGCGTTTTTTTCGAGCTACAGTAACCCAGAAAAATTTTATATCCAGCTCCATAGCGGATTTCCTACGCTTTTTTAGAAGTTTTCGATGTGAAATTTGAATTCTGCATAGTTTCCTTGCTCTAAGCGCTATTTTCCAGCTCTCTAGCTCGCATTCGGTGTTTGCGTACTTTTGGGGCTACAGTAATCCAAAAATTCTCGAAATTTTGAAAATTTTGAGCTAGGAGCTCCAACGTAACGAATATTAGTATAGTTTTAGCGCTGAATTCGATTCCGGTGGTAGATTTTCGATATTTCGAAGTGTTTGCGGACTTTTGGAGCTACAGTAATCCAGAGAATGTTCAGATCCGGTATCATAGCAGATTCCCCACTCATTTTAAAGAGTTCTCGATGCGAAATTTAATTCTGCATAGTTTACTTTACTCTAAGTACCATTTCACTAGTTTTGAAAAATTCCAGCTCAAAAATTTGAAAATTTCAGGAAAACATCCAAATGAACGGTGGAGGACCACTAACCGGCGCCCGCTCATCGGAATTTGGACATCAAACCGATGGAAAATCGATAAGATCTGATGTGAAGAGTGTTGGAGCGACGATCAATACGATACCAAAATTTGAACGAGAAACGGCGATTTAGACGAGAAAAATTGGCTGAAAATGGCTGAAAATTGGAATTTTCAAAAAAAAATTTTTTTTCGAAAATTCGAATTTTCGCGACATTTTGGAGAATTTTTGACATATGAAAATCAGTTAATTTTGAAATTTTGAAAAAATTTTTTTTTTTGATCTACAAAACTTTTTTCAAATTTTCAAAATTGTGTCCCTCCCGCCAATTTTTCCCCATTTTTTGTTTTTTTTTTCCACTTTTTTCTCTGTCGTCTCTCGCTCTATTTACTCTCTAATTTTTTGTTGTTATCTTTTACCCCCGATTTTTTCCTCTAATTTTCAGTTTTCGAATTTTTAGAATAATTGATTTTTTCCCTGAGAACCCCAAATTTTTGAAAAATTTCGAAAAATTTCAAAAAACCCATCCCAAATTCGGAATCAGCGTGAAAAATGGGTCTAGATGGCGTTTTCTAGACCCTTCTAACATAATTTTGAGATTTCTGATGTTACGGTAGCGCCCAAAGTACGCAAACACCAGGCGAAACCCAAGATCTTACGACACTTTGAGCTAGAGGGCTGAAAATTGGGATTTAGACTGCTTTTGGGACGCTGATTACGAATTTAACAAGGAAATTCTCTGAAAAATTTCAGATTTTTCGATTTTCAGTCAAAAAAAAATTTCAACAGAAAATTTTTTTTTGAATTTTTTCAAATTTCCCGCCCAATACTTGTGTTTTTTTTTGTATTTTTGCCACTTTTTTCCCCTAATAATTCTATGTATGGTGCTGTATTCCAGTCAAAAAATTCAGTATTTTTCAATTTTTAAGCCCCGCCCCTATCGAAATACGGTGTCATTTTTTTTCCACAGAAAAATCACATTTCTATGTACCTATTTTCAATAAAATTGAACCATTTTTATGATTTTTTAAACAATTTTTTGAATTTTGATTTTTCGAGAAAATCGATATTTGATATTTTCCGGATTTTCGTGTCAGATTTTCAGACAAAAAAAAATTTCAGATGGTGTCGACAGAGAAGTTGGATAACGAGTGGAAGCTGGTCCAGGAGGATTTTCCGAAATTGGAGGTGAACATTTTTTGAAATTGGCAAAAAATATTTTTTGGCTGAAAGTGCTGAAAAAATCTGGAAATTGAAATTCCAGAAAATCCACGACGAGTACATTCAAAAATCGCGACAAGTGAGCAAATTCCAAGATACGGCTGGCAAGGCGATGAAACATCACAATTATCTGCTCAAGAATTTTCGAGAAACCATGAAACAGTGAGTTTTCTGGGAATTATAGAGGTTTTCCAGAAAAATAGATGTCAAATTCGAAATCAGCGCGAAAAATGGGTCGAGACAGAGTTTTCTAGAACTTTCTAGCGTGATTTTGGGAGTTTTGGGTTACGGTAGCGCCGGAAGTACGCAAACACCATGCCAAACACCAAATCTTACGACAATTTGAGCTAGAGCGCTGAAAATTGGAATTTTGGCTAAATCGAGGATGTAGAATCCAAATCTGGCAGTTAAATTTTTTAAGAAAGCTTCATTCACCTAGATTTTAATGATTTTCGATGTTTGCATCATCAAGGTATATTCGGAACGGGAAACTAACATCAAATTCAGAATTAGCGCGAAAAATAGGTCTAGAAACACTTTTTCAGAACTCTCTAGCTCAATTTTGAGATATTGGGGTTACGGTAACCCCGAAAGTATGCAAACACCACACCAAACACCAGATCTTACGACACTTTGAGCTAGCGGGCTGAAAATTCGGATTTTGGGTAAATCGGGGATGTTAAATCCAAATCTGGCATATAAACCTCGCTGAAACGCTTTCTGCATCTGAATATACAACATTTTCGAATTTTAGATCATCAAGATTGAACTGGATCTCAAAGCTAGTATCAAATTCAGAATTGGCGCAAAAAATAGGTCTAGAAACACTTTTTAGAACCTTCTAGCTCAATTTTGAGATTTTGGGGTTACGGTAGCGCCGGAAGTACGCAAACACCAAGCCAAACACTGAACCTTACGACAATTTGAGCTAGAGTGCTGAAAATCTGCATTCTGACTAAATCGAGGACGTAAAATCCAAACCTGGAAATAAGAATTTTCTAGAAAAATTCCTTCGTCCAGATTTCGTGCATTTTCACGTTTTAGATAGTCAAGACCCGTTGGATTGAAAAACTAACATCGAATCTAAAATCAGCGCAAAAAATAGTTCTAGAAACACTTTTCTAGAACTCTCTAGCTCAATTTTGAGATTTTGGGGTTACGGTAGCCCCGAAAGTACGCAAACACCAGGCGAAACCCAAGATCTTACGACACTTTGAGCTAGCGGGCGGAAAATTAGTGTCAAGGGGTAATCAGCAACGCGGAGTTCGGTTCTGATAATTACGAGACTTTGTAAAATACGCAAACACCAGATCTGACGACACTTTGAGCTGGAAGCCCGAAAATTCGAATTAACAGTAATTTTAGGACGCTGAACTCGAATCTGATAACAAAAACTTCCTAAAAATTCTAGTTTTTCCAGAACCCAAATGGCGATTGACAAGCTGGCACCATGCGAGGAGAAAACGGCACTGATTGCTCATCTTAAAAAGCTTCGTGAAGAACAAGAAGTGACAAATCTTCGACTACGAGACATGCAAGGAGAACTGCCAGCCCAATCGAATGGATTTTATTTGAATCTGATTTTGGGATCGAACCTCAATATTTCACTTTTGACGAAAACTGAGAAATTCAAGTACAAGGAGGTGAGATTTGGGGTTTTTGAGTGGAAAATCGAGTTTAGCGCTATCGATTTACCTTGGGACCAAATTTTCAGCCCTCTAGCTCTCATTCGGTGTTTGCGTACTTTTGGAGCTACAGTAGTCCCGAAAATTTTGGAAAATTCAAAAACTGAGCTAGGAGCTCGAACAAAAGCGATTCTAGGTTAGTTTCTAGCGGTGATACTGATTCTAGCGTACGATTTTGGAAATTTGAGAAATCGCAGCTCAAAATTTTGAAAATTTTCAAAAAATTCTGAAATTTTCCAAAATTTTATGTTATCCACTGGACTTCGGACAATTTCTAGCTAGTTTTTGATGTGAAATTCGATTTCAGCATCGTTCGTTTGCTCTATAAACAAATTTTCAGCTCTATAGCTCTTACTCGGTGTTTGCGTACTTTTGGAGCTACAGTAACCTGAAAATTTTCGAAAAATTTAAAAATTGAGTTAGGAGCTCTAACAAGAACGATTTCATGCTAGTTTTTAGCGCTGAATCTGATTCTAGCATTGAATTTCCGATATTTCAGAGTTTTCGCGTACTTTTGCTGCTGCAGTAATCGGGAAAGTTCGACATCCGGCCGCATAACTGATTTCCAACGCATTTTGCTGAGTTCTCAATGTGAAATTCGAATTCCGCATAGTTTCTTTGTTCTAGAGCCTTCTTTCAAGCCCACTAGCTGGTATTCGGTGTTTGCGTACTTTTGGAGCTACGGTAACTCGGAAATTGGACACATCGAGGCCTTCGCACGCATTTTGAAGAGGTTTCGATACGAAATTCGAGTCTAGAACAATCAATTTACCCCGAGACCAAAGTTTCAGCTCTATAGATTTTATTCGGTGTTTGCGTACTTTTGGGGCTACAGTAATCCCAGAAATTCAGAAAAATTCAAAAATTGAGACAGGAACTCTAACAAAAGCGATTTTAGACTAGTTTTCAGTGCTGGATCTGATTCTGGCGTTAGATTCTCACTATTTAAAGTGTTTGCGTACTTTTCGAGATACAGTAATCCAGATAATTTTACATCCGTCTCCATAGCTGACTTCGCACGCGTTTTGAGACGTTTACAAATCGAAATTAGAATTCCGCATAGTTTCTTTGCTCTAGCGCCTTCTTTCAAGCCCTCTAGCTGTTATTCGGTGTTTGCATACTTTTGGAGCTACAGTAATCCTGGAAATTCGTAAAAATTCAAAAATTGAGCTAGGATCTCGAACAAAACGCATTTTAGGCTAGTTTTCAGCGCTGATTATGAATCTGAACTTGGTTTTGAGGAAATTCGAGGCTGACTTTGAGATTCGAAGAACTTTGAAAACTCCAAAAAATAATTTTTCGAAAAAAAAATAATTTTTTCCAGGAATACGAGGGCTTCAAATGGAACATTACAATTCTGATCTGCGTCCTGGCGTTCATCTCGTGGATGTGGCCGTTCCGAGTGCTGGACTCGTTGCTCTGTTTTCTGATGGTCTGGTATTACTGTACCCTGACGATTCGAGAATCGGTCCTTCGTGTAAATGGGTCCAAAATCAAAGGATGGTGGCTGTCCCACCATTATCTCTCGTGTGCCGTCCCTGGAATAGTGCTCACTTGGAAAGATGGTCTCTGTTATCAGGAGTTTCGTCCGTATTTCCTCGTTTTCACTTTCTACATTTCCATCGTTCAATTGGCTCAGAATCAATATCAATCTGGATGCCTTCGACGCCTTCATTCCCTTGGACAGGGACATCAAATGGATATTACTGTCGAAGGATTCACCTCGTGGCAATTCAAAGGACTCACTTTCCTTTTGCCCTTTTTGACCGTTGGATATGTGAGTTTTGGGGGCTTATGAAGCAGTTTTTAGCTTTTAAAACTATGAAAATCGAACTCTGCGTAGCTGATTATCCCTTGACACTTATTTTCAGCGCGCTAGCACAAAGTGTCGTAAGATTAGGTGTTTCACTTGGTGTTTGCGTACTTTTGGCGCTACCGTAACCCCAGAAATCTCAAAATTGAGCTAGCAGGTTCTAGAAAACGCTGTCTAGCATAACTTTTTGCGCTGATTTCGTATTTGATGATAGTTTTCGAATCAGACAATGTCTTGAGGGCTTAAAAATTCAAAAAAGGATTTAGGACAGCCGTAATCGTCTTGAAACTATCAAAATCGAACTCCTCGTAGCTGATTACCCATTGACACTTATTTTCAGCGCGCTAGCACAATTTGTCGTAAGATTAGGTGTTTGGCGTGGCGTTTGCGTACTTTCGGCGCTACCGTAATCCAAAAACCTTGAAAGTGAGCTAGAAAGTCCTGGAAAACGCTGTCTAGATCCATTTTTCACACTGATTCCAGATTTGATGTTAGTTTTCAGATCTGACTGAATCTTGAGAATCTACATGCTCAAAAAGGGGATCAAGGAGAGCCTTAAGAGTGTTAAAAGTATCAAAATCGAACTCTGCGTAGCTGTTTACCCCCCGGAAACCAATTTTCAGCGCTCTAGCTCTAATTGTCGTAGGATTCGGTGTTTGGCGTGGTGTTTGCGTACTTTCGGCGCTACCGTAACCCAGCAATTTCAAAATTGAGCTAGGAAGTTCTAGAAAACGCCGCCTAGAGCAATTTTATGCGCTGATTTCGAATTTGAGAACAATTTTCCAAAATTTGCAGCTCTTCCAATTGTTCCTGGCCGGCAAACTGTACATGTATGTGAACACGGAAATGTGTGATGGATTGTGGCAGGTACAAGACTATCACAAAAATTTTGAAAATTTTAAGCCCCGCCTCTTTTTTGCAGGTTTGGGCTCTCTCACTGCTGCTGGGAGCAATTGCCGGTGGAAATATAGTGACAACGTCGATGGTCTGCATTCGAAAACTCAAAACGACACCATCCTACACGAATATCGTCGCGCTGACTCGAAAGTACAGTAGTCGCCACAAAATCAATCAGGCTCCGCCCACTTTTGACGCCACAGCATCTGCGTCGAGTCGAGCACCGCCACCACCCACTGAGAAATTGCATTTGCATTGATTTTTTGAGATTACTGTAGTTCTACCTACAGTAGCCCTACAGTATATGATTTGAAGACTACGGTTTATTTTATATATTGGTTTTTTATTTGAATTTGCAGTTTGTATTTCATGTTCCCAATAAAACATTTTTTGACAGTAAGCCCGTATTTTTTTCTTTTTTTTTAAATTTCAATATTTGATGATTCTTCGATTATTATGAGAAAAAAAAGGTTGAGACGCAGAGAAAATGTGTTTGCGTCTCCACCGTTTGTGTGCTATTTAGGCTCTCCGCTTCTATATCGCTACCGTATTCAGACTGCAAAAAATACTCTCTAACCTTTTGTTTCTCAGACAAGCATAATACAGTGGACCTAGATACGGTAGTTTTGGTGGAGAAGTCAACATACAGTAATCCAACAATTTTTAAATAATGTCAAGAGTATATTCAAACGAAAGCTCTAAAGAATTTGAATGGTACTAGTAACCCGAGATGCAGTGGATTTATTTTTTGGGATCGAACTACAGTAACCCGAAATGTTCTTCAAAACTAGTCATGATCATACTCATTTGGAAGCTGACAATAAGCTGAGCCGAATGGTACTAGTTTTATGATTCTAGGGTTACTGTATCTCGAGATACGGAGGATTTGATTTTTGGGGTCAAACTACAGTAACCCAAAAATGTTTCCAAGTCTATTCATGATTATACTCATTTGAAAGCTGACAACAAGCTGAGCCGAATAGTGGTAATTTTTCTAGAATTACTGTAACTTGAGATACGGTGGATTTAGTAGAAAGGGCAAACTACAGTAACCCAAAAAAAATTTTTCAAAACCTGTCAAGATTATATTCATTAGAAATCTCTTGTCACTCTGGGTCGATTGATACAAGTTTCACATTTGTAGAATAGCAGTAACTCGAGATACGATAGATTTAGTGGACCGTGCAAACTACATTAATCCAAAAAGTCTTGCAAACCTAGGCACGATCATACTCATATGAAAGCTGGCAACATGCTGAGACGAATGATGGTAATTTTTCTAGAATTACTGTAACCCGAAATACAGTGGATTTAATTTTTGGGCTCCAACTACAGTAAGCCAAAAAATGTTCCAAAACTAGGCATGATCATACTCATTTGAAAGCCCTTGTGACGCTGTGTCGATTGGTAATTGTTTCATATTTTTGGGATTACTGTAACTCGAGATACGGTAGATTTCATTTTTGAGATCAAACTACAGTAATCCAAAAATTTCTTCAAAACTAGACATGAATATACTCATTTGAAAACTCTAGACAAGCCAAGTCTGATAGCAATAATTTCATGTACCTAAAATAACTGTAGCTTGAGATACGGTAGTTTTAATTACTAAAAACTTTCATTGGAAACCAATTTTTAAAAAAAGAAATTCATTCAGTCTATAATCTTTTGAATTTGAGATTTTTTAGAAATCTATCTAATCAACACCACAATAAAATTTATTCTATCTTATAATTCACATAAATCGAGTTATACGAAATGTTCACAGCTTCCTGACATTCGTATCCGATGGTTGAGTCCCGAGAGACTCGGCCACTGTCATTCCGGCCTCCGCGGCCGCTGCCTTCTTCTTCTTCCCGGCCTTCTTCTTCTTCTCCTTGGTATCTGGTGTCTTGGATCGTTTGCTCTTCTGTTGACTGATCGGTGCTTCAAGACTCAATCTCGACGGTCCGGCAACATTGGTATCAGACGTAGCCGTTCGCATTCCACCCACTTCCTGCTCGAGCTTCTGGATGTCCATTTCGTTGTTATCTCTTAGAGACATCACGTTGGAAGAGCTAGAAGCAGATGGTGTGGCTGGAGGTGGAGTTTGGGCCGCTTTCAACTCCAAGACCGTTTGCTTGTATTTCTTCTCCATCTCTTCTGCCTTCTGCTTATCCGTCATGTGATTTTTCGATGTCAATTTGGCGTCGATGGCTTTGAATGTCGCATCGGTGACTCCTTTCGCCAAATACTCCTTCGCTGGTACGATAAGATTGCCGTAGATCTTCAGAGCTTTTGCAGTCATCGCGACGCCAACTCTCTGAAAATTGGAATTGGAAACTCCTTGAGCAAAGGCCATGAGCAACTTTGAGCTCAATTATCTCGATTCTCGTGAAAGATATCAAAAAGTTGTCAACTGATAAAATATTGTTCTTGTTAAGAAAAATATTTTATAAGTTGACACATTTTTGATAACTTTTGAAGGGACCGAGATAAATTGACTCAAAGTTAAACGGTCGGAAGCTGCAGCTCAGGCGGCGAGCAACTTCGAGCCCTTATATCTCTTCTCCTGTGAAAGTTATCAAAAATTCGTCAACTGATAAAATGTTTCCCATGAGATGAGATGTTTTTTATCAGTTGACAAATTTTGGGTATCTCATCAAACAGCTTAGATAATTGGGCTCTAAGAAAAAGGTTTAGGTGGGCTCTTATTAAGGGTAGTTTCCAGACCGTCATCTTTGAGCTCAATTATCTTGACTCCTTTGAAAAATATCAAAAATCGGTCAACTGATAAAATATTGCTCATCTTATGACAAACATTTTCACAGTTAACAGATTTTGGATATCTCATAAAAGATCTGAGATAATTGAGCTGAAAGTTGACAGTAGAATCAAATTTTCGTAGTTTTTAGGCATTTTTAAACCAGTTTTCAGTGAACTTTTCTTAATTTCAAGACTGTTCGAGACTCAAACTTTGAGTTGTGAAATTTTCAAAAATAACTCAAAATCACTCACTATGCGGACAGCTTCAATGGTGAGAACGGCAGCAAACCACAGTTGAGCTTGAGTCTGGACGGCTCCCGGACGGAAATGACGAATCTCGTTCAGAACTACAGTCTGTTCGAGATGGTAACCTCTCGATTCGAACGAAATCATGTTGCCCAACAGTTCTGAAATAATTCAAATTGAACGTAATCAACTAAAAAAGAATGACTCACGAGCCAACACTCCACTTCTTCCGAGTCCGGCTGTGCAATGAACGAATGGCGTGTTCCCGCGATCAATGATTTCTTGGTAGATCGCCAGCACGACGTCGGTCCGTCTCGGAATCTCGAAATCCGGCCATCCGGTGTAGTGGAAGTGTCGCACGGTGAATGATTGACCATTACTGCAAATTTGAAAATTGTTGGCTTGAAATTGAGATTCTAATTAATTCCTCACCCAATTGTGATTCTCAGCTCTCGAATCGTCAGCTCTCCATCGAAAGAAGTGGTCACAGAAATGCATGTGATGGTGACTATTCCATTGGCATACGTTTCTGTGGTTCCTTGGGTCAGTGGAAAGTATGGACTGCACTTCTCATCGTCTCCTGGGATAAAGTACAATTTGAACTCAATTATCTCAGTTCCTATGAGAGAAATCAAAAAGAGGTCAACTGATAAAATATTATTGATGTTATAAAAAACATTTTATCAGTTGACTACTTTTTGATCGCTATCATAGGAAAATAGATATAAGGGCTCAAAGTTGCTCGCCGCCTGAGCTGCAGCTTCCGACCGTCTAAATTTGAGTCAATTTATCTCGGTCCCTTCAAAAGTTATCAAAAATGTGTCAACTGATAGATTATTTATCATAATATCCCCAATAGTTTTTTAATTGACAACTTTTTTAATATCTGTTAAAGGAACCGAGATACATGGCCTCAAAATTCAGATATCCGCAGCCAACCGCACAGCTCAGGCGGCGAGAAACTTTGACTTGATTTATCTCGGCTCCTATAGGAGATGTCAAAAAGTGGCCAACTGATAAAATGTTGCTCATTTCATGATGACTAATTCATCAATTGAACTTTTTTTGATATCTTTTAAAGGAACCGAAATAAAACGGCTTAAAGTTAAACGAACCTTCCATGAACTTGGTCAAACAAACGACCATATTGGATCCTCGGGAGCGGACTGCCGACCAAAAGTGACCAATGTTACACTTTCTGGTGCTGTTTTCAGTCTGTGGTGCTTGTGACAGAACGATTCTGAACCCATTCGAATAGGTAATCATGTTCGCATGAATCCATCCTTTTGCGAACAACGGCCAGTCTTTATCCGAGAACATTCCGTTGAGACCCAGTGAAACATTCTTTCTGAAAATCGGAAAAAATCAAACTTTCCAACTGTTCCATAAACCGTACCTTTGCCATGCTCGCATCGCATGGACTTCCTTCGACGTCGCGGGCAAATTCTCCAAATCCGTTTTGAATCTGGTGTCCACGAAAAGAAGCCAGTATTCGACTGGCGACAAACTGCCCAAAAATTTCTCTAGTAGCAAAGTACGGTAACGGGCGGCACAGTTATTCACAGAAAAGAAAACTGCTTCTTCTTGGCTAGGAGTGATATTTGCGACAGGATGTTCTGAAAGAAGGGAATTGTTACAGTATTGTATTTCTATGTCTGAAGTTCGCCTACCTTGCTGAGTGGGCTCTTCTTCACGCTCAGGTGCAGGCGATTCATGTACAGGTGGAACTGGTGGACCGGATTTAACAGGAGCAGATCCACCGAGATCAGGAGTTGGAGCAGGTTCTTCGTCAATTACGGGTTTAACAGGTGGCAACACGGTGGTGTCGTAGTGATGTATTACTTTTGTGCGACAACAACCAATTGGACAACGCCACCAAATCAAGGTCACGGTCAGGGTTGCAATGATGAGGAAACCAGCAGTAGCTCCCAAACTGATGTAGAGCACTTTTCTGAAAAATAAATTTCGAAACTTCCAAACTACAAAAACTGCAAAACAACACTCACTTATCATCGGACTTTTTGCTCGGTTTGTGCATAGCTTTTCCGTAAGCAACAAAAAGTAGATCGACGTTGCCGAGAGCAGCCTTCGATGCACCAATTGCGGTCTTGTGACGAGCGAAATCCAAGCCAAATGTATCCAGCTGATCGAGAACTTTTTTGATTTTCAGAAGATCCCGGTCCTTGAGCTGCTCCGACATCTTTTCCACAGATTTACCAATTGCAAAGAAGTCCATTGGAATACCAGATAATCCTTTTGCAGTTTGGATGACTTCGTTGAGAGAAATGAAATCAGGAGACTTTGGAGGCTTGATAGAAGATCTGACCTGGTTGACTTCTTGTTTCAGTGTGTTGATCTTCTGATCCAGCGCCATCAAATCTTCCAAGTTCTTTCTATCTTTTGGATCCGAGACTCCAATCACGTACTTCCTGACCTTCTCCATCTGGACATCATCCAAATCGAGACTCGTCTCCAAAATCATTTTCATGCCACGAAACACTCGAGCCGACGATCCGATAGTTTGTGAATCTTTGAGAATTTTGTTTGTGGATGCCAACGCGTCCTTCTCGATACTCTTCATTCCTCCCATTTCCTTGACTGAATTCTCAAGTGAGGAGAGAGTGGTCTTGGCTGTTTTGACCCATCCGGAAATCTGTTGGACATCTGGCACACTTACAACCGACTTCCGATGCTCTTGAATTGCTCTGATTGCTGCTCCAAGGCTTTTGGATCCTGGCAGCTTTCTCAACTTATCAATTTCTTGCAGAAATGGGATTAATCCATCAGTATACTTTTGAATTACCGCCTTTTTCGTGTCGATCTCCTTAGCCATATCGATCACCGATTTCGGAGCTTTCCCATTTCCATCTTTTTTCGTCAACACTTCATAGGATTTGGCACCACTTTCGAGCGAGTTCCTCAGATTTTCGAATGCAGCTGATTTCCGAAGATTGTCCAATTGCTCAAATGCAGTTGCTCCTGATGAATCCTTGATGATTCCAAGAATATCCGAAAGGTCTCCGGCTTCGTCCTTGGCTACAGCTGAAGCAATTTTGTTCGCTTGCTTGATGGCGTCCAAATGTTCCGGCAAGACTTTGATATAGTTGAAAATTGTTTGAAACTCCTGCATATTGGTTGGGCTCATATCCGAGATTGATTTCGTGATGAAGAACTTTTCGATCGATGAGGATAGATCGTTTAATGAACCGTCGGCTTGAGGAACAGAAGCGACAAGGTTGGTAAGACTCTCCAAAGCAGATTTGTCACCATCAGCCAATCGGAGAGATCTTGCTGCAGCCTGAGTGTTCAGTTGAAGAGGTCCAAGTTGATCGAGGGCTTTGGCAATGGAATCTGATTGTCCATCGACTGCTTTCTTCACCCATTCATCTTTCAAATCATTAGAAACAAGTCCAAGATCCAAAACTCCATCGGCAAATCCAGCTGTACAACTCAATTTGCGATTTCCACTCTGATGCAGACGACCAGTGAAAACTTGATGAAGAGTGTGAACTTTCGATTGAAGAGAACTCACAGCTTTCGAAAAGTCTCCGAGAATTTTGACGTTGGATCCTACTTTTTTCATGATGGGAGTATCTTTGGGGTTAACAACAAGTTTCATATCATTGTCTTCGAACTTCTGGAGGACTTCATTGACATTGAAGAGCGGTCCGAGAACTGATACGGGATATCTGAGGACGTTATCCACAGCCAAACGCGTCGATGCCATAGTCTTGATAGTGTCAATGGCGGTTCGAAAATTGGAGAGCCGATTGTTTGTGTAAACCTCCTTTGTCTTCTCGTCCGTCTTCAAAGCAATTAGATTTACTAACAAATCTTTTAAGTTGGATGCAGCCAGGTCAGGAACGGACTCCGACAACTTCTTGACAGCAGTGAAGTACACATCAATTCCTGGAATCGTGACTCCTTTCTCCATTCCATTGGTCCTATCAATCGCATCACTGTAGATCAAGAATCGTTCCTCCATCTTTTCAATTTCAGCATCGCTAACCAATTTTTGCGGAAGTTCTTTGATATCCTTGAGCAATGGTTGGAAATCGTCAGTATTGATTAATTTGATAGAGTTTACGGATTCCAGATTGAGAAGATCCGAAATAAGAACGACGGGAGTGATGGTTCCAGTGGAGAGACCTTGTTGGAGGGCGATTCCATTGATGACACGGGATGCTTTCAGGAGGAGTTCAACGGACGTGTCAAAGGAATCTGAAAATAGGACTATTTAGTAGGATTATAAGGTCTGGAAATCTTGAAAAATCATCTGAAAATTTGAAAATTTTGAGATGTCTTTTCCAAAAAAAATGTTGAGAATCTTTTCTTTTCTAAAAATGTTGAGGTTTGGAAAATGGAGAATGGCTTGAAGTCATTTAAAAAGGCTCATTTCCAGCCAAAACTTTTAAAAGTCATTGGGAGAATTTAGAGACAAATTTTGGGTTTTTTCTGACCATTTCGAGCTTAATTTTTAATTTTCTAGACTTTCTCAATTTCCAAATTAACTTTACTTTCAATTTCGGAACATTTTGGATCCTAGAAAGAGCCCAGAAACATCAAAATTCGGCTTGAGATCACCTGGAAACCCCGAAAATTAGCTCAAAATGCTATTTGAAGCTGAAAAGAGCCTTTTGGGATGATTTTAAGCAATAAAGAAAACATCAAATTTTCAGAAAATAAGACATTTTCAGGATTCAATTTTGGAAAATTTTGGGTCAGTTTTTCATGATTTTTAGGTTATTCTTAACTGACAATTTGAACCAAAAAATTGCTCATTTATAGCTAAAAATCGTCCCTTGGCGCATTTTTAGCTCAATTTTGGGGTTTTCCAGGGCATTTTAAGCTAGATTTAGACTGTTCTAGGCCATTTCAAAATGATTCTTAGAATTTTGGGCCAGTTTTTCATGATTTTCAGGTTACCGTAAACACTATCCGAATCACTACCGAACGCCACCCGAATCGTCAAACTTGAGCCCTTATATCTCTCCTTCTGTAAGAGATATCAAAAAGTTGTCAACGGATAAAATGTTGCTGATGTTATGATAAACATTTTATCCGTTGATAACTTTTTGATATCTCTGAAAGGAAACGAGATTTATAAGCTCAAAGTGGACGGTCTGTATGGCGTTCTATTAGAGTGTTTACGGTTAAAATTTTCAGCATTTTACAGTCAATTTTAGACCACTTTGGGCCAGTTTTATGGGTCAGTTTTTCATGATTTTTAGGTTATTGTTAACTGAAAAATCGTACAAAAAAGCCCTTTTATAGCTGAAAATCGGTAATTTCCAGCCAAAAATCGAAAAAAAAATCGTCCCTTGGAGCATTTTGTGCTCAATATTAGGGGGTTTTCCGGGCTATTCCAAAATGCTTTTAAGTCAATTTTGGACCAGTTTTTCACGAATTTTAGGTTTTTTTCAACTAGAAATTTCAATTTTCCAAAACTTTCGAGGACTTTACTAACCATTGGAATTACGCCGAGAGCGTTGAGGATCCGTGTCAGAGAGTGCATGGTGGTCAGGGTACTGTGGGGAGTTGGAGTTTGGCTTCACATCCAGATCTGGAAATCAATATAAATTCAATAAAAATCGATATCATTTTATTAAAAATCGATATACCGTAAACACTTTTAGCTTCTAACTTTGAACTACTATATCTTATATGTTTCACAGGGACCGAGATATATGCTCTCAAAGTGGACGGTCAGGGTGCCCTTCTATTAGAGTGTATACGGTAACTTCATTAAAAAATGGATATTTCCTCACCATGATTGCCTGAAGATGAACCCAACGGCGGATTGTCTGGATATGGGGAGAGCTGTCTTTCTGAAATTTCAGATAGAAAATTATAAAATTCAGGAATCTGGATGATTCTTACGGTAGACGATGCGGTTTGCAGCAGCAGTGAGCTTGTCAGAGAGATAGGTGGACCCGAGGACCAAGAGAAGATAGACGATTTCTGGAAAAAAAATCGATATTTCAATCGATATTCCAATCGATAACTGCACGGCGCCATGTGGAATGTCTGCGTCTCTTAGCTAACTCACTCTTTCGAAATTTCATCGTCGTCATATAGCTTTGTTTTGAAACTATAACTTCTGAACTTTTTTCAGACTGATTTCAGACTGGTTCGAGAACCCTCTCAAGCTGATGGGCGGTCCCATACACGTCACGGTCAGCGTAGCAGGACACGTGGCAGGCCTTGGTTTAAAGGTCACGTAAGAATTTCTTTTTTTTCAATTTTTTTCCGGAAAACTTGATTTTCTGCATTTTTCGGAAAAGATGAAGACAACCAATTTTATATTCAATGTACAAAAAACTTTATTTAAATTATTCAAAAATCGCAAAAAAACAAAAAAAAAACATTTCCAGATCACATACACTCAAAAATTTGCGAATTTTCGCCTAAAAATAGTCCAAAATGCGATTCCAGTCGTTCTCCGGCCAATTCCATTGTCCTCGGTGATTTTTACACGGAATTGAGCGATTTGGAGATTCTGAAAATTCAACATTTTTGAAAAAGAAACTTTTTTTAATTTTTACACTTCAAACGACTTTAAGACATCTGTAAAGCGTGAAAATCATCGAAAAACCCCAGGAAAAATCGCTAGAAATCGGTCGAAAGTCTGAAATTCGTTGAAAAATTCAAAACGGCTCCCGGGTGGATTTACGGTAAACAACGCGCGCATGACCGGGATTCCGGAGTGTCGTTGTTTTTTTAATTTCGGAATATTCAGGAATTTTTGCTCGAATTTCAGAGACTTTTCTGCGATAAAGTGAATGGAAAATTGCCGAAAATTGATCTAAAAATTGTTTTAAATCAGAAAAATCGTAAAAATAATTATCACTGGCGGGAAAAGTGCTGAAAAATTGTTTAGAAACATTTTTTCAGGAAACTTGATTTTTGGCATATTTGAAGCGAAAATTGTGCAAATTTAAGACAATTTTTCACTTTTTTATATTGAAACAAAGAAAAAAATCCATAAAAAACAAAAAAAAATTTCATTCTAAAAATTCAAAAATCGCAAGAAAAAACAAAAAAAAATCGAAAATTTACAGATCATTTATGCTCCAAAATTTGCGAATTTTCGCCTAAAAACCGTCCAAAATGCGATTCCAGCCGTTCTCCGGGCAATTCCATGGTGATTTCCTTGAATGCACTACTGTAGCTGACCCGTTTGAATCCCAATTTTTTCTCGAAGAGGGATAGCGAAGGAGCATTGTCTTCAGTGATTTTTACACAGAATCGAGCGATTTGGAGGTTCTGAAAATGCTAAAAATTAGGAAATTTGAGCTGAAAATTCAAAATTTTCGAAAAAACATAAAAAAAAAACTTTTTTGGCTGGAAATTTCAAATTTTCAGCCAAAATCACCTTAAACGCCCATGAAATGATCAATGAAACAGCTTCCTGGCCAATTCCTTTGCCTCTGCCACGTGGCTCCGCAATCATCACCTCCACCTCTCCAACGTCTTCTTCTTCTTCTAAATTCTCTGATTTCGAAATGAATAAATTCACGTCTCCCAGCATTCTATTCGTCTGAAAATTTGAAATTTTTAGGCTAAAATTCAAATTTTAAGAGAAAATTTGAATTTTTGGAATTTTTGAAAAAAAACATTTTTTGAAAATGTTTGAATGAAACATGGTTTTTAGGGTTTTCGGACTCCAAAATTTTAGATTTTTTTAGTATTTTCAACCCTGAAAGCTTAGAAAGTATAGTTTTTAGGCTGAAAATCGGAGTTTTGACAAAAATTCGAATACTTTCAATTTTTTTTGAATTTCCCTCTCACCTCTTCGCCTTCTTCTCTGCTCAAAACGATGAAAGTGAGCTTATCATCGTCTTCTCGCCACGATTTTTGCATTTCGAATTCCTCTTCCAGCGATAATCTTTCCGAACCGGTTAACCTTCGAATTTCCTCATCTTCCATCCATTTATGGTACTTTTCCACATGGCAAGGCTCATAAGGGACCAGCACACACTTTTCCGCCACGATTTTCACATTTTCATTGAGTTTCATGGCTGAAAACAGCTGAAAATCGGGGTTTCTAGCCCAAAGACCACTAAAAAATGGAAAATGGCGAAAAATTCTGGTGGCCGCGGCCTAGAATCCGACAAGTTCCATGGAGCGCGTTTGCTTTACACTGATTTTTTCAACGCACTGCCTCGTTTTCAGCACCAATTTTCGCTTGTTTACATCCGTTTTTTCTTAAAATTTCGCAGAAAATTCTTGTGAGCATTAATCTTCATGTTTTTCTTTATGTTTTGAGACCGAAAATCTCAAAATTTCAGGGGTTTTTCAGGCGATTTCGAACCATGCTTGGAAGAGCAGTGCAAAAGCTTCAAGCAGCCACTCCAATTGTAGGTTTTGTACATGTAAATGATGGAAATATTAAGGAAAATCTGTTAAAAACGAAAATCAAGTTGAAAAATGAGTCAAAATTGACCTATAACTCGAAAAATTCAATTTCCCGAAAATTTTCAAAAAAAATTATTAATTTGCTGGAAAACCCCCGAGTTTTCTATTGAAACAAGTCAATTCTCAGCTCTGAAATTACGAAAATCGCTATTTGAGGCCCCAACATTTGCTTTAAAGCTCAAAAAATCGAAAAAAATTTTGATTTTCAAAAATTTCAATTCTGGAGCTTAAAAACTCAAAAATGCTCTGAAAAGGCTTATTTTAATCAGGAAAAAGGCTGAAAATAGCAAGGAAACGTATAGAAATCTGAAAAAATCGAAAAATAGCGAATTTCGCAGTTTCTAGTGTGATTAAACTGGAAAAAACCGAATTTCCAGCTGAAAAATCACAAAAAAGACTTCAAAGATTCCAAAAAATCCCAAAAATCGCAATTTCAGACCACAGCGGCTCGTGGAAAGGCTCGTGGCGTGATTGTGCAGAGCTACGCAGCCGACGTTCTTCCATTCAAGGGGAAACCAGCGGAAGCCAAATCGAGACGCGTCCGTTTGGAGGCCGGAAAGACCTATCATTGGTGTTCGTGTGGTTTGAGTGTTAAGCAGGTGAGATATATGCATTTTAATCGAAAAATCGGGATTTTCGAGTGATTTTGAGCTAAAAATTGTGATTTTTTGAGGTTTTTCGGCCTGAAAAATGTATTTTTTCGGGAATTTTCGGTATAAATCTCTATTTTTGAAATAATTTTCCACCTGAAAAATGCAATTTCTGACATTTTTAGACCTAAAAATGCACTTTTTGAAGATTTTTCGACCAAAAAATTGTGATTTTCGAAAATTTTCGACATAAAAAGGGAATTTTTTGACTAATTTCGAGCTAAAAATTGCAATTTTTAAGATTTTTTGGCCCGAAAAATGCACTTTTTGAGCGATTTTTAACCTGAAACTCGCTCTGAAAAGTGCATTTTCTGACATTTTTAGACCTAAAAAATGCATTTTCGAGGTTTTCGGACCTTAAAATCATATTTTTCGAGAAAAATCCCGAAATTTCGACCCAAAATACCTGAAAATTGAGTTTTTCAGCTATTGTTTTTTGAGCTCAAGAACCGCTAATTACTCCTAATTACCCCTAATTATTTCCAGCCATTCTGCGATGGAACCCACAAAGTGCCAGGGCTCACCAACGTTCGTCCAGTCAGTTTTCAGGTAATTTCAAGCCGATTTTCAGCAGTTTTCGGCTTTTTCAATCCTAAATAGGCTGATTTTCAGCGTTTTTTTCCCTCAAAAACCTAATTTTTCCGTTTCAGGTCGAAAAAACCGGCGACTACTCAATGTGCGGATGCAAACAGACCGATTCTCGACCACTTTGCGATGGAAAACACTCGGATGTCAGTTTTCTATGCTGAAATTGAAGAAAAAAAGCGCTGAAAATTGCCGTTTTGGCGCATTTCAGACGATTCTAGACGATCCAAATTGGCTGAAAATGACCATTTTCAGCAGAAGTTCACATAAAAAAAATAAAAAAAAAAGAGTTGAAATTCTGGAAAAATGTCTGAAAAATTCGCGTTTTTTTGGCATTTTTTGCGGCCGAAAATTTAAATTTCTCAGTGATTTTTTTTTCCACTTTATCAGCTCAATTTGTCATTTTTTTTTCGTGAAAAAATGGCGAAAATCCCGTATTTTTGAAGAGAAATCACTGAAAAACTAGCCATTCAGACCAATCTGAGGCTTAAAATTCCCCAATTTTTCGCCTTATTTTCAACAAAAAGTTACGAGAAATCTGTATATTTTTCAAGCCAAAACGACTGAAAATACCGGAAAAATCGATCATTTTCAGCTTAAAAAGCCATTTTAGACCTGAAAAATAATCAATTTTTCATCCAATTTTCGTGCGTTTTTTGACTTCTAAATGCTGAAATTCGTCATTTTGTCTTGAATTTTCGCCAGAATTTTCACTGAAAATCTTCATTTTTCAGGCTAATACCAAAAAATTCGTACAGAAAATCCAGAATTTCAGCTCGCAAACTCCTAAAAAGGCTGAAAAAAGTTTTTGATCTTAAATTGAAGAAAAAAAAAGCTGAAAATAGCCGAAAAATCTGAAATTTTGCTATGAAAATACCGATTCTAGGGTTAAAAATCGCAAAAAAAAAGCGCGGGAAATTGCTATTTTGGCTGAAAATGACCTGAAATTCTGACATTTTGCTTTGAATGATGTATCGATTTTTCCAGAAATCGATGTTTTTGATAGTAAATTTCACATTTTCAGAGCGTTTTCAGCCAAATTTCAGATCAAAAATCCCCCAAAAAATTTCTGAAATACAGCATTTTTGGTATTTTTCTAGCTAAAAATTTGCGAAAAATTGACAAAAAATTGTGATTTTCAGCCATATTTGAGCCGAAAATTCGCAGCTTTTCAAGCGATTTTTGATAGAAAAAAAACGGAAAAATAGACATTTTCAGCCAAGTTTAGGCGGTTTTTTATCCTTTAAAAAAAATAATTTCAGCTCAAAAAATCCCAAAATCTGAAGAAATGCGACAATTTGAGTAATTTTAGGCTCGAAAATCCCGGAAAATCGATAATTTCAGCCTGTTTTCAGCCATTTTCGACATAAAAATACGTTTTTTCGCATTATTTTCGGCTCAAAACCCATGCGTTGCGGTCGCGTCGCGGTTGGGTAGATCAAAAACTAGAATTGAGCTAGAATAGTCGTGTTTGGGCTCATTTTGAAGCTCTCAACGAGCTGAATCGAGATATATCACTTTCGAAACGAACGTTGCGATTGAAATTTAACTAATTTCTGGGCGTTTCAAAAATTTCAAATTTTGTGAAACCTCCAATTTTCAACGATTCTATGAAACTAAAGTGTTTGAAACTCTAATTTTTGTGTTTCTTTCGTTGTGTGCTTCAAAATGAGCCCAAACACGACTATTCTAGCTCAATTCTAGTTTTTGATCTACCCAACCGCGACGCGACCGCAACGCATGGGTTTTGAGCCGAAAATAATGCGAAAAAACGTATTTTTATGTCGAAAATGGCTGAAAACAGGCTGAAATTAGAATTCCACCACAGTGGCGATGATATCAGATCTGCCGGTCTACTGGCCGTCGTTTTACAATTTTTTTGAATACTCAATTTCTGAGGATCCATAGGACATTGTCGCATGTTGTCACGTCATTGACAAGGATTTTTTCTTTCTGAATTAGCCTCATGAGGTTAATCCAGTAAAAAGTAATACTCTTTTCAGACATTTTCTCGTGTATCAGATTAGATTAACGTTTCTTAGAACGCGATTCTCGCGAGAAGTGAGTAGGAGTAGTCTCGCGATCCAATCGTCTAAAAAAGCATTTAAATCTGGAGAATTTCAGTTTTGAATGATTTTGGGGTTTCAGATGTTCCTCACATTTTCAACCTGATTTTAGAAACATTAAACTGCTTTTTACTCTTGTTCACTGACGCTTTTTAAGATATTTTGACTTACCGTTCCCCTGACTGAAGATCTCCCTATCTTTTGAGCACAATTATCCTGGCTCCTATACTAAATATATAAAGTTGATCAACTATAGAAAGATGGCGATATCATAACAAATACTTTATCAGTTGACAGAATTTCAATATTTCTTTTCGAAATTAAGTTAATTGAGCTCAAAATACAAATGTGAATAGGCTTTCTATTAGCGTGTTTACAGTATTTGGTAAATTATCTTTTGGTTGTTCATAACTTCTTCTCAACTTGCAGTCGTGGGGCAAGTTGTGGTAGCTTGCATACGTACCAAGCACCATCAGTTGACGCTCTGGCGCCAACACACCAAAATTAGTCATGAGATTCGTGTGTGCATAGAAGACAAATACGAACAAAACTTTGTACGTTTGCTTTCTTCCCTTGTATTTCTCATTTCTCATGGTTTTGTCTTTGAAAACTCAAATCTGCTTTTTGTGATATAATTGAGGTTGTCTTTGAATACTTTGAATACGTAGTGCCGATTTCATGTCATAGGTTGTGAGCGTTAGCTAGATGTCATTTACGTCGTCAATAAGTTGATCTGGTGAAGAAGTAGTAGCGCTTTCCGAAATTTTCTGGAGTATCACATCAGATTATCGATTCATGGAAAAATGTCCTCGTGAGGAGTGAGTAGGAATTGTCATATGCTTTTTGTCAAAAAAGGAGCCTTTGAATCTGTAGAAGATTAGTTTTTGAATGCTCGTTGGCGGTTCAGGTTTTTGTTAACCTGATTCTAATAAACTAATGATGACTTTTGTTGACTTTTATTATTTCCGCAAAACCTGTAATAGGAGGGTCTTCTAACCTTTATCTTTGAGCCAGTTTTTTTTCGGTTCCGGTCAAAGATACGAAAAAATTGTCAACTGATAAGTTGTTCATCATAATAACAGTGATATTTTGACAGTTTTGTCATTTTAATACCTTGCATAGGAATCAAGAGAATTGAGTTCAAATTTGACAGTATGGGGGCCTTTTGAGGTAAATTTAGAGACTCTGAGAGAACTATAATTTATTGGCCTCCATGCGAATATAATAACATTGATTATTTCTCATAAGATCTCGAACCTATGGGTTACGGTATATTAAAGAATCTTCTGCAGCTTCCGTTCCACCTCGTCGGACCACCTTGTTTTTCGAATCTGTTATTTTCTGAGCTAGGTTCCGGGCATTTGTTACTATGACATATATAACTATATGCTTTCAACATTTTTCAACCCGTCAGCTGTCGTCACCCACCAAATGTCTCCTGGCTCAATGGCTATCTCTTTCATCTTCTCTTTCTTTCTCGATTTTGCAAAAACCGGAACAGTCATCATTAACGGCACAACCCGAGTACACAAAAAGCCGTTGAGAGCAGCTGTTCCACACACATCGTCACCATCTGCCACACTCGGGCTGCCGTTTGGGAGGTCTTTCCTTGTGTCCAGCCGTTGAAAGAGCGAGTAGTAGTAACCCATCTCTTTTTGTTGTCGTCTCTTCTCTTCGCACCCCACCCCACCATACCCATCCCCTCTTCCTCCCTTCTTACACAGAAGATACAAAACGCAGCACAACAACAACTAACGGATGGATGGGGCTCTTTTTCTTCTTCGTTTCTCTTTTCTTTTCATGCTCGCCACCCCGTGGGTCCGTCGGACCGTTTCTCTGAATCTCTTTCTGTTTTCCATGCAATCCCATTTTTCAGCGTTTTTGTGAGTGGGACAGACCCCCCCCCCCCCACAACGAAGCAATTTTTCATGGTCCTCTGCTTACTCCGTTTTTCTTCTCCATCGTCTTTCCATCTTTTGCAAGCCTCCTCCTTTCTTGACGCATGTGCGCAAACAACCACACATTCCCTGATTCTTCTCCGTTTTTTCTTGCCAATGTTGCTTTTTTTTCTCTCTTCTTTTTTTTCTTCTTCTAACAATGGCAATTCAAAATTGCTTTAGGAATTTGGAAAACAAAAGACAGCTAGAATCTCATATAAGAAAAACAGCGGTAAGCGTTCTATTTTAGCATCTTTTCCAAGTTATACAGTACTAGTCAATAAGATGTCAGTGGTCCACTTTGCGATATCTTTTATAAGAAATAAGCTACAGTAAAGGTCAATAAGATGAACAAAAATTAATTTTTCAGTTTATTTTTGACCATTTTCAACCACACCTATATAGAAAACTATGCATTCACAGATTTTTTTGAAAAATTCTAGTTTTTCAGCTTATTTCAAATTTCTAAAAGAAACTCGCTTTTTCACGTATTCAGTGCAAAAACAGGCAAAAAAATGGGTGCTTTCCAAAAATCGGCAAATAGCTGAGAAACTAGGAACATCCGAAAATCCTATGAATGCAAAGTTTTTAATCTAGATCTGTTCTGCATTTTCCAACATTTTAAAAATGATCAAAACTCGACAGCCAAGCTCCAGATTTCTGAAAATGAACTAAAATCAAATAAAAATTCATTTTTGGATATCTTATTGACCAGTACAAAAACGGAAAAAGTAGGTGCTTCTTACAGCGGTACAGTAGTTGCTGGCGGTACTGTAGTTGCTCTTTTCTCTAGTCAAATATCTCAAAATTTGTTGAAACAAAATCCGTATAGGGCATTGCGTAGGAGAAAGTGGACCCCTCCTAGTTTCATCTTTCATCCCTACTTCTTGATTCGGCGGGAGTAGAATTTTTTCTTCAGTATTATTTGAAAGTATTTCCCTTTATGCGAACTTGCTAGCTTATGCTATGGGCAAGGTGTACTGTAGGTTCTGCTCTGAAAATCAGGCGCTATTTAAGAGTCTTCGAAATCCCCATTTACTCCAAACTTCATAAATAATTCCTATATTTTTTACTCAACCATCTGATGCTTTCCTTCATTTTTTCCCATCGAAATGAAAAGATCTTTTCTAGAATTTTCAATTTCGGCAAGTGTCCATCACTCCACAGCGTCTCCTTCTTCTTCTTCTTTTTTATTTCCACCCCATCCTCCAAAAATTCTTGCGGCTTCTACTCTTCTCTGTCGACGACGCCGTCTTCTTCCCGCTTTTCTGTTCTCCTTTTCAAGACGTTTTTGTTCTTCTTCTTCTTCTCCTCCGATTCCCAATTCCCCTATCTTCTTTTTTCCCTCGATTCCTATTCCCTTTTGCGGGGTTTTTTTTTCCATTTCCTATAATAAAAAAGTCCGTCGAGGCATTCTCGATGTCATTAAGAGTGTGTGGGACAACTCTTCGGGGCACCTCATCAAGCATTCCAACGTTTAGCGCACACATTGCTCACTCTCTTTCGCCTTCTGTGTCAATTTTCTGTTTAGTCATTCAATGCTGCTTTTTTCAGAAGATACGATGTGAGAGCTCGAGTTTTTCTTCAAACTTCATGGGTTCCTAATCCGTTTCTTCAACCATGATAATCAACTACTAGTTTATACCTCATATTGTGAGTTTCTCAGAAATGCAACAAAACAAACTTAACCATGCAACTTTCAGAATCCAATCTCCTGCGTTAATAACCAATAAGAACACTGAAAAAACTGATGTGATGAAAATTCTGTGATTGGAGACGACGTGCAGCTTTTGGCATAACCTCGGATTTGACGCACTTCTTTGTTTCGGCGTGATGGTTCAAGAAGACGTCCCCTATCCGTAACCTTCGCATAGCTATTCCTCATCCCCGATGCTATTCAATGTGATTAACTCATCTGTTTTACAACCCTTTCTCCAAATTTTTGATTATCCAATACCCAAAGCACTACTGATAATCCCCCGAGACACCGTGATTATTTTGCTATGATAAAACCCACAAACCCGACTATCTCGTTTGATTACCGTGATCATCTTATTTTTTTCCGAAATTACAGTATTACTCTCTCAATGAACAGTTAATCCAGAATCTGTAACAGAGAAAACATGAAAAAATCTGAAAATTTGCAGGTGACTCATAATTACCATAGATGCACTAATAAACCGTTTTCCAAAATACTTGAAGCTCAATTATCTAATTTTTTGTGATAGATATCGTAAACTTACCAACTTTGAGAGTGTTAGTGACAGAATAACAAGCATCTTATCAGTTGATAAATTTTTGATATCTTTCATAGAAATCGAGTTAATCGACTTTGAAGTACAGGTACCATGTGCGTTATGAAAATACGACTATCTTTTGTATAGGGGTACATGGAATTGAGTTTAAAATTATTATTTTTTCAAAAATCTTTCTTAAATGAACGGTGAGCTATATATTTGAGACCTTAGTTGTGCATTATGACATAAAAGGAATTGAATAGACATAGTCCCGAAGACGTTTTTCCGAAAATTGACATTTTTTGATTTCACAGTATTGGACCATTCGGACATTTCCCATCATAATAAATTTCTTTGCAAAGATTGAACAAAGGTGTAATTGAGTTTTTTGAAGTCTGTAATCTGTTATCTAAGATACATGTTAGCTCAAATATTTACCTTTCCTCTGTACAAAGTTATGATTTCTTGAATAGAGATGAACCACTTTTTCTGAAAAAACACAAAAAGTTTTGTCATTCTGATGTACCTGCGCATAGGCAGCTTATATTATCTGTTTTGTGCTAGTCCATGGGAGGGGCATTTTTTGCTACCAATATCTAAGAAAAAACGAGGGGACACTTCGGGTACTTCCCTTGTTAGAAACAACTTTTTTTTTCGAAAATCGGTAAAACTGAGCATTTTAAAATATCTAACCTTTTAAATCGATTGAGCCATGTTTAAAGCTCAAAATTTACTTTTTAGAACGTGTCATGAAGTTTTTAAGAAAAAATATCAAAATTTACGGTTAAAAATTGTCAAAAATAGATACATTCAATATGGAAAAAATTTCGTTCTAGACGTTTCGATCATTTTCAGAAACCTATATTTCAATGCGGCTTTGAAAGTGTATTTAGAGCCTTACAAGTTTCAAAATTGGTGATCACAGGGCCTTAGACATGTTGAATTCATATGAGTTTTTGAAATTGTGTTTTCCGTTTTGGTTTGTGCCAAACACTCATTGATGGGGGTCCAATCCTTATGCCGCATACTTTAGAACGCCATCCTATACATGTTCTTCGAGTTCAAATATTTCGGTTTATTTGAGAGATATTGAAAACCTGTCAACTATAAACTTTTTTGCGATATTATGCCAGATATTTTCGGAAAATAGAAAAAGTTTTAGAAAATTATATTTTCTCCTGGAATTCAAAACACAAAAAATTTATTTAATTAGAAAGAACTATTTCATTGTCAGTTACAGAAACTTGTCAAGAACTCAACGGAGTTCTCATGATTGATTCTAATAAAGTAACCTCCATATTTCAAAACATTGTGGCTACTTTCGGACAGAACTTTGTTGGCAATATTGTTACTAGCAATTCATATTATTGTCTTTGTTACATAGACACTAAACGACAATTGACTCACTCTAAATGAAAAAAAAAAAACGCAATTCTTACTATCCTCGAGCCGCCACAATGTCAAGTTTGAGTTGATTTCTCTCAACTCCTGTGCAAGTTATCAAAAATGCGTAGTTGTTAAAATTTGTGTGATATTATAGTAACAAATTATGAATTCAGGAACCGAGATACATTGGTTCAAAGATAAAAGCCGTCTATTACATCTCGTCTATTACAGATTTTACGGTATGTTTTTGCAAATAAATGTGTGTCTCTTGTTTCAATATTCAAAACCATCTGAATATTTAAAGGAGGGCAGACAGCAAAAATTTCGGGGAAAATTTCAGGGAATGTGTATTTTGCCGTCGCGGTGTTCGCACCTAAAGCACGCAATCCCACGCGCAAACATTTTTATTTTTTTATTTCCCGACTTTATTTTTTTCAATTTTTAACGACTTCAAACATTAAAAAAGCTCTTTTTTCTTATTTATTATAAAACCCATGTAAAAGTGAATTTTTTATGTAAATTTAAAGTTCTATCGATTGATTATTTTGCCAGTCGCCGGTGTTTTTTATAGGCATGCGAAAAAAACTATTTTCTCTTCGATAACCGTTTCTTCACTGTTCCTATTTATCTCATTACTTCTCGTTATTATTCTAGGAATAAAAACTGTTTTATGACTAGGGTTTTCAGAGACGTCTCCATTTTTACTGCTTCCTTCACCTTCCGACGACCAGCCCTGCACGAGGATTTTTTTAATTATGTGGTTTTTTTTCAATTGTTATGTCTCTTTCTAAAAATTAATTGTAGTTTTTTTCATAATTTATTTGTTAACATAATAAAACAAGTTTCTTCATTTTCAACTGATTTTGGTACCTCGGAGCGAGGCCTCGGCGGCACGCTGGTAGCCCTTCAGAAATTCCGAGTTCAAAAAGTTCAATCCGAAGGAAACAAGGGAAGAAAAAAGTGAAAACACCAGCAGGGATTGAACCTCTGACCTCCTGAATACTAGCCTAGAGCGTACCCACTACACTACGCGTGTAAGAGGCGACCATCGCGTTTTTCACATTATGAAGCGACGCCGCAGCAGCAAGCTAGTGAAGAAATTAGGGTGACAAAAAAGAGCATTTTTTCGTCCTTGAAGTGTTTTTTTCAGGTTTTTAAGTACATAGCTATATTTATACTTCTGAGTTATATCTTTTGAGTAAAAATGAAAATTTTGAAATTTTTGATGTCTACCCTCCTTTAACTCTTTAATTTCCAACTCTTCCTCCCTCTATTCATAATTCCTCTGAAAATTCCAGTATTATGATTTTTTTTTTCTCCAATTATAAAACAGATTGGAACGTGTTTGCAAGGTAAACAGAGCGAGAAATAAAATGTCACCTGGTGACGCATTTTTATGAAATTTCCAGGAAAGAATTTCAATGGAAAAGTAGGCGTCAGCGTCAAAAATGAAATGATGCTTGCGTGTTTGAATAGTCGTGCCATCAGTTTTCCATTTTCCATCTTTTCGACTTTCTTCCATTTCGTTGCACAATTTTACAGTTCTGGAATGTTCTAGGCTTTTTAGAAACGAGGAGTCTTGGAATTCCAGTTTTATAAATTTAAATTTATTCAATTCTTGTTGAATTGTATTAGTACGTAAACGTTGAGGTTCCCAAAACGCAAAACCATGAATTTCGATGCATTTCTCCCTCCGATGCTGGTTCCAAACCGCGAAGAACAAAGGCACACAATTACTCGAAAACGAATGGAACGATTCACAACTGGTGGACAATTATTATCTGTGACGGATGTGGTGAGTAAAAAGACAGAGAGTGACTGATGCTACATTTGAAAAGAACCGCTGATGATGACTGGTTATTATTCGCAGAAAACGACGCACTTTGATGATAATCCACCGCCACCGTCACCATCAATTGACGGTCACCGATATTACTCGAAAAATAGAAACACGTTCCGCGAACCGGATTATGACACGGTTCACACCTATCGTGATGTGCTTACCGAACCAAAACGCGAGGAAGTCAATTATAGGATACCAAGAGCTCGTGAAACCGTAGTTGAACGAGAGTACCCAGTGAAAAGTAAGCCAAGGTTTGAAAGAACTAAGACGCGATGTGTCAAACACAAGTTATCGTTTACACGCTAATATTAAGCGCACCCAGACAGTCAAATTTAAGCTCCTATTTCTCATTTCCTTTATGAATTATCAAAAAGTGGTCAACTGACAAAACGTTTATCATAACATCACAATTCTTTTGTCAGTGAACAGATTTCTAAAATATGTGAAACAAACTGAGATAAATTTGGTAAAATTACCATACTTCTTCTAAAAAAAATCCATCCAAACCGTCAATTTTGTGTTCAATTATCACAATTTCTGTAAAAGATATCAAAAGGTGGTCAACTAACAAAATGAGTATCATATTATCACCAATAATTTATCAGTCGGTCATTTTTAAATATCTCTCGCCGGAAAAAAAATATATGAGTTTGAATTTTATAGATAGGAGGTCATCCTATTAGAGCGTGTACTTCGGTTTCTGTGAAAAAAAATCAAAATGTGGTTGACAAATTGATTGTATAACAAAATTGTAAAAACTTTCATTAGTGCGCCAATTTTAATATCTTCCATGGAAATAGAGATAAATTGGGAAAAAAGTGTATCATCCCAAAATGATAAATGTGCTTCTGAAACAGGAAAACGTTTCGAAATTCGAATAGAGATGAGAATTTAGAATCAGGAGTACCGTAAAACCTATAAAATAAGATTCTCAAACTGTCAAGTTTCAACTAATTTTTCTTGAATCTTGTGAAAATTATAGACGATGTGTCAATTAATAAAATTTTTGTGATATTATGATAAGCAATTTATCAGTTGACAATTTTTTATAATCTTCGAGAGTAACCGATACGAATTAGCTCAAAATTGAACAGTAGGAGGGTTTTCTATCACAAGGTTTACAATATTCTCAGAGTAATTATCTCTATAAGCATAAACATCTCAAAATACCAGGAATCGACCGTGTAGTGCCCACTACAATTATTCGCGAGTACAGTAGAAATGATGAGCCGAGTAGTCAAGATTCCGAATGGAAAACCACTGATTCCTATGTTCGCAAGACATCTATTCTAAAGTGAGTTGCTTTTTAAACTTCAAAATTCAATAGAAAGATGCTATTGAAGAACTGCAAAACGAGATCATTTGCCACCGCCACCTCCACCACCTCAACCATCTCTCCCACCGCAATACCCGCTTGGAACTTTGCAATCCACTACTCAGAGAGTCGAATGGAGAGAACCTCTGGATTGTCTTATCGATAGAATGAACAAAATTCGAAGAGGAATGGCTTGTCCACCATTAGAACCTTCTGTCCGACTTGCCGATATTGCAGCTCAGTGGGCTAGGATGCTTGCGATTAGAGGAGAATTCAGGTATTTTTATTTTTTGTCGAATGTCTCTGAAGGAATCCCTGTTGACTTTCAGAAGCGATCGAAACAAGAACATGAATATCTGGATGGGATCTCGAGTGAACGACTCTATCGCCGACACTTGGTGGGATGAAGCCGAGGAGTACGGTACCCGAAACCATCTCGATGATCAGTCACTATGTTGGGTTGGTGTCGCTAGCGCATTCTGCGAGCATCATCGTCAGTTCATTGTGGTGTCTGTATATGAATAATTGTCGTTGGCTTGCTTTTGTGGTTCACAAAACGAAAATATCACGCTTAGGCACTGTTTTCATTCACTGTATTGCTTATAATGTTTCACCTAATAAAGTTTTTTGGAAAATCTTGTATCGAATCAAACATACCGTAAACGTTCTAATAGAATGGATTGCTCCTTACTTTCAACTTTCTGCAAATTTATCTTAGTTCCGGTGAAAGATACGAAAATGTGTGAGCTGATGAAATGTATGTGATAATATGATGAACAATTTATTAGTTGACAATTTGTTGATATCTTTTACACGAACCGAGATAAATCGGCTGGAAATTAGCTGCTAAAGTTTTTTTCTGTTACAGGTCTTGAGGTATGCCCATTCTATTTTGGGTGATTTTTAATCTCGTAATAGCCGATTTTTGTGCGTATTTGATTCAAAGTTGACAGATTACAACTGACAAGCTCAAATCACCTGAACTCGGATGCTCCAAAATCTCATGAAATATAAAATAATTGTTTCTTTTCTTTTCCATTTCTCGAGATCTCACATCAGTTGTTCAATTTTTCCAGTGGCACAAAAAGGTCCCTGAAAATTTCAAATTCGTCACGCCTAAATTTTATGATTGAAACTTTAACAATGCCCATCTTGAAATTATATTGATCACTGTAAACGCTCTAATGGTATGACCCCTTAACTTTCTACTTTAAGCTAATTTATCTCGGTTCCTGTGAAAGGTATCACAAAGTGGTTAATAGGCAAAATATTCCTGATGTTATGATAAACATTTAACCGGTTGACAACTTTTTGATATCTGTCACAGGATATATGTATGAGCTCAAAATTAGAAGTTAAGATGTCATTCTATTATATCAAAGTGTTTATTCAAACGTGTTTCAAAGATACCATTTTTCAACCTTACACAAAACGAAATTCTTGAAAGAAAAACTTCAATGACCTAACAGCTAGACGTTGATGAGTCCAGTAAACCTAACTTTGGCAGAGAAAATACATATTTTCTTGTAGAAACGATGTGTTCAAATTTCCGGCTGATAAGACCGAACTGATTCCCCCTACTCCTTATCTAACAACAACAATATGACATTCGTCTTCTCATTTCCTACATGCGTTTTCTTCTTCTTCTGTTCCTCATACTTTCGAAACCCCCCACAATAATAATTACGAAACAAATGTCAAGTGTAATGACGGATCAATCATTCTCTAATCAATCAATCGAACAGATTGGCGGAGAGGGGGGACGAGGACGGCGGATAGCTAATCAAAGTGCGTTGCCGACCCGATATTACGGGGTCGACTCCCTCTCTCCGTGTCCTTTCAATCATTTTTTTTAAGGCAAACTGCATGGGCGCGTCTGTGTGTGCGTGTGTTTTATTTGCATACCTCACTCCCGCTAACCGTCACCTCTAAACAACACTTGTGCCATTGTTTCTTCACGCCGGGCGCCATTGTGCTCTCTACCCTTTTCTCCCCCTCTTATCATATTGCGCGTTTTGTGTGTACCTATTGCCACCTTCAGTTTTTTAGTGGTGTTTCTTCCTCAGTTTCAGCGAATTCCTCAGGTATCGTTAGTAGTTGAAGCAATTTAACTGATAAAATTAGTTTCCAGAATCTATTTTAGCCCTGTCCAACTTTCGGTCTCAAAATTGCGAAAGATAACATAGTAACATGTTCATCTTCTCCCTCCATATCGAGAATGGCTTTTTGACCTACATTATTATCGCGCATCTCATTTTATTTTCCATTCCCTCCCCCATTTCGCTGTTTCTCAATTTCTCTGTTCTTCTCGTTCTCATTTCGCTTTTTTCTTGTGTTGCAACACGATCACAACTAGATCATTACTTATTGATGAAACTTCATTTGACATCTTGCTGTTTTTGTGCCTTTTAGGTGTTTTTTCATTTTAGATCGAACTGGAGTGCTAAAAGCTTTTCTAGAAGACTTGAGAGTCCAGACATTTTATTTTTCTTCATATTCCTTTTGAAAACATCTCAAGGGCCTCCAAAACTTGAAGTGACACCTAGCAACCGCATCTTTTTAGCTTTTTACTACCTCTGTCTATGTTTTTCAAGTAGTAGTCGTGCCTAGACAACAGAGAGAAGACTTCGAGAGCACCGCTCATCACGTTTTCTTGAATATTTCATGGTGAAGTAGATTTTGAACATTCTATTGGGTAAGACTGGTAATAATTTAGAATCGGACAATAACAATTGAGTAGAGTCTTTTGAAAAACATTATTTATCAAGAAATCCTGTTTTCAAGTTTCTTATGAAATTAGATTCTTGATTGATTAGGTCTTGGGTCTCTAGCTGCAGAGTTTTTGAGGTTCTAGAGTAATTGGAGAATTCTAGATGTCAATATTTTTTGAAATTCACTGGATTTCCAGCGAGATCCCAGTTTTCGGATTTTTCCAATAAAGATTATCTTCAATAAAGATAATCTTCGAAAGTTTATAGATTACCAGCCTATTTTTTCTAAGTTTCCTGTTCTGACCGCATTACGTATAAAACATTTTTTTTAATCGGCATATGCCCAAAATGTAAGGTTAAAGGTTGTTCATCTGCCAATTTCCTGAAAACATACACTAAACTCTCTGATAGAATGACTTTCTCAATTATCAACTTCGAACCAAGTTAGCTTGGCTCTCGTGAGAGATATAGAAAAGTAGTCAACTGACAAAATATTTTTGGTTTTATAATGAACATTTCATTAGCTGATTACTTTTTGATACCTTTCATAGGAAATGAGATATGTGAGCTCGAAGTTGACAATCTGGGTAAGCTTCTTTTAGAGGAATTACGGTAAATGTGTGAGAATGGTGAACAGATACCACACACTCTAATATAATGATTTTCAAACTAATAATTTTGAGCCAATTTATTTCAGATTCGGTGAAAGATACCAAAAGCGATCAACTGACAAAAAATTTTATATTATAATAAACATTTTGTCAGCAGACAACTTTTTGTTATCTTTCACAGGGAATGAGATATATGAGCTCATATTTGACGGTTTAGAAGCCGTTTCAATAGAATGTTTACTGTATTTTCTTTTTTATCGACTATCCTAAATTTTAAGATTGAGGTTCAGATGATATTGATCCTGAAAATTTAATTTGTCCATTTCCCGAAAACTTATTCATTTCCTTCAGATTTGCCACTGTTCTCTATTCTGAGATTATTCATTCTCCCTCTATTCCAAATTTTAGTGGGTGTGACCCTCCCCTCATTTACCTCACCGAGTGCAATGAATAATAAAATGGTGTAAACGAGTGGTGACTTGTCATGAGCTTCCACACCAACCCCCCTCACCTATCTGTCTTCTTCTTCTCACTTCCTCCCACCACCCACCCATGCGGATAAAAGTCAATTGAGCCCCAGGCACCAGACAGGACGACGATCTGACCTACCACCATGCAAATAGAGATGACGGTGCACACCATGTGGTGAGCATAACCAGGGGCCTGTCTTCCTCTTCTTTCTTTTATTCTCCGTTTGGCTGCACCCATCACCACCTCCCACCTTCACCATCAACCGATCACTATGTGTATTCATATTACACCAAACCGTTCTCTGCGTCTCTTACACCACTCTATTATTTTTTCTGCACTCTCGTACAGTTGGGTGACCTCTTCACCTCTCTCATTCCGATCCGCTACGGGTGTTCGCTTTCCGCGCGCGCATCTCTCTTTCTCGACACACTCTTAGCGACACATTAACGTTTCCGTGTTTTGTTTTTTTCTCTTTTGATGAGTGAATCTCATTGTAGACGTTCAAATTGAGATTTCTGAGAATTGAAAAACTTTTATGGCAACTAAAAATCCGAAACTGAACGGCTTCTTTCAACCTCGAACGATTTGTCATTTTTGCTCATCCCTTTCTGCCCTTTCTTTAAAGAAAAAGGACATATGGGTGTCATAAATTATGAATTCTCGTTTTTTCTGTTAGAGCAATCGTTTTGCCGCTCTTCTTGGATTCTAGTGGCTTGAAACAAAGAACGTGGGCTCATAAGGCTTGGAGACGTTAGTAATGTTTTGGATCTTGTAGATTTAGCACACAGCCATTTAGCAGCTTCAAATTGTTAGCAGCTAATCAGCAGCTGGTCTTTGAACTGCTAATTTTTTTATTTTAAAATAGAAGATTGTAGAAATAGGAATAGAAGATTACTAGATTTCCTCTTTTTTATCATTTAACAAAATTTTCAAATCTTTCACAGGAGTCGACATAATGAAGCTCAAAGTTGGCGGACAGTTTGCGTGGGTTTTTAGAGGAAATAAGGCGTTCCAAATTTCATAAGGACCTTATTTAACACGAAATAGTTGAACTTTGAAATAATTTCAGCTTTTGAAATGTATTCCTGTCTTGCTTATGTCCGGAAAATGATAACGGATACAGTATAGAAGGCTGAAAACAATTTTTCTTAACCATACCGTAAACTCTATAATAAAATGACCCCTAGCTTCAACTTTGAGCCAACTTATCTTGGTTCCTTTTGAAGATACCAATAAAATTCCAACTGATAAATTATTTATCATAATACCACCAATATTTTATCAGTTAACAGATTTCCATATCATTCATAGGAACTGAGGTAATTGAGCTCAAAGTTGACGGCTTGGGTAGGCTTCTATCAGAGAAATGAAGTTAATTCATTTCAAAAACTGTTGTCAATGCTTTCTTGGCTTTCTGGAAATTTCAAATATTTAACCAGAACTTTTCATCTTTCTCTGTCATTTCTTAAAAAGTTGTTTTCATCTCACGCATTTTGGCCACTTGACCTTCTCACAACAGTCTCGAATATAACCCACTCTAGAGTAACGGTGTCGTTTTTTTCTGGTGCCTTCTGACCGAGATTCACCATTCCTCTTCCAAATGAGGAAAAGAGTGAAAGCATCACATTACTTTTGTAATTTCTTCATCTCACTCCTTTTTTTCCAAAACAAGGTTGTGTTCGCATCACCGATTCCTGTTCGGGCCGCCTCATCACGCCTGACATATAAGAAAGAGCATCATCACGCGTGGAGGGGGGACCACGATCAATATTTAATTAAAAGCACACATTTCACATTCACACCGCTTCTTTTTTCAATTTCGAGCAGCATCCCTATCGGTTTCCTTCTATTGTTTTACTCAGCGTCCCCGTCTCTCCTTCCTTCCTATCTTTTCAGAGTAATTGCCTTCTCCTATTCTTCAGTGTCCCCCGTATTTAGACTCCGCCCACTGTTTAACCCCCTCTTTAACATCGACAACAAAACAGGTTCACTTCAATTTGAGGGGGGCGAGTTGTAACATGAATAGACTTGTAATCGTATTGCCCCCCGTCGCCTATTTCACTCTCTTCTCGTCGCTCTTCAGTCCGTTTTGACCGAAGTACTAGTTTCAATTTGACTCGTCGTCCAGTTTAGTCCACTGTCCCATTAGTTCCTTCTAAACTCCACCTCGTAACTCATCTGTATCCCTTTGCACACAAGTTATTTTGCCCCTCGGTCGGCGCCGTCCACTCCATCTGTTTCGAATTCCTTTTCATTCCCGTTTTTCCCTCATTATGTATTGGGTCTCCTTCCTTCACTAGTTTCCGTTTCAATTCCAACTCAATTGTCTTTCCCTTTTTGTTATGCACATCATCAGCATCATCATAAACCTAGTGGTGTTGCCAGCATGATAATCCAATGCTTTTCATGTCCTAATGAGGGCTCCAGGGACAACGGATGTTGTTGTCTTCAAAAATTTCTATATTTTTCTATTTTACAGCTTACGTATTTGCTAATCCTTTTCGTATAATATCAATGTGGATAATTACTGTTTACTGAAAAGAAAAGAAGGAAATTTAGAAAAATATAAACTAGTAAACAATTATCAACAAATATTTTGAATTCTCTAATTGTAAGATTACGGTAACAGTCCCATAATTTTTTCTGCAACATCTCTAATTTTCCAGAATTTTGCAAATCCTTCAACAGCTCAAACTTTCAACCTTGTCCAAGTTTATAACGCTGTTTCCTGTCATCAATTGAACTAGTTTTTTGTTTTTGCATAAAGATCCAGCTGGAATAGCTTCCATTCATCAAGATTCACCTTACCCTTAACTTGAAAACTGACCATTATTCGAGTTGCTCCTGGTTGGAGTCAATGAAGGCTAAGAAGAAAAATAATTATTTCTGCATAGCCTTTCTTCTAGATGTTTTGCCATTCATCAACAACTGACCCCTATTCGGATCTGTTGACAAATGATCTAGGCACAGATTCAAACTGCTCCGAGAATGAGAGATGCGGGAAGAAGAATAAATTGCTTTCCCATTTATTTTCCTCTGGTTTTGAGAAGATGGTATCCCCATTTATAAAAATCTCTTCTATTTCATAGATGGACCTGTTGACAAATGATCGACAAAAAGTGCTTTTCTAAATAGAGAAGGTCGAAAAATGGAAGAAAAATGGTCTTGGACCATTTTAGGCAATGCCTGGATGACGAATGAGCGGATCTTCTCCAGGATAAGCTTGATGGGCGGGGCTAACAAATGTTGTTTCTGAATGCAATAGCTTCTATTTCAAATAGAGGATACAGTACTGTAATTTTTTGAAAGAATTGTTTAAAAATTCCTAGTTTTTCAGCTATTTTCCCTACAAAACTGGCGAAAAACGTATATTCAAAAAATCGGAGAATAGCTGAAAAACTAGGAATTAATACATACTAGGAAAAAATGTTGCGTATTATAATAATTTTTTAGTCTGGGCCTGTTTACACTCGTCAAAACTTTTCAAAGTGATCTAAAACTTGACAGACGAGCTTCAGACTCTCGAAAATCGTCGAATTGGTCAAAATCCACTGAAAACTTTGTTTTTGTATATCTTATTAACCGGCACTACATATATATTTACAATTAGCTCAATATCATTAAATCCGATTCCGAGTTACTGACCACCCTTAAGTTTTCCTCCTTTTTCCCTCTGTTTTACCCGCCCCTCCTTTCTATCCGCATTCAGATTCTTATCGTCATCGTCAATTTGATGAATCTTTTTCATATCTGATTTCATCATGACGACAACCACCCCGACCGCCGTCAGAAAATAAAATGAGAGCGGACGGACGGGCGGAGCGTATAAGAAGAAGAAGAAGAAGAGAGTACAAATCAATCCAAGCTGCACTAAATGCAAATTGGTGGCAGTTATGTTATGTACTAGTCTCAACTCCTCCTCTCATCTTGACTTCTGGGTTTCTCGTTTCTTCACGAAAACTAATTCTTATGATTTTTTTTCTTTTTTTCTCGTTCTCGAAAAATGTCAGAGGGCTTATGAGAGATTAACCCTTTCCACGATCATCCTTCATGTTTCAACGACACTTCTTTTCTCTTATTTTTGTTTTCGTTCTTACTTTTTCTTTTTTCAAAGAACTACACTCCTGACCATTTCCTATTCATTTCCAATTTGGTGGGAAACCAAAAGTTCAGGTGTTGATATCCATTTCCGTAACACAATGTCTCTTATTTGCACTCCATTTTCCATCTCGTTTTCCTTGTCATTCTTTGGTTTTGACCCTAAACAGAAGGCGAGAAAAACGTTTTTCGGTTCATGTACATTTGAGAAATATGTATGTATGTACATAAACATCGAATTACAATACGAAGAAACGACACGAAAATGAAGGAGCCGGCGACCAAAGAATCAGTGCACTGCTCGCACAAAGAGCACACACCTCAAGTGCGCGCTACTCACTTTTTGGGATACTTCTAATGGTTATCTTTTGTACCCCACCCAAAAGCTGTCAAATAGAGACGAAAATGTGTCAATTAGGTTAAACGAAATTGAGTTATGTTTTTGAACTTGGTTCGGTGGAAATATTTTTGATTTTTGGCACCCTTACTGAGAAAAAAAAACAAACCAAACAATTTTTTGCCCTAATTTTCTTTAAATAGTTTTTTTTCTAATTTTTTCAGAGATTAGGATATACATTAACGGTCATTAAGATATACAAAAAAAAATTTTCAGTTGATTTTGGGCCATTTAGACCATTTTCAGGAGTCTAGAGCTCAACTGTCAAGTTTCCGATCACTTTGAGAATTTTGGGGATTTTAAAACAGATCTAAATTGAAAACTTTGCTTTCACAGAATTTTGTAAAAATCCTTAGTTTTTCAGTTATTTGTCAGTTTCTGAAAGACGCCCTTTACGGTCCTTTGTTGCACTGAAAATGTAAAAGATCAGGTGTCTTAAGAAATCGGCAAATATCTGATAAGCTGATAATTTTAAAAAAATTCTGTGAATGCGAAGTTTTCAATCTAGACCTGTTTCACACCTTCCAAAGTTTTCAAAGTGGTCGAAAACTTGACAGCTGAGCTCCGGACCCTTGAAAATGCTTGAAATGGTCAAAAATAAACTAAAAATACGTTCTTAATGTATGTAATTCAGATTCTCAAGTTTAAGACTCCTGTATTTCTCCAACATAGGCAAAACTTCAATTAAATTTTTGAAAATGTTCCGTGAGGTAAACCTAGAACCTTTAAGTTGAAAAAGTTTTCCTAACAATGACATTTTTTGATTCCCAATATTCGATTAGTTAGTCATCCATAACGATTTTAACATTTTACAACAAAAATTATTAACGCGAGAGACCATTCTAGGGTCCCATGAGCAACTTAAATTATTAAACTCTGTGGGTTACTGTAGAAAGCTTAAGAAATCAATTGAATTAAATTGAGTATATTTTAATGTTTATTTTTTTACAAAGTAGAATCACAAACCCAAAATCCTCAAAGACAACCTCCAAGCCCTCTTGGTCCCAGATCAGTAAAGTGCATTTTGAAAAAGTGCAAAGGCTCTGCGTCCCCTGATGCTTTCTTTATCCCTATCACTTCAGCTTTTCTGAACGCACAATCACCTATTTTTAAAACACCAATCAACACAAAGTTTTCCAATTTTCATGTGCTCCCGCGACTTCTCTATTTCCTCACCCCTCGTTTTTCCTTCATCAGTTCTCCTTTCATTCCCGCAACTTGTTTTTTAATGTCTTTTTCTCTCCAACCTCTTCATTTCTTCTCTCTACACTGCCGCAAATTGAAACCTCAACTCAGAATCTTCCCTTGCTATCTCAACCTATGTTTTTTACTTGAAACAGAAGCAAGAGGAGTTTGTCTAAGTGTTTGTGGCCTCCTCGCTTCGTCATTTTTGTGCCCTTCTTCTCGTTTGCTTGTTGATGCATCTCTCTTCGTTTTTCTTCTTCATATCTGTTCCTTAACACGTTTTCTTCTAATTAGTTCGCCCACTCAGAACGTTCGATGCGTTTTTTTTTCTGGTTGGAAGTTTTTCCATCATTTTTTGGATTCTACACCTGCTCAATTCATCCCAATATGATTTTTTTTTAAATTCAAAAAAGTGCAAAAAGATTGAATTCGATGAGCAGGTGCTGAATAGATAGTAAATTGAATACTATTGACATCTCAAAAGGTTAAATGTCTGCTAGTACAATTCGATTTCGAATTACCAGTTTTTCGTTTTTTGAATTTCTGAAACTTTGATAAAAGAAATATTCCGATTCTGGAAAATTCCCTAGTTTTCAGAGTCCCTAGTTTCCAGATTTCCTAGTTTTCAGATTTTCTAGTTTTCAGGCTTCCTAGTTTCCTGATTCCCTAGTTGTGAAAATTCCTTGATTTCAGATTTTCTAGTTTTCAGATTTTTTAGATCTCAGATTTCCTAGTTTTCAGATTTCCTAGCTTTCAGATTCCCTGGTTTTGAAATTCCCTATTTTTGAGATTCCCTAAATTTCAGATTCCCAAGTTTTGAGATTCCCTATTTCTGAGATTCCCTAGTTTTGGAATTTCTAAGTTTTTAAATTCTCTAGTTGTTTCACTGGCAATCTAATTTTTGTGGAAAATATTCTTGATTGTTTTGGGGAATTCCGAAAATTTGAACTGTAAGAATTTGCAACAAGAAACTGAGACTTACTGCTTTTCGCAGTTTTGCAGATTTTGTTTTTTTTTTCAAGTTTTAAGTCCAAAATCTCATATTTTCTATGCTACTCCGACTAGAACCACCATGATCGTCGTATCCACCCTAGAACAGAAGTTTTACAGATGTTTGTCCTGATTGAAAACAAACAGAAAAAAGTGGCGGTGGTAGTGAAAAAAAGTGCCTGTGCCGTAAACATACAAACACACACTTTTGCCATAGTGCCGAAACACATATGCGCATTTCGCCTACTCTTTATCCGCTTTCTCTTTTTCTCTTTCATCTCGAGTCATAATTTATAAATCCCCCAACTCTTAATACTCGAATCCACTATTCCTCTTCTTCTCCAGCCCCATCACAATCCATCATCGTGAACTATGATCCATGGATCATCGCTTTTCTCTTTTCCTTCTATCTTCCGGTCATACTTTGTTGTTGCTATGCGTTTCGGTTTTGAGGCCTAGAAAAGATAGATAAATTGTGTTTGGGACAATTTTTTTTAGTTTGGAAGTTTATGCGGCCCCATTTTTTTAATCTCAAAAAATCCTTCTCAGACTTTTTCAGAATCAGAGCTATACTTACTTCAGTAGATCTCACCCTATAGGTGCACTTTGAGCTTAATTATCTCAATTCCTCTGAGAGATATCAAAAGCCTTCCAACTGATAAATTAGTTTGCAAGAAACCGAGATAATCGAGCTCAAAGATGACGGTTTGTGTGAGCTTCTATTAGAGGAAAAACGGTAGATTGCTAGAGATTGACTTTTTTCTAACGGCTTTCAAACGGCTGAAAAGTTATGTATCTTTTAACTTTTGAAATGACTACAGTGCCCCTGTTTTTTTCTCTAACTCAAGTATAATGAAAGTTGAAATATGATGAAAACCTGTCTTGACAGGAAGGCAAAAACATGTATATTTCCAAACTACATAACAAAATAGGACAAAGTTTCCTAGAAAAAAAACTGCAAGTAAAAGTTCGCACTAAGTTCGGTTTCAGTTTCTCTTTTGTCCGCCTAACCTATTGAAAAAATAGGATCACTTGTCATTGTTCAAATATTGACGGTTTGGTTTAGTGCAGTTCACTGACTTCTACAAATTTTGTTGGGTGGAGATGGTGCTGAGCAATTAGTTATGTTGAAACTTTCAAAACGGAGTTACGTAATTGATATACCGTCTTTTCTCTAATTGAAGCCCGCCCAAACCGCTTAATTCGAGCTCAATTATCTCGATTTCTGTGAAAGATATAAACAATGTGTCCACTGATAAAATGTTTGAGATGATATGATGAATAATTCATTAGTTGACAATTTTTTGATATCTTCCACAGAAATCGAGATAATTGAGCTCAAAGTGCATGTTTAGAGCAAACACGGTATGAAAGGTGGATGAAGCTTGAACCCCAAAAAATTCATATCTTCCAGCGACAAGTAATCAAAACCACTGACGGCGAGACTACGGTAGCAATCATCGAAGAACGTAGTCATATTCTCGATGGGAATTCCACAGATGTTCGTGCCTGGATTGAAATCGATGCTTCCGATCTGATCAAGTAAGTCACATAATTCTCATAGTTCTAAAAAATCAATTTCAGCCCAACCCTCCTAATCTCCTCTCCAGAAGCCGTCGCAGCTTTGGGTCTAGAAGTCGATTCCACAGCGTTTCAAAGATTCGAAAACGTTGGATTATATCTACCAGGAATCTGTTCAGAATACGTCCCAAAAGCTATTGATGAGTTTAATAGTAGTAGTTTTGAAGGTACAGTAATATTACAAAAATATGAAAAAAAAGAAATACAGGAATCGAAATCGAGGGACCTATTGGTGTCAATATAACCGCGCTGGAATTGGCAGGA
>NC_013490.2:2366325-2379562 GCF_000004555.2 Caenorhabditis briggsae
ACGACTAGTTTCCCTCAATTTTGAGTTTTGACCTATGCGTAGCGGTTGCGTCGCGGTTCGGCAAGATCAAAATTCAAAATTAAGCTAGACTAGTCGTGTTTGGGCTCATTTTGAAGCTTTTGTTCAGTAGAAGCAGAATATATTGGTTGGAGATCGAAATTTCAGAAAATGAGAAAGTTATGAGCAATTTAACGGTTTTTCTGAAAATCTGAAATTGCTCATAACTTTCTGATTTTCTCAAATCTCGAATTCCAACTTCTCAAACATTGCTCAGCTCGACAAGAGCTTCAAAACAAGCCCGAACACGACTAGTTTCGGGGTCAACTTTGAAATTTGACCCCCTGCGTCGCGGTTCGGCTAGATCGAAAATCACATTTTTCGATCATTTCCAACCTAAAAATTCCCAAATTTCCAGGTCTCCAAAGCTCCACGCGACGTGAACGCCTCCAGAATGGTCGCCTTCGACGAGAGCCCAGTCTACGGAGGTGTTGCTCACAAATTGGGATACAAACCCAAGAATGGAGGATTCCAATGAGCAGAAAATCGATTTTTGGCCCCCCTATTCAGAGAAATTTTTGTTTAGAAAATGTCCTTTTTTTTATTATTGTGTGAATAAGAATTTTTTGAGAAAAAATCTGATTTTTTAGCTAGAACATATGAAAAAACCAGTTTAAAAATGGCAAAAAAATCGATTTTTTGAGCTCAAAAATCGCTAAAATGTGAATATTTTTGTACAGAAAAATGGCAAAAAAGCAAAAAATCCAATCAATTAAGCCTAATTACTTCTTAATTGCCTTCTGATACTCCTCCTCGTAAATCGCCTTGAATTTATCGATTTTTTTGCCAACATCCAGTTTATCGACCCTCGATTCGACCTGTTTCATGCCGCGAACGATCGCCTTGGCTGCCAAACGGACTGGAACTGATTCCGAGAGCTGAAAATTGGAATTTTTGCCATTTCCCGGGGGAAAATGAGCGGGAAATTTGAATTTTCGGGTCAAAAACTGCCAAAAAACCGTTGAAAAGAGGATAGAGAATTTTTCCAAACAAAAAAAACATCGCGAAATTTGAATTTTCAGTTGAAAAATCGAACTAATTTTTTCAAAATTTTGAAGTTTTATGTTTTTTTTTCCAAATTTTCAAAAATTCCCACCTGCTGAATCGTCTTTTCGTTATTCAAAAATGTGCGAAACAGGCGAAATGGCATTTTCGCTGAAAAAATCTGAAATTTCAGACGATTTGGCTGAAAATTTGGCTGAAAATTACAGAAGAAAAAAATATTTCAACGCTTTTTTTTCGTATTTTTTGGAAATTTGAAAAAATGGAAAGAAAAGGAAAAATTAAAGATTTTTATACAATATAAAACGATAAAATCTTTAATTTTCAGCCAAAAATATCGATTTTTGAGAGTCAAAATTCGAAAATTTGGGCTGAAAATAGCTCAGAATTTCAGCTGAAAAAAGGAGGAGAAAAATAAATAAAAATCACATAAAACTTTTTTTTTTAATGGGGAATTTTTACAATAAAAATGGCGAAAAAAAGTGCGAAAAATTCAAATTTTAGGCCTTTTTTGAGCTAAAAATGGTCAAAAAACAGTAGGTAAAATGAGGATTTTAGAGCTAAAAATGTCGAAAAATCGATAAAAATCTACGGATCGGGGGTATCGAGGCTCTTGGAAATGTAATAATCGACGAGAGTTTTGACATTCAGCCGGAAATTATCCAAATGACACTGAATATGATGAATGCAGACGTCGTCGAGGCCTTCTTGTCCCAGAGCGACCGCTTTTAGGATTGTATGACGATACGGGACAGCCATTGTCACTACCTGCAAACAATAAGTTTTTGGCTGGAGAATTGGCTGAAAATGGCTGAAAAAATGACTAAAATCGGTTGAAAATAGCTCAAAATTCCGATTTTTAGGACAGAAAATGATGAAAAAAGACCCAAAAATCGGGGTTTTATTAACTGAAAATACATGAAATTAGCTGAAAATCCATTTTTTCTAGCTAAAAATTGACTGAAAATGACCTCAAAAATCATGGAAAAAATGATTGAATAATAGCTTGAAATGTGGATTTTTGGCTGAAAAAATGACCCCAAAAAATTGTCACTACCTGCAAAAATAGAGTTTTTTGGGCTGAAAAATGACCCCCAAAAATTGAAAAAATCTGTTGAAAATTCGGAAAAATAAGCTCAAAAATCGTATTTGCCAGGCTTCAAAAAAGCTGAAAATCGCGATTTTTCGGCCAAAACTGGGTGTTTTTAGACTAAAAATATCCAAAAAAAATGCAATAAATTCAGATTTCCCTTTGTCTTGAAAATCGAATTTTAGGACAGAAAATAGCTCGAAAAATGCTATAAAATTCAAGTTTTTTAGAGCAAAAATAGCTGAAATTCGTCAGCATTTCTAGAATTTTCGCAAGAATTTTTCAGATAAAAAAGACTACAAAAACTACAAAAAAACAAGAGAAAAAATAGCCAAAGAAGACTACAATTTTCAGTGAAAAACAGGGAAAATGGGGGCGTGTTTTTAGTTGATTTTCAGCCATTTTTATGTCATTTTTAGCTAATTTTCAGGCTATTTTCGGTCTATTTCCAGCCATTTTCAGCTATTTTAGCTCATTTTAAGCTATTGTTAAGCCATTTTTAGCTCAATTGCAGTCATTTTTCGTCTATTTTAAGCCTTTTTCAGCCAAATTTCAGCCAAAAATTCAGTAATTTTATTGTCATCTTCAGCTGTTTTAAGCCATTTTAAGTCATTTTCCAGTCATTTTAAGCATATTTTCAGCCATTTTTAGCTGATTTTCAGGCTATTTTTGGTCTATTTTCTGCCATTTTTGGCTCATTTGGTGTCTATTTTAAGTCATATTTTGTCTATTTTTAGTATGTTTTCAGCCATTTTTAGCTCATTTTCTAGTCATTTTTTGTCTATTTCGACCTATTTTTGCTCATTTTCTGTCTATTTTCAGCCATTTTCATCTTTTCAAAGCAATCTCACTAGTTTGTTTTTCATTTTCAGCTATTTTTATCTTATTTTCAGCTATTTCAGCCCAATTTCCCATCAAAATTCTTGTACCTTAAACGCCTGTTTGGCAATGAATCCATGGTGTCTTTTGAGTGATTTCGCGTAGGCCGTGGCCACTGCCGCACTCAAATCCTCCGTCTTCGCATGTGGTTGTCCATTGTTATAGGCGGCGACCATCTCGGAAAGCAGTTCCAGCATGAATTGAAGTCCTCTGGAAATGAAAAATGAGAGGGGGGTTTCGGCTGAAAATTGACAAAAAATTCGGAAAATACTAATTTTCGCTTCAAAATGTGCTCATTTTCAGCTCTAAAATGCCAATTTTTCAGTCTCAAAATTCGGATTTTTCTCGACTAAAAATTGAGTTCAGCTCTAAAAAACGCCCAATTTTCTCCTCAAATTTCCTCTTTTCTAGCTCTAAAACTGTTATTTTTGGCTGGAATTTCTCGATTTTCCGCTTCAAAATGCTTCATTTTCAGCTGAAACGCCTACATTTCTGTGTTAAAATTCCGAGATTTTGCGACTAAAAATTCGTTTTGCAACGACTTCATCCTCCATCATTTTTAGCTCTAAAATGACTATTTTCAGTGTAAAAACTCCATTTTCACACCCAGAAGTTCAATTTTCAGCCTTAAAAACCCCTCTATTTTCACCTCTTCAACCACAGTAATCCCTCGGTGGCGATTCCAAATTTGCCTCCGTGCTCCGCCAAATCGGCATCAATCAAGTCTTGAAGGTACTTCTGTCCCTCTTGATCCTTCTCGAATCTCGTACGTACTTTGTCAACGTTCCCTTGAATATCCTTACGGACCAGTGTGAATGTCGTCCCGAGGAACGCTGTAACATTTGGCGAATTTTTTTGGGGGGATTTCGGGCAAAAATTGGGCGCCAAATTTGAATTTTTCACTAAATTTTGGATCGGAAAATAGGAAATTTCAGATTTTTTGGCTATTTGGAGACAGAGAGGAATAGGCGCCAAATTCAAAATTTTCTGTATTTTTCTTTTTTCCATTCTAAAAATCGGGATTTTCGCGAATTTTGGACAAAAATAGGCGCCAAATTTGAATTTTTCAGTGATTTTCATGAATTTTAGGTGTCGGAAAATGAGAAATTTTGACATAAATATCAAGTTTGTAGCGAAAAAAAATAGTCAATTTTGGGATTTTTGGAGAGGAAAATGGGCGCCAAATGAATTTTTCAGCCAATTCCAGGGCTTTTCGAGGTTTTAATATCAAAAAATGCTCTAAAAACTTTTAAAAAATATTGTGATTTTCAGCTAAAAAATATTGCATTGTCGGGCAATCTTTCAAAATTTCTCGCTTTTTATGCTGAAAAGGCCCGTTTCAGACCCAAATTTCAGCCATTTTCAGCCCAAAATTGACTTTTTGGACCCAAATTTCATCCAATTCTTCACGTACAAACAAAATCAGAAATGCCCTGACAGGCGCTCAAGAATTGAGCCGTCGGAATCTTCCCGTCTTCGGTGAGATGCGGGAAAAAGTGCTCGGGTTTGGCGAAGTACGTCTCGTGTCCCGGTTGATCCTTGATGTCTCCTGGCTCTCCACAAACCACCTGCGCTGTTGCCATGATTTCTGAGATTTTTCGAGCTTTTTTGAGGATTTTTAGAGTAGTTTTGAGGTAGTTTAGAGGGAAAATTACGATTTTTGGAGCAATTTTTCGGGTTTTTCATGCTAAAATATCCAAAAAAACAACGCAAAATAGGTATTAAAACCAATGGATCGGTGGCCATTTTTTCGAAATTTTTGTACCAAAAATACATATATAGTTTGAGAATTAATTTAGTACAAAATATATGAGGGAAAAATCGATGGAAGATGGGGGAAGAGAAAAAGTACAAAAACGGGGAAATAGTGAAAAAAAAAGATGAAAAAAAGGTATTTTTTGAGCGAAAAACTTGATTTTTCAGCCTGAAAATTGCTAAATTCCGAGTTTTTTTCAAGGTAAAACACGCATTTTTCGGCTCAAAAGCACATTTTTAGCACTAAAAATACTAATTTTTAAGCTAAAAATCACTAAAAATACAATTTTTTTAGAATTTTTCCAGCGAATTTAAGCTAAAAAACGCGTAATTTTCAGCGTTTTTTGGAGGACTTCCAGTTGAAATTCTTTAATGTTTCCATAATTTTACCGTAAAATCGACCCTAAAAATCGAAATTTCGCAATTTTCAGTGAATTTCAGTCAAAATCCTACGATTTTTGAGCCAAAAAACCTCAAAATTTCGCAATTTTTAGCCGAAAAAATGATGATTTTGATCAATTTTTACGATTTTCGAGCCAAAAAATCATTGATTTTCAGTCAATTTTCAGTCGATTTTTGCTCGAAACTTGTACGGACAGTTCGTCCTTTTTTTCACTAAAAAAAAGAGACAAATGTGATAAGAAATGTGTGTAGAAGCGATGGGAAATGAACAAATATACTGGGGGGAAACAGTGGGCGGAGTCAGTGTACACGAAATGAGTCATAAGGGGGGTCACAATGGGCAAAATATTGCGAAATTTGATATCCATGGCCTAGCAATCCAAAAAGTTGGCGGCCATGAGGAGTTCCAAAGCGACCTCTGGTGGAATCGGAAATTCTGGAATCTCGGTTGCGGCGTGGGTGTAGCGCACTTTGTACGCAAAGTATTGACACACTTTCTGCAAAAAATTGGGGTTTTTAGAGGTAATTAGGGGTAATTAGGGGTAATTAGAAGGGTTTTAGAGCTAAAAAGCAAGTTTTTCATCGTTTTTCAAGCGAAAAATGCCATTTTTCGACTAATTTAGACCCAAAAAGCGATATTTTCCGAAAATTTAGCCTGAAAATTGGTTAAAATTGAACTTCTAAAATTCGCCTTGTAAATTCGATTTTTAAAGGTTCCAAAGGTTTCTCGCTAGAAAAAATTATTTTTTCATCTTTCTGGGGTAATTAGAAGCTGAAAAATCAATTTTCCGAGCGTTTTCCAGCTAAAAATGCAGTATTTTGACTAATTTAGACCCAAAAAGCGACATTTTCCGAAAATTTAGTCTGAAAAATGGTTAAAATTGAGCTTCTAAAATTCGCCTTGTAAATTCGATTTTTAAAGGTTCCAAAGGTTTTTCTAGAGACAAAATTATTTTTTCATGATTTCTAGGGTAATTAGAAGCTGAAAAATCAATTTTTCGAGCGTTTTCCAGCTAAAAATTCAGTATTTCGATTAATTTTGACCCAAGAATCGCCATTTTTCAACATTTTAGGAACTTTTGTACGCAAAGTATTGACACATTTTCTGCAAAAAATAGGGGTTTTTAGAGGTGAAAAATCGAGTTTTGGAGTTTTTTATTAGTGAAAAATGTTATATTTTGAGTCTGAAAACGCTATTTTTTTGAAATTTGATAGGTCAATTTTTTGAGCCACAATGCTTCTGGGCAATTTTCAGAGAAGACTCCCGGTTTTTAGAGCATTTTAGAGCTCAAACATCGATTTTCGCAGGTTTTTGACCGCTTTTTAACGCTGAAAAGCCCTATTGTTCAGCCCTCCGCACCTGAAGAACATGAGATGGAATCTCTCTGAAATAGACGACGTTGCTCTCGTTCTCTGCATACACTCCCGGGCCGGAAAGCATGGCCCGAATCGTTCCAGACGTCAGCGCGAGCTCTCTTTTGATGATAAACTCGTGATTATCACTGCTGACCAGTTTCACGTACTGCGAGTTTGGTCCCTCGATGCCTCCGTACACTTTGGCCGGTTGAACCTCCTGATCGCACTGGATCGCGTTGTTTTGCTCCATTTCTGAAGGGAAAATGTATAGAAATAGAGGAAAATTGGAGGGAAATTGAGCGAAAAGAAGAAAATTTCAAAAAAAACCCAAAAAAATCATTTTCTAGGTCTTTTTTTGAGCTGTTCTACCTTCAAAAAACTGTTAAAAATTGATAAAATCGTGCTTAAAACCTAAAATTCACTGAAAAAAAGCTTTAAAATTGGAAAAATCACAAAAATTCGAAAAAAAACACGAAATTTATAGGTTTTAGGGCGATTTTCAAGAAAATTTTACCTAAAAATCAAATATTTTCACCTTTTTTCACTATAGAACTTCAAAAATCCCGAAAAAACGCTGAAAATCGATGAAATCGGCGGAGTGACATAACGAGAATCTTGGCAACGAGCCACGCTCCGCCCACCCACCGTACTCATCGTCGCGGCGAGACCCGCTGCGACCAGCTGCCCGTAGAGCTGCCCGTCGTAGATGGGCGGCCATCGCTTGTCTCCGCGTTTCCGACTAAAATACCGCTAAAAATCACAGAACTCTCAATTTTTCCCCATTTTTCGCTGAAAATCCCAAATTTGAGCTCGAATCTTGCTCATTTTCAGTATAAAACCCTGGTTTTAGCGACTTCAGAGGAATTTTTCAATGAAAATGGGCCTTTTTGATTTTTCTCGCTTCTTTCTCGAAAAATATCAGTTTTTCTTTCTAAATAATTATTTTTCCAGGTAAAGAACTTTCGTCCAGCCATGTACTGCCAGCGCCTTGCTCTCCCACTCACCCGCTCCCTCCTCGTAAGTTTGAAATTTGCAGAACTCAGATAATTGTGGCGGAAGATCAACGATTTGGAGAATTGGCGGAAGCCCCTTGGAGTCATTTCGTGTACAAGCGGTTTCCACGATTCTCCAATCAAGTTTTCTCCGCTGATCCAAAATTGGGGGACTAGAAACATTTTCTAGTTAAAAAAAAATCATAACTTCCAAACTTCATTTTTACAGGCCTCGAGAGCTCCACTCGCTCTCCGCATGGAGAACGCCGTCGCTGCTCGCATGATCAGCACCACCGTTGCCCGCAAGGACATCGACTCTGCTGCCAAGTACATCGGAGCTGGAGCCGCCACCGTCGGAGTCGCTGGATCTGGAGCTGGTATCGGAAACGTTTTCGGAGCCCTCGTCATCGGATACGCCCGTAACCCATCTCTCAAGCAACAGCTCTTCTCGTACGCTATCCTCGGATTCGCTCTTTCTGAGGCCATGGGACTGTTCTGCTTGACTATGGGTTTCATGATCTTGTTCGCTCTCTAAATGCTCTGTTTTATAGCCGATTGTTTTTTTTTTCTAAAAGGGGGCGGAGGGCCCTCATCGTCTAAATTCTTCTCATACAAGAAAGCGGGCGGCGGCGGTTTCTTCAACCTCAGTAAATTTATTAGTTCGAATAAAATCTTTCGACTAGCCACCGTCTTTTGTATTTATCTCTTTTATCATCAACTCCTCCCCCCTGAATCCAAGAAAAACCGCGATTAACGAATGAATAAAATTTTACTTTTAGATGGCTGATGAAAAATTTAAATACTCTTTATTACCGACAACATGAGAAAAAAAAATAAGTGAAGCTCTTTTGGCTAGAAAAATGGTCCAGTGGAAAAAGGAGAATAATTAGGCAATTATGAGATAAAATTAAAAATTTTATGCGGTTTCTTCAGTAGACTTTGAAAGCGGCTGCATCTCATGTGAACTGCGGTACGATGATCCTTCCTCAATCTCCTCAATACTCTCTGGCAGTGGTTTTCCCATAGTCTCCGGCAAAAACACAAGCGTCAGAATTGCAGCAGACACCGCCATGATCCCAAATGGAATAATCATGAAGACCTTTCCAAACTGCTCAGCAATCCACATCGAGATGTAGCTAGCAGCAATGGCTCCAACCCTGGCAATCGTCGAGCAGAATCCCATTGCAGTATTTCGAATAACAGTTGGAAATAGTTCAGGAGAATAGGTATAAACCGCAGCGTAGACTCCAGTGATCGATCCTTTAGTGACTGCCATCTGGGTGATCGCCATCCATAATTGCACATTATCTCCCATAATCCAATTGATCAAAAGGCAAGCTCCAGCGATAAAAAGACCTCCAGCAAGGATATACCGTCTTCCGATTCTATCAATGAGGAGATAGACAATGAATAGTGCAGGGATCTCGACGGAGGCAGCGAAAATGAAATTGACATAAATATCTCCACCGAGCACATTTGCTTTCATTGCCATCCCATAATAAACCATTGATATAACAGGCCAAAGGAAGAAGACCACAAGAGTTCTTTTTCGGAGTTCCGGAGTTTTAAACAAATCCGCTCCAGTTAGTTTTCTTGCCGGACCATTTTCAGAGGTTGTAGTAGTCGTTGAATCATCCAATTGCTCCCACCAATTCTCCGGCAACACTGCTCCGTTGACTTTTGCGGCTTTCTGGAGGACCTCATCGGCTTCTTTGAATCGTTTCTGGGATACAAGCCATCGTGCGGATTCTGGGACCAGCCACCAGTAGGACAGGAAGAGGAGGGCTGGCGAGGCGATGACAATGTGCAGGATTTGATAGTTGGTGAGGAAGATCGCTTCGATTCCAAGGAAGACCTGGAAAAAACCTTTAAAAATTGAGAAAAAATGACTCAAAGTCGCTGAAAATGGCCGAAAAACCGAAAATCATACTCTGCGTCTCTCCCTCCTCCACACTCTCTCTCTCCTTTCTCTGCGTCTCTCTGCCACGCCCTCGCTTTATCTACGCGTTTCCCCCCTTCTCTCTCACTGCGCGTTCGTGGTGTAATGGTCAGCATGGATGCCTTCCAAGCATTCGACGGGGGTTCGATTCCCCCCGAACGCATAATTTTTTTTTGTTTTTTTTCTTTTTCGTACATACCTGCCCAAGTGCAAAAAAGAGTCCAGTGATGACAGAAGCCAATTTTCGGTACTGTGGCCCCACTAATTCCATGCCAATCACCACGGCAATCACAAATATTCCAGGATGAGAGAAGCCAGTTCCAGCTCTGGCGATTGCATATAACCACCAGTAAGGGGCGAATGCGATGAGATAGGCGCATGTGATTTGGATCAAAATCGCCAGGAAGAACACTTTTTTTCTTCCAATTCGATCTCCGAGCACTCCAAATGTCATTGATCCGGCCATTTGGCCAACGTAGTAGGCTGCTTGAATGGTGGCCTTGATCCACGAGCGATCACAGGTGATTTCCCACTGAAAATTGTAAAATTAGTGGGGGTGAAACTCAAAAATAATGGAAAATTTGGAAAATTTTGAAATTTTCAAAAAAATTTTTTTTTTAATTTTCCAGTTTTTGAAGCGATTTTCGAATTTTTCAGTGTTAAATTCAGAAAAAGCACAAAATTTGGGTCTAGAAACTTTTTTAAAAATTTCAAAAATCTCAAAAAAAAATTTCGAAAATTTTTTTTTCAAAATTTCAAAATTTGAATTTTTGTAAACTCGCTCTACCAAACACTCACCCTCTGCACAGCAGTGTATTCAACCTTAGAATGATCGAAAATATGTTTGGCACATGTACTATTATTCGGAAGTTGGCATCGATCGTAGTGGCACTGAAATTAGATTTTTTGAAATTTTGAATTTTCAAATTTCCGCCAAATCGGCACATACAGTAATCTCAGGTTTTCCATATTCCGAAATTGGTACATTTCCGTCTGCTTCGTTGGTACATTTTGTGAAATTTAGGAGATCCGTGTAGTAGGGCTCTTTTTCAGGCAAATCGGAGGGTAAACGGCATCTGAAAATTTTTTTATTGGTGTGATCCGGCGGGAAATTCAAAATGTTTGAAATTTTCAAAAAATTTCAAAAAAATTTGAAAAAATTTTTTTTTTCATTTTTTTTTCATTTTTTAGATGGATCTAGGAAGGCGGGAAATTCAAAAATTCGAGAAAAAATCCCAATGGGATTACTGTACCTGTACGGTGTGTCTACCGAAGCAAATGTCCATGACAGTGCGTGCATTGACACAACAATTGTGGGCAGGCAAACTAGCAAAAATTGAATTTTCTGATATTTTCCCATTTCACCTAGATAGGTGAATAGGAAGTCGTCAAACTTCATTTTAACCCTGAAAATTGAAAATAAAATTTTTTCGAAATATTCGAATTTTTTACATTTTTAAGAGTTTTTTATCGAGAAAATTGAGATTTTTTGTGATTTTTGTTGAATTTTAGTCTAAAAAGTCGTTTTTAAGCTAAAAAACTAGAAAAAAACGAGCTAAAAATCAACCAAAAAGGGAAGGATACGGTGGTTTTTAAGTCGTGTGAAACACCGCATTGCGGACCGCAATGCGCCAGACTTGACGACTTGCGATTTTTTAATCAATTTCCGGGAATTATTAGGTGGTTTTCAGGCATTTTCAGATGGGATTTTATGGATTTTGATAAATATCTACACTGGAAAAAATTTTAAAGATGCAAAAAAATCGATTTTAATAGAAAAGAAACGGAAAGAATGCTGAAAATCGATAAAAAAGGAAAATCGAAAAATCGAAAAAATTTGAATTTTCAGCTACTTTTATGGGAAATTTTTCTAAGAATATGCTTGAAAAATTAATAAAATTCAAAGTATTTTCAGAATTTAACACTAAAAAAGCAGAAAAAACGAAAAATTTTCGATTTTTTTCAAAAAATACATTTTTGCAAAAATATCAAAAATTAAAGTACAGTTGTTCTTTTTTCTGCTTTCTATATAGCATCAAAAAGAGACACACACAAAGAATGGGGCGGTGTGATAGGGGGAGGAAAATCATATAAATTGATAAGAAAAAACATTTTTCGAAAAAAAATTTTTTTCAACATTTTTTTTTTTGAAAATTGATAGAAAATTGATGAGACAGGTGCTGGAATTTCCAGGAATATTTTTTCAAAAAAAAATAAATTTTCAAAAAAAATTATTTTCGAAAAATTTCGAAATTTCCAACTCTCTTCCCGGCCCATGGGACCTATTCAGAAATTCCAAAAAAAGGGAAAAAAGGGAGAAAAAAAGACAAGAAAGAAGAAGAACATTATCGAATTTCTTCTTCTTTTTTTTTTTGGGAAAAAACCAAAAAAAGAAGAAAATTTTCTTCTTTTTTTCCGCCTATTTCAGCGGAAAAAAGAGAAAATTATAGGGAAAAAAACTTGAAATAACAAAGCCAATTTTTCTAGAAAACAAGGAAAAAAAATTTCAAAAAAAATTTTTATTTTTTCGAAAATTCCCGAGAAAAGCGAAAAAAAAGTGGCGGTTGCTGGAGGAGATTTGATATTCTAAGGGAAAATTCTCACATTTCTTTTTTTCTTTTTTTGTTTTTTTCCAAAAAAAAAAATTCAAAAGAACATTAAAACATTAAACACACACACAGAGTCTAAGTTTGCCTTCCTTTGTCAATGTTTACAAAAATAGTGTTTCACACAAATTTTCGAAACGATGTTTGTTTTTTTCTTCTAACTTTTGTAGTTTTTATCCAAATCGGGAAAAACTAACATTTTCGAATTTCCTACACCTAGAGCTTCAAAATGAGTATACTCATGACTATGTTCCTTTAATTTCGAAATTCCGACTTTAAAGGCGCATAGGGGGTCCGGATTTTGAAAATCTAGGAAAGTAGGTCATGATTATACTCATTTTGAAGTTCTAGACGTAGGAATGTAGGAAAATCGAGTTTTTATGCAAAAATATGGCGAAACAAGAAAGTTATGGTGAAAACAAGATTTTAAAAAATTTTCTCCAATTTTTAGTTTTTATCATAACTTTCTTAACTTACAGAGTTTTAACATATTTCATTGATTTCTAAATTTGCCGTGCCAAGAGCTTTAAAATGAGCATAAACACGACTAGGCTCCGCCCACTTTGTTTTTTTCACTTTAAAGGCGCAAAGGAGTCCCGAAAATTTGAAAATTGGGGAAAGTAGGTCATGATTATACTCATTTTGAAGCTGGAAACGTGATAAATTCAAAAATAAACTATAACTCAGGAAATGTTGAGAATGAGCAGGGTTTTGGCTAAATATAATTTGAATTAGTGGTAAATTTTGTTTATATCATAACTCGGTCAATTTTAAGAATTGCGTTCTGAAAATACATCCTCTAATTTGTCGCGTTTTCAGCTTCAGAATGAGTATAATCATGACCTACTTTCCCCAATTTTCAAATTTTCGGGACTCCTATGCGCCTTTAAAGTGAAAAGCCAAAATGGGCGGAGCCTAGTCGTGTCCATACTCATTTTGAAGCTCTTGGCACGGCAAATTGAGAAATCAATGAATTATGTTAAAATTCGGTAAGTTAAGAAAGTTATGATGAAAACTAAAAATTTCAGAAAAAAAAATTTCTTGTTTCGCAATATTTTTGCATAAAAACTTGATTTTCCCACTTCCCTACGTAAAGAGCTTTAAAACGAGTGTACTCATGACCTACTTCCCCCAATTTTCAAAACTTCGGACCCCTATG
>NC_013490.2:2379911-2380898 GCF_000004555.2 Caenorhabditis briggsae
GATCTCGAAACATCTTTGAACCCAGATCGTACCGCATCCCCGTTGTTATCAGCCCAATATCATATCCTCCTGGTAATATTTAAAATTTTTAGAAATAGATATTAAGACAACTACAACTCACTGTTATGGAAGGCGTTCTCTCCTGATTCATACGTAGTTTCGATAGTGTCTTTGGAGCAGGTTCATGTGATCGCGATCATGATCTAGTCTTCCTCATATTGGTGTAACACGATTTTCCAAATTGTCGCTTCGGAAGTTTGAAGTTTCTCTTTGCCTGAAATTATTATAGGAAAATTCATTTTTTACTAAAACTGACGAACCGTAGGCTAAATTACTCCGTTCTGACGGCAGGTTTGAATTCTCATTCAATAATTCATCATGACGTTTGTTCGATGATAGTTCTTGAGCAATAGATTATGATTCCAGGAACTTGTGGTTTGGATCTTCTCTCAAATAAGCATTTTACGGTTTTCAAACATATGGAAACGAACAAAAAATTAAAAGATGATAAAAAATAAAACAAAATTAGGTAAAATAATTTTTAAAAACAGAATAAATCTTTCGAAAAGCCAGAAAAGTTTTAATAAGGCTCAAAAAGGTTTAACTGTGGCTTTAAAAAGTTTCAGTTTCGAGCGCAGCTGGATAAAGTTTACAAGTTGCTTAGAATACCGTAAAATCTGTATTGATATTGCGCCTCTATTTGAATTGCCCCTCTAATAGACTTGCACCCCTTGAGGGCACTTGAAAAATAGACTTGCAGCCTTTAATTGAATTGCCCCCGTAATACAATTGCATCTCCAGCAGAATTGCGGCTCCGCCGGGAGTACTGTGCAATTTTTAGTCTGTGACACCGTGACGAACAATTGCACAGTTGTTTTTCGAATTTCTTTTTTTTTAAACTACCTACTTAATTTCTGATTTATTTTTATTTTTCTTTGTTTTTTTAACAATATTTTCCATTTATTGAAGCGAGCAACACGAGCAATG
>NC_013490.2:2381154-2454551 GCF_000004555.2 Caenorhabditis briggsae
TGGAAGACGTGGAAAACGTGGAAGACGTGGAAAACGTGGAAGACGTGGAAGACGGTGAAAAAGTTGGTGGAAACTCTAGAAAGAGAAAGCGTGGAGCCCACCCCTTGGATTACAAGCTTACGGTGGTGAAATGGGCAGAATCAAAAAATAACACGGAAGCAGCTAAGAAATTTGGAGTTTCAAGACAAAATGTGCAACAATGGAGAGCTCAGAAAGAAAAAATAATAGCAACAATCGCTGAAAATGGAAAAAAGAAAAAACGGCTTGATGGCGCAGGGCGTAAAGTGAATGATAAAGATTTTGATACTAAACTTGCGGAATGGGTCCGAGAGCAAAGAGAAAAAAAGCTTCGTATTACTCGTATTGGAATCCAGAATCGCGCCAAGTCTATTTCAAATAGTGATATGAAGGTTTGAAAACAGATTACCTACTTGAGATAAACATTAAATGTTGCAGTTCTCGAATGGATGGCTGGTTTCTTTTTTGAAGCGGCATGGATTTTCGAGTAGACGTGCTACAACAGTCTGTCAAAAACCGCCAGAGTTTTATGTGGAGAAAATTATTGACTTTCTCCTTTATGTGGAACGATTAATTACCATGAATAATTATGACAAAATTTTCGCATGTGATGAGACGGCGGTTTATCTGGATTGTTCGAATAGTTTGACTGTAGCGGATCGAGGATCTAAACAAGTCAGCACACTCAAAAATAACAAGCTAAACGTTTCAATTTCAGGTTTCAGTGAAAACCACGGGACACGAGAAATTGCATGTTACAGTAATGCTGTGCGCTCGATCAGACGGTTTTAAGTGCAAACCTTTTGTACTTCTTCCAAGAAAAAGACCAGTGCAAAGTATTGAGGAAACATTTAGAAAAACTTTGCAGTTGGTTTGGTGTGACAGAACATTTTTCAACGATGAAATCACAAAAACTTTTCTTGAAAAAGTTCTCGGTCACTCAATGTTCGGAAAAAAGTTGTTAGTATGGGACTCTTACCGTTGCCACATCAGTACAGACACTAAAAAAGTATTGAAACAACTGAGACTAGACACTGCGGTGATTCCTGGAGGATGCACAAAATTCTTACAAGTGAGTAGATTTTATTGAAACTTTGCGTGACCCGATTTTTCAGGCTCCAGATGTATATTGGAACGCAATGTTTAAATCTTTCATCAGAAAAGAGTACGAAGATTGGATGGTTCATGGAACGAAATCGTTCACCCCGGCGGGAAATATGCGTGCTCCCAGTATGGAAGTTTATTTGAAATGGATTCAATTGGCGTGGGAAAATATCCCGAAGGAATACATTGTAAGATCATTCAAAGGATGCGGATTAAAAAATGGAAGAAATGGCGAAGATGATGAGGCAATTCATTGTTTCAAGAAAGATGGAGAAATTCCAGAAGGCGTACAGTTATTGAAGACAAGACGAGCAGAACAAGAAATGGAAGAAATTCAGGAGATTTTGGGAGATATTGAAATTGAGGAAGACGATGGAGAAATGAACCATGCCGAGGAAGAAGACAATAACTATGACAGTGACGCCTCAATTTTTTGAATATTTTCCTTTTGTTGTGTTCAATTTGTTACTTTTTTGTTGATTTTCATAATAAAACTTTTTTTTTCAAAATTTTCGTAGTTTGAAAAATAGAATTGCAGCCTCTATTTGAATTGCCCCTCTAATAGAGTTGCACCCCTTGAGGTGACTTGAACAATAGACTTGCATGCAATATCAATACAGATTTTACGGTAGTTTGAAAAGTTTAATCGTGGACTTTTTGCTTGAAAAGGTTCCAGAATTGCTCAAATGTAGCTCAGAAAGGTTTTCCGATTTACCTGAGTTGTAATTTCAAATTTAAAGGTGGGGGGACATGAAAAAAATAATGTTCTCGAAATTTCGTTCAAAGATGCCCCTCGAGGAGTTGAACTTGTGAGGGCGATGATTGAGGGTGCGGCGCCGCTACCGACTGAGCCACGCGGGCAAAGAGAAAGCGCACGCCCGATTGCATACATAAAGGCGAGGACGACAGCTGTACGCAGAGTGACATTAAGCGTTGTACACCGTCACGGTAGAATGCATACTCTAGCTACAAAAAAACTACGAAAAATCTCCTGTCCCCCCACCTTTAATGGGGGNATTCATGTANCGAAAATATGTATTGAAATGAATTTCCGCGCCCTCGAAATTCAATGCATGAGCGTCGCGAAATGTATTTCAAAGCATTTCGCGACATAACTGTAAATGCATTTCAATACATCGCGTGGCGAGATATTTTTTCTGGAAAAAGGTATGCGCCTTTGAAGATTTTCCCAATCCTGCACAAAGTTTATTTCGAGGGCGCGGAAATGCATTTCAATACATATTTTCGCTACATGAATAACCCCATAACCCCATAAAGGAACATAGTCATGTTTATAATCATTTTAAAGCTCTGATTGTGGGAAATTCAAATATATACACCATAAGACAAAATTTCAATAATTATTTTGTTTTGCAACAAAAATTCAAAATTTTGAACTTTTTAAAAATTTCAATTTTCGAAAACATCTTAAATTCAACATTCCCGGAGAAAAAAGTCTTCAATTTTTTTTTAATTGTTAATCCCTTCTTGTCTGCAAAAAACGAAATTTTGAAAAAAAATGGGCGGCAAAATTGGAAATTTGAATTTTTTTGAAAAATTTAAATTACCAATTTTTTTCTTCTTTTAAAATTCGAAAAATTGGAGGAAAAAATAAGGAAAAAATAGGAAAACAAAACAATATATATTTTGAGTCAGCCCCACTCAGGGGGAGAGGGAGACAGAGTGTGCAAAAGCGAGAGAGAGCGAGAGACGCAGAGAGAAACGGACACCCGTCTCTCTCTGTGTGTCGACACAGAAAGAGGACCTTCAGGCTTAGATTTTATCGGGAAAATTGACATGAGCAAGGTCATTTTTAGGGCAAGGCCAAAAAAGTGGACAATTTAGAAAAAAAATTTCGGCATAAAAAATTTTTTTTTCGAAAAAATTCAAATTTCCAATTTTGCCGCCCAATTTGTTTTTCAAAATTTCGTTTTTTTTGCAGACAAGAAGGGTTTAAGGGCTTGAGACACAAAAATTGAAGAAATTTTTCTCCGGGAATTTTGAATTTAAGAGGGTTATTAGAATTTGAAATTTTTTTAAATTTTTAAAAATTTCGATTTTTTGAATACAAACACTAAAATCGTTTAAATTTTCGATTCAAAAACAAAAAGAGCTTCAAAATGAGTATAAACACGACTAGGCTCCGCCTACTTTAAATTTTTGCCTTTTTTGACTTTAAAGGCGCATAAGGGGTCCGAAGTTTTGAAAATTGGGGGAAGTAGGTCATGAGTACACTCGTTTTAAAGCTCTTTACGTAGGGAAGTGGGAAAATCAAGTTTTTATGCAAAAATATGGCGAAACAAGAAAGTTATGGTGAAAACAAGATTTTTAAAAATTTTCTCCAATTTTTAGTTTTTATCATAACTTTCTTAACTTACAGAATTTTAACATAATTCATTGATTTCTAAATTTGACGTGCCAAGAGCTTTAAAATGAGCATAAAAACGACTAGGCTCCGCCCACTTTGATTTTTCACTTTAAAGGCGCAAAGGAGTCCCGAAATTTTGAAAATTGAGGAAAGTCCGTAAAATTGGACAATTTAGGAAAAAAAAATTTTTCGACCGAAATTTTTTTTTTCAAAACATGAAAACAAGAACAGCTGGCTCCATTTGACCTAGTTTTTGGGTTTCTAGGCCATCAGGAACACTTTGTTAAATAAATTGATTTTTAAAGCATATTACATTGAAATTTTCATTTTCTATGACAAAAATGAGTTAAAAACCGGTAAATTTTCCTTCAAAATCCACAAAAATTGATCTATTCTCGAATCTGAGACGATGACACCGAGTAGACCCTGAAAATTGGAATGTGACCGAATTGTTGCATTTGGTGGCCTAGAAAACCAATTTAAGGCTTTGAAAATATGAAAATCGAGTTTGCCACATGAAGAGCTTCAAAATGAGTATAATCATGACTATACTCCTTTAAACTTAAAATTTCAACTTTAAAGGCGCATAAGGGGTCCGAAAAGTGAAATTTGAGGAAATTGGGTCATGATTATACTCATTTTGAAGCTTTCCTTACACTGATGTCAAAAAGGAAAAAATTTTCTGGTTCAAAGGAAAGTTAGCCGAGTTAAGGTGACTTAATTTTTTTTGAAAAATGCCCATTACTAGAATCTTCGTAGCGCACTTAGTTTTTGTTCAATTTCAATTTTGTTTCCAGATTTTAGTTTGCAACACTTAGAGCTTTAAAATGAGTATAATCATGACCTACTTTCTTGAATGCCCATTTTTTAGACCCCCTATGCGCCTTTAAAGTCAAATTTTCGAGATTGAAGGAACATAGTCATGATTATACTCATTTTGAAGCTCTTGACGTGTTGAGTTCAAAAATATATATTTAGTGCAAACATTCCAAGAATTCAAGAAGTTATGAGAAAATCAAAAAATACCTCAAATCTTGCAAAAGCTTGATTTTCTCATAACTTCGTTACTTTTGAAAACGTTTTGATGAAAGTAATATTTTCACATTTCCCAATTTCGGGCTTTCAAATGAGTATAATCATGACTAGCCTCCGCCCACTGTGAAGTTTGACTTTAAAGGTGCATGGGGGTCCGAAAAATGAAATTTGAGAAAAGTAGGTCATGATTATACTCATTTTGAAGCTCTTTATTTGCCGAGTTTATTTTTTGGGTTTCTAGGCCACCAAATGCATAACCTAGGCCACCACTAACCCATAATTAAAGTTAGAGTTGCCCTGCCGCACTGGGAATAGTTCTGAAAGTTTTGGAACATGGGGAATTTCAAAAATGTGATCCGCGTAGATTGATTTTGAAAATTCACGGAGATTTTTTTCGGGGATTTCCAGAATCTTCTTCGTGATCTCCATAGATTTTAAGTTTTCGAACTGTAGGATTTCCAGGAGGCGTGGTTTCCCAAATTCTGGAATTCCAATAAATCATCTGCAAATTCTAAAACTGGTTCTACCTTTTAAAATATCCTGGAACGTTTTATGGATTCCAAAATCTTCTAAGTCTGTACTACAGTAATCTCCTTCCAGTACTCGCCTCATATCTTGCCTTTGAGAAGACTCCAAATTCAATTTCTGAAATAAAACAACCAATTACAGTAAACTAGAAAAAATTGAAGATCACCAAGTCCTCAAAAATGACCCCTTTTACCCATTACCGTAACACACAAAAAAGCAAAAAAGGTTCTAGCAGCGAGTGGTTTCGATCCACCGACCTCTGGGTTATGGGCCCAGCACGCTTCCACTGCGCCACGCTGCTGATAGGAGAAAATCGGTGAGGAAGGCCTAGATATGCCAGGGGAGCGGCGCCTACTGCACACCGCGTTTATAATTGCAATCTCGAGGGGCGGCAAGGTGTGTGCGTGATGGTGCAGTGGTAGTGAGCTAGACTTCGGATCTAGAGGTCGCGGGTTCGATTCCTCCTGGGCTCAAATCCTTTTTGCTTTTTTACCTGGACCATTTTTTCGATTTCCAACACATCCCGAAGCTCACAACCCATAAATTCCAGCAATTTCAGCATCTTAGGATTCAAATGTTCTGTTTCAGAATCCAAAGTCTCCACGAATAAAGTCGTTGGAAATCCTTTTAAATTTCTTGAATAGATTTCAAAAAATTCCCAGAACCTCTTCAAATCCTTCAAAATCACAACTTCCGCTTCACCCAGCTTCTGAGCCATAATCTCGAAAAATTCCGAATTTTCCAAGCAAATTTCTGGAGATTGGACGTTTGGAAAATCATAGGATCTTCCAGAAAAATTCAAAATCCCTATCGATTTTTTAGTATTTTGAGGAGCCGGGACTTCCAGCCAACACCTCTGCTCCTTGGCTGTGATTTTATCGATTTGTCGGTTTCCAATCAATAAATCAGTGAATAATTGAATTCGAAGTTCCAGATAACCATAACTTTGGAGATATCGCTTGAGGAGATAATCGTAAAATGTCAGCGATTTTCGATTCTGAATCCAGAAGACGTCGAAATCTGAAAATGTTCATATTAAGTTACAAAATTAGTTATACCTTTCGTAATTTTCATTCAAATCGAATGAAATTACCGTTTCCGAATTTCCCACGTTGAGAGCTTCAAAACGAGTATACTCATGACTTACTTTCCTTGATTTTCAATTTTTGGACCCCCTATGCGCCTTTAAACTCGAAACTTCAAGTTTAAAGGAACATAGCCGTGTTTATACTCATTTTGAAGCTTTTAACGCGCCAAATTCAAAAATACATGTTTTAAACCTGAACAGCCGATAATAAGAAAGTTATGATGAAAACTAAAAATTTCAGAAAAAAATTTTAAAATCTTGTTTGTGCCATAACTTTCTTGTTTCGTAACATTTTTGCAGGAAAACTGGATTTTTTAAATTTCCCACGGCTAGAGCTTCAAAATGAGTATAATCATGACCTACTTTCTCTGGTTTTAAAAATTTCGGACCCCTATGCGCCTTTAAATTCGAAATTTCAAAGTGGGCGGAGCATAGTCGTGTTTATACTCATTTTCAAGCTCCCGACGCCCTAATTCCAATAATTAAAGTTTTGATCTTAAAAATTAAGGAATAAAAAAGTTATGATAAAAACTACAAAAAACTTACCATCAATCCCAAAATTGAAAATCACTGTAAAACTTCCAACTTCAAATGAATATATCATTTCTTTATTTGCACATTTTAGTTTATCGATTTTCCTCGAATCCCCAATTTTCGGAACCGTATTCCCAAAAATTGAAAATTCGCAAAATTCCAGAATTTCCAGAATTTTCAGCTTTTCTGATATCGCGATTGCAGTGAAAATTGCAGCGAACCGGAGCACCTCAGCTTTTGAGCCAGGAAAATATCGATCGATCATTTTTTGATATCCAGTGGACGCCAACGGATTGGATTCCAGAAATTCCTGTAAATTCTCTTTTTTTTTACTGAAAATATGTCTGGAATTCGCTGGAAATTGATTATTAGGTTTCAGTTACACGTTATTCGAATTTGTGAGGTCTTGAGCTTCAAAATGAGTATAATCATGACTATGATCCGCGCACTTTGATTTTTGACTTTAAAGGCGCAGAGGGGGTCCAGATTTTGAAAATCCAGGAAAGTAGGTCATGATTATACTCATTTCGAAGCTCTTCTTACGACAAGTTCAAAATTTGAATTTTTTCAGATGTGGTATAGTACCCATTGAGATACGGTCAAATGTGATTTTTAAAAACCAAAATTGAAACTACCGTATCTCCGTGAATACTGCACTAAACTTTATGAAACTATTATTTTTAGAATTTGCTTTATAAGTGCTTTAAAATAAGTATAATCATGCCTAGGCTCCGCCCATTTTGATTTTTCCCTTTAAAGGCGCATAGGGGTCCGGAAAAACAAAATGTGGAGAAAGTAGGTCATGATTAGACTCATTTTAAAGCTCTAGGTTTGTAAAATCAAAAAATCATTAGTATATTCTAAAATTTCCAAAAATTCAAAAGTTATGGTCGAAATTCAATTTTAGGAGTTTTTCATGAAAAACTTGTTTTCCTCATAACTCTGTCAAATTCAAGAATTTCTGGAAAAAACTTTTATTTTCAATTCTTCAGCTTTGCAAGCTACAAAATGAGTATAAGCATGACCTACTTTCTCAAGATTCCAAAATCCGGACCCCCTATGCGCCTTTAAAGTCGAAAAATGAAAGTGGGCGGAGCCTAGCCGTGTTTATACTCATTTTGAAGCTCTTGCTGAGTTAAACAATCTTATTTTCTCAAAATTTGATTATGAGCAAAATTTCAAATTATAGGACCATTTGAATTTCCAAAAAAAAATCTTCAAAATTTCAAACTTCTATGACTCCTGTTTTGTAGCTCACAATGCGTCAAATGTTTTTTTCTCATTTTTTCCAAACTACAGTAATTCTGGATTACTGTAACTCACCCAGTACCACATCTCAATTAGTTCCACCTCATCCAGATGCGCGGCGCACACAATTTTATCGATTGATTGTATTCCGTCAGCCATCATATCAAACTTCCCGTTTAGCATTGCCACGTGGAATCGGATTAGTGTATTATTGCTCAGCATAAGACTTGGGTCGATTTTGGTGTAGAACATATCAAAAATCCTGGTTTGGGTCTCGAGTGGAAATATTTTGATTTGGGCAAAAATTTCCATTTTCTCAGAATTCAAATATTGTTGGTCCGTCTTCCATAGGTCAGAAATTTCTGCCAAAACATTAGAATCTTTGAAAGCCTGAAAAAGTTTTTTTTTGGAAATTTTTTTCCAAAAAAAATTCGAAGATGACCAAACTTTTGCATCTGATGGCCTAGAAAACCAAAGTTTGGCTTTCAAACAATGAAATTCAGATTTTTCGCGTCAAAAGCTTCAAAATCAGTATAATCATGACTAGATTCCACCCATTTTGAAAATTCGACTTTAAAGGCGCATGGACCCCCAAAAATTGAAGTATTGGAAAGTGGATCATGATTATACTCAATTACAAGCTCTCAACGCGCTGATTTCAAAAATCAAAAAATTTTCAAGTTCAGAGAAAAAATTCCCAAGTTACGGTAGTTTCAATTTTTGAAAAATGCCCATTTCTGTGACTAGAATCTTCGTAGCGCGCTTAGTTTCTGTTAAATTGCATTTCTGTTTTCAGATTCATATTTCTGACATTTAGAGCTTCAAAATGAGTATAATCATGACCTACTTCCCAGAATTTCAATTTTCGGACCCCCCTATGCCTTTAAAGTCAAATTTTCGAGATTGAAGGAACATAGACATGATTATTCTCATTTTGAAGCTCTCAAACTCCTAAACCCGACTTTATCACAGATTTCCCTTCAAAATGAGTATAATCATGCCTATGTGCCTTTAAATTTGAAATTTCGACTTTAAAGGCGCATAGGGGGTCCGAAAAAATGAATTTCAGAAAAGTAGGTCATGATTATACTCATTTTAAAGCTCTAATATTGCTAAATTCAGTTTTTTGGTTTCTAGGGCACCAAACCTAAGCCATCACAAAAATTTGAACTTTTAAAAACATTGAAAAAAAAATTTTTTTTTTGAAAATTTGTTTTCGAAAAATTTGAATTTTCCAGAAAAATTTACCTCATTTCCAGCCAGATTCGGTACGAAAACTGCCAAATTTCTCATCAAATCCTCCATTTTTATTAAATTTTTGAATTTCAGCAAAATTTCAGGCTGAAATTTCGCGAATTCCAGACATTTTTCGACATTTTTAATTTTCGGCAAATTTGATAAAAAATTCAAAAGTTTCAGAAAAAATGAATGATGAGCTGGACTTTCAGATAGGATTTCAGCGATTTCCAGTAGTTGGGATTCCTGAAAAAAAATATTTTTCGAAAATATTTTTTTCTAAATTTTGAAAAAAAGTTTACCTCTAATTCCAGTTGAATCGTCATAATTTTTAAAATATTCTCAATATTTCCAGAATTATCGATTTTTCTGGAAATTTCGAATTTCAGCAAATCTCTCAGCGATTTCCACTTTCGATTTATCGATTTTTCGTATTCAAATAAATCGATATGTCTTCTCACAAATTGAATCGAAATCTCTTCATTTTTTCCAGATTTTTCATAAATTTCAGCAATCAATCGATAGGATTTCGCCAATTTCTCATTCGATTCGCAGTCTTCCGCCAGATTTATCGATTTTTCTATTGCCGATAACGCGATTTCCAGATTGTTTCTGAAAACTTCATGCACATTATGTTGCTCAGCTCAATTTCAGCTTCAAAATGAGTATGCACACGACTAGGCTCCGCCCACTTTGATTTTTCGCTTTAAAGGCGCATAGGAGTCCCAAACTTCAAAATTCTGGGAAGTAGGTCATGATCATACTCATTTTGAAGCGCAAAACCTTGCAAACTTAAAAATCTAAATTTCAAACAGATTGGACGCTCACCAGCTGAGATACCATAGTTTCCACTTTCCTCTGAAAATGCAAAAACTACCGTAACTTGTCTAATTATTGTTCCCTTAGTTTGAAAATAAGATTGACGGATTTTGCCTGTTTTCAGCTTTAAAATGAATATAAACATGGCTAGGCTTGAAAATTTTTTAATTTGGGTCCCACCACGAAAATCTGAAAAATTCGATTTTTGCAAACATAGGCTTGTTTATACTCATTTTGAAGCTCTTAACAAGACAAACCTAATGATGTTAATTTTCCAAAATTTTCAAAATCGAGCAAATCTAGTCGTGCTTAGGCTTATTTTGAAGCTGAAAATAAGCTAGACTCAAAAATTGGCTTAAAATTCAATTTGGATGACATCCTAAGATAATACAAAAAGTTTTCAAAAAAAAAATTACAAAATTTTTTTTTCAATTTTTTTCAATTTCCTAACTTTGCTCATTTTGAACCAAATTTTATGATTTTTGGCTTATTTTGAAGCTGAAAATGAGCTGGACTCGAAAATTAGCTCAAAATTAAATTTAGATAAAATCCTGGGAAAATACAAAAGTTTAAAAAAATCTTTTTTTTTGATAATTTCCAAAATTTTAAAACTTAACTTTTCTCATTTTCAACCGATTTTCAAGATTTTTAGCTTATTTTGAAGCTAAAAATGAGCTAAATTTGAAAATTTTGTATAAATTCAATTTAAACATCATCCTCTGAATTTCCAGCTAATTTTCAAAAAACAAATTTTTTTCGAAATTTTTGAAGCGTTATAACTTTACCCATTTTTGACCAAATTTCATGATTTACAGCTTATTTTGAAGCTAAAAACAAGCTGAATTCAAAAATATAAATTTCAAAAGAAGTCTCGCAAAGTTAAAAAAATTCAGGAGTTTCCAATTAAAATGAATTTTCGTAAATTTCAAAACTTCCTAACTTTGCTCATTTTTCACAGATTTTTGAGATTTTTAGCATATTTTGAAGCTGAAAATATGCAAATATTGAAAATTTGTACAAAACCTCTTTTGAGCCACATCCTACAAAGATGCAACACATTCTCCAAAAAAAAAAATAATTTTTTGATGTTGTATGTTTTTCAAAATTGTCTGACATTGCTAATTTTCAACCGATTTTTAAGATTTTAGGTTCATTTTAAAGACAAACCTCTCCATTTCAGTTTCAGCCAACAAAATGAGCTTTTTGTATTACGAGTTCAAATTTGTTAGTTTCTTCAATTTCGGTTCAGTACCCATCGAGATACGGTAGCTTCAAATTTCGAAAATTCGAAAAACTCAATTTTTGAATTTTTTCAAACCTAAGCATGATTACACTCATTTTGAAGCTCTGAACAAGGCAAACCTAATAATGTAAATTTCGAAACGCTTGGATCGAAATTAGTCAAGTTACGGTAGATTTGGGTCCCGCCACCAAAATTTTCAAAATCGAGCAAATCTAGTCGTGTTTAGGCTTATTTTGAAGCTGAAAATGAGCTAAATACGAAAATTTACTCAAAATTAGATTCCGATAGCATCCTAAGTTTACACAATAAGTTTTCAAAAAAAAAAGTTTAAAAATTAATTTTTTTACTTTTCGAAATTTCCTAACTTTGCTCATTTTCAACCAAATTTTATGATTTTTGGCTTATTTTGCAGCTGAAAACAAGTTAAATTGAAAAATATACATTTCAAAAGTTAGCTTATGGGGTAGAAGAAATTCAGGAGTTTCCAATTAAAATGAATTTTCTTAAATTTCAAAACTTCCTAACTTTGCTCATTTTCAACCAAATTTTATGATTTTTCGCTTATTTTGAAGCCGAAAATGAGCTAGACTTGAAAATTAACACAAATTTCAATTTAGATGAGAACCTGGAAAAATACAAAAATTTGGAAAAAAAATCGTTTTTTTTTGATAATTTCAAAAATTTTTAAACTTCAGAACTTTTCTCATTTTCAACCGATTTTCAATATTTTAGGCTCATTTTAAAGACAAACCTCTCCATTTCAGCTTCAGCCAACAAAATGAGCATATCCAGCTTTTGTTCGTTGTCCATGGCCAATTTAAAAATAGTCAGAGCACATCTCGCATGCTCGCATGCGCCTTTAAAATCCAAATTCTGAAATTTCAGCCTTGCCACGTTGGCATGCGAATCAGCCATCATTTTGGCGTTTTTCAGCTGTTTTCCCACTTCCAACTGTTGATTATAGTACTTTTCAGCCAATTTTTGATCGGTTTGGCTGGAATTTTGGCTGAAATTGTCAGCAAAAAAATTCCCAATTTTCTCTGAAATTCCAGCTTCTCGATACAAATCGTTGGCGTCTTGGGCTTCGGTTAAACTCTGTTCCAGCGCCAGAATCGTCGATTTTAAATTTGAATTTGAATTTGGCGCCAAAATTGGTCTTGCTAAATCCTCAAAAATTAAAGATTTCGATTTGGAATCCAAATTTGGTTCGGATTTCAGCAAACTTTCCAAAATTTCCAGAATTTTTTTCGATTCATTTTCCTCGGATTTTATTGATTGGAGCCATCGAAACTTTGCGGAATAGAAGGCGACTTTTTCTGAGGAGCGGGAACATCTGAAAATTTGAAAGTACCGTATCTCGGTCAATTTTGGTCCAAACAATTCGAGTTTTGGATTTTTGAGGTTGTCCTGAAAAGGGCTTTAAAATGAGTATAATCATGACTATGTTCCTTTAACTTTGAAATTACAACTTTAAAGGCGCATAGGGGGTCCGAAAAATGAAATGTGAGAAAAGTAGGTCGTGATTATACTCATTTCTAAGCTCTTAATGAGACAAATAGAATGCTTTTAATTTTAAAGTATTTGAACCAATATTGTACAAGTTACGCCGATTTTCGAAATTTAAGACAGCAAGTCAATTTGAAACTACAGTATTTCGGCTAATTTCGACCCACTCTTTTTTAAAATTATATTTTTGAATTTTTCTAGTTTAGCGCTTCAAAATGAGTATGAACATGACTAGGTTTGAAGAAGAAAAAAATTCAATTTTTGGGTCCCGCCACGAAAACTACAGTAATCCCAATAACTTTTAAAATGTAGTCGTTTTTATACTCATTTTCAAGCCGAAAACAAGGCAAATTCAAAACTCTTGGTTATGAGCTAATTTTCAAAAAATCAGACAAGTTACGGTAGTTTTTGCAGTCCCTAATTGTAAGGAAAGTGCAAATTGAAACTACCGTATCTCGATGAATACTGTAGCAAAATTCATGATATTGATAAATTTGAAATTCCTGTGAAAACAGCTTCAAAATGAGTATAATCATGCCTAGGTTTGAAAATTTTTTGAAAATTGGGTCCACCGGGAAAATTTGTGTACTTCGAAACTACCGTATCTTGATGGCTACTGTACCAAACTTGATGAAATTAGTACGTTTGAACTCCTCACAAAGAGAGCTTTGAAATGAGTTTAATCATGCCTAGGTTTAAAAAATTTCGAGATTTGGGTCCCGCCACGAAAACTACAGTAATCCCAAAAATTCTCAGAACCTAGGCGTGTTTATACTCATTTTGAAGCTAACAACAAGGCGAGCTCAAAATTTTATTTTTCAACTAGATCCTATGAATTTCAGAAGGATTACTGTATTTTTTCAAAATTTTCAAATAAATCTGCCCATTTCGGGCCATTTTGGTCCATTTTGGCTCAAATTTTTTCGGATTTTTCTTGACTTTTCTCACTTTTTGACCAATTGCTCAGCTTTATCAAAAATGTGTCCCACATCCTCATTAACCGTCTCATTCTGCGCAATTCTTGTCATTTGAAGAAATCCCCTCAATTTTTCAGAGTTCGTTAGAATTGTCTGAAATCCCGGGTCCAAATATTTTTTCCACAGAATTATTGAGGATCCAAAATCCTTTTGATGCTCATAAATTATAGCCAAAAGTCGAAAAGCATTCGCTTCGTGGATTTTCAGATTTTCAGATTGTTTTGCCAACTTTAAGACAAATTTCGCGATTTTCAGCGCTGTTTCCAGATTTCCAGCTGTGATTTGGGTTTGGCAAAGAAGACAGTAACAGTGGAGTAGCTGAAATTTAAAAAAACCGATTTTTCAAAAAAAAAAAAAATTTTTTTCGAAAATTTTAAACTACCGTATCTCGATGGGTACTGTACCAAAATCAATAAAACAAGCATATTTGAATTTGTCGTGAGGAGAGCTTCAAAATGAGTATAATCACGCCTAGGTTCCGAAAATTTCGAAATTTGGGTCCCACCACGAAAACTACAGTAATCCAAAAAATGAGCGGAATCTAGTCGTGTTTAGGTACACATTTTGAAGCTACAAACCAGGAAAATTCGAAAATCAAATAAATGCCAAACTTTGTACGAAAACCAAGTGAGATACGGTAGTTTTTTCCAATTTTTTTGCTTGATATCGGAAAAACCACCGTATCCCCCTTCATTTTTCACATAACTTGAAAATTTTTTGATTTTCTGATTTCTCATGTTTCTAGCTTCAAAATGAGATCAAACACGACTAGATTCCGCTCATTTTTTGGATTACTGTAGTTTTCGTGGTGGGACCCAAATTTCGAATTTTCGGAACCTAGGCATGATTATACTCATTTTGAGGCTCTTTCCACGACGAATTCAAATATGTTAGTTTTATTGATTTTGGTACAGTACCCATCGAGATACGGTAGTTTCAATTTTTTGAAAATTTTCAAAAATCTTTAAAAAAACCCACCAAATCTCCTGATTTTTCTGATTTGTCCGAATTTTTTCGTTTTAAAATTGAATTCAAAAATTCAATGGACGAATTCAGATCATCCAAATCCAGAAAGCATTGATTGATGGTATCGATTAGTTCGAAATTTGAATTTTTAGAAAATTCTGGAATGAGCAATCGAAGTGCCTCTTTGTGATCTCCTTTTGATATGTGTGCTCGTGCGATGAGCAATGAGCATTGCTCAGCTTTAAAATTCGAATTTTCGAGAATCAAAAACACTTTCTCTGGAATTCCAGCTTTTAGGTAGACATCGCAGAGCTTTAGAGTTGATTCCGGGGTCTGAAAACTTTGATTTTTTGAATTGGGTTACTGTAGGTACATTAATCCCAGGGATTCTGATACAGTTGTTTCAAAGCTTTGGATTACTGTAGTTATTTCATGTTAAGTACAGTAGTCCTAGTTAATGAGTACTGTAGGGACAGTAGTTCTACAGAGTACTGAAGTTTCCAAGCTAGGATTACTGTCTTTAAGGTAGTTATCACTGATTTCTCGATTTTTGAAATTTTTAGGAGTACTGTAGGTTTTTTGTGCGTAACTACAGTACTCCTTTTAAAATGGTTACTGTAGGCACAGAATTTCAAGATTTTTGTGATTTGATGGTTACTGTAGTTTTTAGAATCCCTGTAGGTCCAGTAATCCTCAGTTCGAATACTGTAACCTTTAGTTTGCGGGTACTGTAAGTACAGAAATTCGATGGGGTACTGTACTTTCCGAATTTTGGAGTACTGTAGTTGTTCGAAATTGAATACAGTTTTCCTCGATTCAGGTACCCCTTAAGTTGGATTACTGTAGGCCATTTTGTGTGTAGCTAGATCACTCCTTCTGATTGTACTACTGTATCATTTATAGGGTTACTGTAGGCACAGTAATCCAAGGAGTACTGTAACATGATTACTGTATTTATGGTAGTTACAGTAATCTTCTTGTTACAGAAATTGATTTTTCGATTTTCGAACATTTTTGGGGTTACTGTAGGTACAGTGATCTTCCAATTTGATTCAATTTGGTTACCGTAGGTCTTCATTTTACACTAACACTGGCCAAACTTGGATTACTGTATTTTCCCTAAATAGGGGAATACTGTAGCTTCTCCGAAATTTAAAAACTTCGATTTTTCAAGGTTTTGAGTTACTATACTTTTTAGGGATTACTGTAGCTTTTTTTAAAAAATTGTGAAATTTCAATTTTTCGGATTACCGTACCCGATAAATCCTTTCCAAATGCCTCCTCTGCTCAATCGCCACGTGGAAATCGTCCAAAATTTCAGCAATTTCAGCCAAATTCTCGCGAATTTCCGCGATTTTTGGGGATTCTAAAATTCCAAATTTTTGAAAAAAAAATCTATTTTTTTAACATTACCAATCTGAATCGCCGTTTCCAACTGCTTCTTCAAAAACCCCATCGATTGCTCATACTTTTCTAAACTACAGTATGCCGATGCAAGTGATCCATATACTGATTCCAGCAGTTTGATTGATTTCAAATCAAGGTCCAAGGAGAATTGCAGGATTGTTAGGAAACTGAATTTTTAAAGAATTGTGGCGTTTCTTAAGACTCTTTTAAGACCTTTCCAGGCATTTTTAGGCCTTTTCTGGGCTTTTTAGGCCTCAGAATGGTCGAGAAAAGTCATTTTGGCTGTTTTAAGACACTTTAAGCCTAAAATAAGTCAAAAGTCATTTTCAGCAAGTTTTTGCCGTTTAAAAGGAATTTTAGGCTTAAATTAAGTCTAGAAAAGTCATTTTAGCTGTTCTGTAGATCGCTTAGAGGCATTTTGAGCCTAGAAAATGTCTGGAAAGGTCATTTCAGATGTTTTGGCGTTTTAAGGCATTTCAAGCCTAAAAGTAGCCAAAGAAAGTAATTTTTGGGCATTTTAGACCTAAAAAATTAAAAATTTACCCTCAAAATTCGCTTTTCCATCTCTGGAATCCGCTAGAATCGTTTGTCCAAGTGTTGCCAGAATTGTTGGAACATCTTCATCCAATTTCAGCACTTTCAAATTTTCCCAAGGGAATTTGCACCCGTAAAATGAGAAAATCGCCTCTTTGAGACTTTTCAGAATTTGAAAATTCGTAGAATCCAGTCTGATTCCATTGGAATACGCTAGAATCGATTCGAGCACTCTTTCAGCGTGTTTCAGGGATTCACCTCTTCGATAGTGTGCTTTTGCCCATGTTGGACACAGCCTAACCGCGATTTCCGAGTGTTTTAAGGAATTTTCAGCCAAATTCATTTTCAGAAGAATCGCTGATAGGTTGGCATGTAGAATTCCGTTGTTGGGATTCGTTAGAAGTGCAGATTCGTAGAGTTCCCGTGCTTCTTGATATCGTCCTTCCGAGTAGGCAGATCCAGCTTCATGAACCACGGATTCCAGGTTTTTTGGCATTTTTAGAGTAAAAATAATAGAGAAAAATGGAAAAATAGAGAGAAAACAGTAGAAAATCGAAGGAATGAAATAGAATAAAAGAAAATAGGTAATGTTCTAAATGAGAGAGAACGCAGCAGCAGCAGCAGTCGAATTATCTCTCGAGAATTGAGATTTAAGTGACGCCTTCGGGATTATGACCTTGGCGCGGGAAAAGAAGAACTAATCGAAGAGAATCCATTTGGAAACAAATCATCATGTATCTCAAAAACAGGGGGACCGGTTGGGTAGAGACAATTATAACAAAAAAATGGAGAGATTTAACAAAAAATTAACACAAAAAGGGCTAAAAAAAATCAATAAAAAAGTCCTAAAAACTACTAAAAACACATAATTTAAAATGGATTTTTTTGGGCGATTGAGACCGAACATCGGAATTTTGTGAAGGCGTCGTTTAGTGGAAGACACCGAGAAGGTCCGACTCGCGGAAGATTGAGTATTCCTTGTCCTCAACGATGACCTGAAATATGAGAAATTGGGATTTTTTCTCGAATTTTAGCAATTTTTGAGTTTCAAAACTTGGATTTTTAGGTAAATTTAGGCCTGGAAATTGAAATTTTTCGGCTGAAACCGGTGAATTTGTTCTAAAAATCGTCTAGAAATCATTATTTTCTCTTGAAACAATCCTTGAATTTCTCAAGCTGAAAATGTCCGCAAAACGCTGTAAACCGTTCAGAAACTTTGAAAATTGGAATTTCAGCGAGTTTTAAGCTTAAAAATTCGAATTTGCAGGCTGAATTATGTCTAAAAACTCAAAATTTGGCGATTTTTCCGGCTCAAAATGCAATATTTCAGCTTCAAAATGTGATTTTGCAAGCAGAATTGAGGCTTAAAAAATGAAAAGTTGGCGATTTTTCTGCTCAAAATGCTAAAAATCGACACACTTGTAGCCAATTTCAGGTCTTATGTTGAAAATTTTCTTTAAAATGCTGAAAATCGTTCAGAAACCATCTTGAAGTGCGGGATCTCTCGGAATGAAGCTAAAATCGAATTTCAGACACATTTTCAGTTAAAAACAAGGTTTTCAGGCAGAAATTCTTGATATTCCAGTGAAAACTACATGAAAAGTGACCCAAATCTGTACGAAACGGAACAAAACCTCACAAACAAATTAAATGGAAAATAGCGATTTTTGGGCATAAAAATGATCTTTTCAGCTGATTTCGATCGGAAAAACGCTCCTTAGAGCCAAAAAAGCCATTTCAACCGAATTTTTCGCTTTTTTGTTTCGATAATTCCTGACTACACACCTTGGTGCCTCCGTATTCTGGAAGAAGAACACGATCTCCTGGCTTCACTGTCAATGCGACGAGCTCTCCCTTCTCGTTACGGAGTCCGGTACCGGCGGAGACGACGGTGGCTTCGAGGACCTGCAAAAATTGCATCATTTTTGATTTTTGCTCGAAAAGACGGTTTTTAGGCCTGGAAACCTTAAAAAGCTACATTTTCTCCTATTTTTGCATTTTGCATCATTTTTTTTTTCGTTTTTCTTACAAAATTTGAATTTCCCAGTTTTCCAAGCCTAAATTCGAGCTTCTTGGGCGATTTATAGGCTTAAAACTCGATTTTTTAGGTCAGAAAACTATATAAAGCTCATTTTCTCATATTTTGAGCCATTTGCATCATTTTTTCGTTTTTTTTTAAATTTGAATTTTACAGTTTTCCAGCCAAAATTTCAACTTCTAGCATGATTTATAGGCTTAAAACTCGATTTTTTAGGTCAGAAAACCCTGAAAATCGCACCTTTCCCTGCGATTTCTCTGGAAGCATGATTCCTCCCTTGGTTTTGGTCTCGGCGGCGACTCTCTCGACGAGCACACGGTCGTAGAGTGGCTTGAACGACTTGAGAACGTTGCTCTGGAAAAAATGACATTTCAGGGATTTCTCAAACATCTTTGAGTTTTTTAGAGGCTTACCGAGCGACGGACAGCGGTCAGGAACATGGCTTCGGTCTGAAAAATTGGAATTTCTTCGAATTTTCGAGCTAAAAATCAATTTTTTCAAGAAAAATCCGCGAAAAAATGGCAAAAAAACAGCTGAAATCTAAAAAAGAAGCTTCTCGAAATAGGCGGCAATGGAGAAAACACAGAGAACCTATGCGGTGAATTTGCAAAAAATGGGCGGATCCGACGAGTCAACGAACGGGCGGTGCAGAGTGCGCGCAGAAATCAGCGATGCCCCGCCCATAAAAGCGTGCCAGGGTTGCAAAAAAGTGGGCGGCGCGTCCTAAATGATGCAAAAGTCTTCAATTCAGGTCATTTTTGTATCTGTTATCATGCTAATCAGCCGTTTTCCATATTTCTATAGGTTTTTTGGTCGATTTTGCATCATTTTTGATGGTTTCGAGGCCATTTTACCCTATTTTCAATAAGATATGAGCGTTTTTTAGGCCTAAAATTTGGGTTTTTGAGATTTCCAAATTTTCAAAAAATTATTTCACCGAATTTCTATAGTTCCTAGTCACTTTTTGCATCATTTTTGAGGAGTTTGAAGCCGTTTTACGCTGAATTTCAAGAGAAATCTCGATATTTAGGCCTAAAATTTGGATTTTTTGAATTTTCAAAAATTTCAAAAAATGAACCAAGAAGTTTCTATAATTTCTAGACAATTTTTTTTGCATCATTTTCGTCCTTTTTTACCCAATTTTAGGCCAAAACGCATTTTTAAAAGCATTTTTTCAGACAAAAAAAATGCTTCGCCTCGCCAGAAAGGGAGTTCAGACCGCTGTCATCAGATCCTACGCCAAGGATGTGAAGTTCGGCGCTGAAGGACGTGCAGCAATGCTTGTTGGAGTCAACCTTTTGGCTGATGCCGTCTCTGTTACTATGGGTCCAAAGGTAGGGGCGAAAAGGACCTAAGATTCGAATTTAGGAGGCTTGGAGCTGGGAATTCGTGAAAAATGGTCATGAAATTTTTAAAATTCACAAAAAATGGTACAAAATATGCCAAAAAATCGTCAAAATTCGTCTAGAAGTGCCCAGATCCCTTAAATGGGTCAAAAGGTAGGCGCAAAAAAAGCCTAAAATTCGAATTTTGGAGACTTGGAGCTGGAAAAAACTGTGAAAAGTGCTTTGGATCCGGCAAAAATCGATTCAAAATCCTGAAAATTTGGATTCTAGGCCAGAAAGTCGTGAAAATTCCACTCAAAATGGGGACAGGAGCCTGTAATTCGAATTTTTGAGGCTTGAAGCAGGAAAATTGAGAAAAATGCTCAGAAATTCCGATTCTAGACTAAAAATCGGGAAAATCCATTCAAAATGAGGAAGATAGCCCAAAATTAGCTCAAAAATCCCCCTTTTCTACTCAAAATCATATTTTTCCAGGGAAGAAACGTGATCATCGAGCAATCATGGGGAAGTCCAAAGATCACAAAAGACGGAGTCACCGTTGCCAAATCCATCGATCTCAAGGACAAATACCAGAATTTGGGAGCCAAACTCATCCAAGACGTCGCCAATAAGGCCAACGAGGAGGCTGGAGACGGAACCACCTGTGCCACCGTTCTTGCCCGTGCCATCGCTAAAGAAGGATTCGAGAGCATCCGTCAGGGAGGAAACGCCGTTGAGATCCGTCGTGGAGTGATGAACGCCGTCGATGTGGTTGTTGCCGAGCTGAAGAAGCTTTCGAAACAAGTCACCACCCCAGAAGAGATCGCTCAAGTCGCCACAATTTCCGCCAATGGAGACACCGTCGTTGGAAACTTGATCTCTGATGCTATGAAAAAGGTTGGAACCACTGGAGTTATCACTGTTAAGGATGGAAAGACACTCACTGATGAGTTGGAGTTGATTGAGGGAATGAAGTTCGACAGAGGATACATCTCTCCATACTTTATCACTTCTGCCAAGGGAGCCAAGGTCGAGTATGAGAAGGCTTTGGTGCTTTTGAGTGAGAAGAAGATCAGTCAGGTCCAGGATATTGTTCCGGCTCTTGAGCTCGCTAACAAGCTCCGCCGTCCATTGGTTATTATTGCTGAGGATGTTGATGGAGAAGCTCTCACCACTCTTGTTCTCAATAGACTTAAGGTTTGTTTTTTTGATTTTATAGCTGAGAATCGCTATTTTCTGAGTTTCCAACCATTGAAGCCTCTTTCTAGGCGGTTTTCTCATTGGTTTGAATTTCAAACCGTTTGAAATTCATCAGTCGGGTAGGCTATTCTAGGCTCGTCCAGGCCGTTCTCAGGCTGTGTTTTTGACTATCTCACGTTGTTCGAGACAAAATTTCGGCTATTTTCAGGCTGTTCTGAGTCATTTTAGGTACGTAGGGGCCTATTTCAGGCTTTTTTGCCTCATCAAACTTAGGCCAAATCAAGCCCTTCCAGGTCATTCTAACCTGGATGGTTTCTAGGCTGTATTAGGCTATTTCAGGCCATTTCTAGGCTATTCTAGGTCCGTTGAGGGCCAAATTCACATCATTTCAGGGTTTTGTGCCTATTTTGAACCCCGATAGACATACAGAGTTTGTCAAGTAATCAGTGATTTCTGAGAGATAAGAAACAAAGAACGAGCGACCTTGTGAGATAGAAGCGCTTGTTTTTTTTGGGTGATAGCGTATCTTATCAGAGCAAATTTACTACAGCAGTTTGAAGAAAAAAAAGTGTAAACAACTTTTTGAGTGCAGGAAATTTAGAAGGAAAGGAGAGGAAGGTTTAGGATAGAAATTGACGCTAAAATAGCTGTAAAAATTCAAGTTTCTGGTGTTGAAAAATGCTTAAAACTAGAAAAACGTTTCAAATTTTCCAGGTCGGACTCCAAGTGGTCGCCGTCAAGGCTCCAGGATTCGGAGACAACCGCAAGAACACCCTCAAGGATATGGGAATCGCCACCGGTGCCACAATCTTCGGAGACGACTCGAACCTTATCAAGATCGAAGACATCACTGCCAACGATCTTGGAGAGGTTGACGAAGTCACCATCACCAAGGACGACACTCTCCTTCTTCGCGGACGTGGAGAAGCTGCTGAAATCGAGAAGAGAATTGAGCATATCGCTGAGGAGATTGAACAATCAACCAGCGAATACGAAAAGGAGAAACTCAACGAACGACTTGCCAAACTCTCCAAGGGAGTCGCTGTTCTTAAGATCGGAGGAGCTTCTGAGGTCGAGGTTGGAGAGAAGAAGGATCGTGTCACTGATGCTCTCTGCGCTACACGTGCTGCTGTTGAAGAGGGAATCGTTCCAGGAGGAGGTGTTGCTCTTTTGAGATCTCTCCATGCTCTTAAGACATACAAGGCTGCCAATGAGGACCAACAAATTGGAGTGAATATTGTGAAGAAGTCGTTGGTGCAACCAATTTCCACCATTGTCAAGAATGCCGGACTCGAGCCATCGTCTATTATTGATGAGGTTATGGGAAATAGCAATGCTGCCTACGGTTATGATGCTCTTAACTCCAAATTCGTCAATATGTTCGAGGCTGGAATTATTGATCCAACCAAGGTAAGGGGTGATTTTGTCTGAAAATTGCATTAAAAATCAAATTGGTGCTTTGGAACTCTGAAAATTGGCAAAATAACCAATTTTAGACAGAATTTAGCTAAAAAATTAACATATTTTGTCAGAAAATGGCATTAAAAATTGATATTTTGGCTCAAAAATGAACTAAAATTTCAATTTTTGCCTATTCCAGGTCGTCCGAACTGCCCTCCAAGACGCATCTGGAGTCGCCTCCCTTCTCGCCACCACCGAATGCGTTGTGACCGAGATTCCAAAGGAGGAGCCAGCAGGACCAGCCGGTGGAATGGGAGGAATGGGTGGAATGGGCGGTATGGGAGGAATGGGATTCTAAATTCCGTCGATTGCTCATCTTTAATTCTTCCCCTTATCCTGATGAAGACTGGTTTTCATTCCCCATTTTTTTGCTTAAATTTGACCCTTTCAATGATCTTCTTTGTTTATTGTTTTTCCCCCCATATCCTGGTTAATTTTTGTTGTAGTTTTTTAGGAAAATTAGTGATTTTTTTGTAATTTTTTGTTTTTTGTCTAGTATAATAATGATATAGAATCTCTCTCTTTTTTGTTTCCTGTTATTGTTCTTTTTCCCGTATTTTCTTTATATAAATTATTCTCTTCTGTTCTAATCGCCCTCCTCTTTATTTCCGGTTGCCTAGGCAACAGGTTTCCCCCTTTTTTTTCCCCCTGTTAGACCTCATTTGACCCACCTTTTCCATTGCTCAGCTTTAGAATGAGCTCTACTAGCAATATTAGAAATGTCTATTTTATTCTAAAATCTCTGGAAATTGCTGACATTTTCCAGAGATTTTCAGTTTTTTTGAAAATTGAAAACTATGATTTTTTGAAAATGGGCGATTTTGTGTGCTCAGGTTTGCCCTTTTTTTGACTCAGAAAAAGCCCGAAAAAATACCTATTTCAGACCTCCCCAGTGGCCTAAAATTTCCAGTAATTCTAGAAGATTCTTGGTTCAAAAATCCAGAAATTGAGCTGGAAATCCGGACAAACGGACACACATACGCCGGGATTTTGATGATTGGAAAGCCGGAAAATGTATAGATTTTAAAAATTCGAAAAACCGCAAAAAATAGGCTGTTTTGAGATAGAGCACATTTACAATTTTTGGGGGAAAATTGGCGGGAAATTCAAAAAAAATTATATAAGAATTCAATATTCAGCATTATTCAGCAAAATTGCCTTAAAATGAAGACTTTTTTGAAAATCTTTAAAAAATCGAAAAGTCCGATAGAGCGCATTCTTATTACAGCATAAAAATTTTGAAATTTGGCGGGAATTTGAATATTTCGAAAATTTTCAAAAATTTCCAAAAAAAATTTTTTTTCAATTTTTTCAGCAAAATTTCTCGATTTCTGGCACAACTACAGTATACCGTATCCGAGAACCTGCAGATCATATCTCGCTGGAATGCACTATTTTAGTCGAAGAATTTTCTTCGAAAATTCTAGAAAAATCTGAAATTCTGGAAGAGAAAAAGATTGGGATAACGAGAGAGACGCAGACAGAGAGAGCCAAGAAATTGGTGCAGAGAGATGGAGAGACGCAGGTTTGTGTGGTCGGGCGGGATTCAAATTTTTCAAAAAAAAACATTTTGTTTCGAATTTTTTTTGAAAATTTTTTATCACAAATAATCACTATATTTATACACATTGTATACAGTTTCCATCATTTGTCTCCTTGAGAATCGCCCGTTTTTTATCACATTCTTCGCCGCATTCCACACGTATTTCAGCGAATTTCGGTCCAGATACCATTGATTACCGTACTCCAGCTGGAAAGGTTTGATTTGGCGAAAAATGCGAAAAAAAAATTTTTTTTAATTTTTAATCCACCGTATCTCGATGGGTACCAAAATTGATGAAACTAAAAATTTTGAATTTGTGGTGAAGAGAGCCTCAAAATGAGTATAATCATGCCTAGTTCTGGAAATTTCGGAAATTTGGGATTTTTGGGTCCCACCACGAAAACTCGAAAATTTTCAAAATAAAGCAAACCTAGTAGTGTTCAGGCTCATTTTTGAGCTCTAAACATGAGAAACTTGAAAATCAAAAATTTTCGAAGTTTGGCTGAAAATGAAGGGAGATACGGTAGTTTTTCCAATTTCAAGCAATACAATTCTGAAAAACTACCGTATCTTTGTTCATTTTCGTACAAACCTAAATATTTTCCAATTTTCATCTTTTTCAGGATGTAAGCTTCAAAATGAGCCTAATCACGCCTAGATTCTGATACATTTCCGGATTACTGTAGTTTTCGTGGTGGGACCCAAATTTCGAAATTTTCCCCCAAACCTAGGCATGATTATACTCATTTTGAAGCTCTTCTCACGACAAATTCAAATCTTCTATTTTCATAGAATTCGGTATAGTACCCATCGAGGTACGGTAGTTTTAATAGTAAGCACCTACCGTAACCTTATCCTCCGGTGTACATGTGACCCAAAAAATGTGTCCCAAAAGATCAGCTGAGCAATATGGGTCGTATGGAGGGTAGATGTATTTGTATTTCGTGCCGTCAACTGAAAATTTTAGGGGTACTGTAGTTTGAATTTTTGAATTTTTTTGGATTTTCAAGAAATGCTGTCTACAGCTTGTAACGGGCCGGGCCGGGCCGGGCCGGCCCGTTTAAACACAAAAAAATAATGGAGAAAATTGTATTGATAGCTCAAAATTTGGCTCAAAATGACAAAATTTTTGCTACCGGGCCTTCCGGGCCGGGCCCGGGCCTTGAAAATTTTCTCAGGCCCGGAATTTTACAAGTATGGTCTACAGTAATCCGTTTTTTGATCTTTTTTCCATTTTCCAAAAAAGAAAAAAGAAAGATAAAATCTGATTTTCGGAAAATTCCGAAAAAAAACTCTAATCTAAATTTTTCGGAAAATTTGTAGTTTGAACAATTTTGTGCTAAAAAAATGACCTAAAAATCCAGATTTTAAGCCACGCCCACTTTTTGAGGCCACGCCCACCTGCGGTCCCGCCCACCCAACGATAATCCACTCCGGTTGTCTCGTTTTTCGTTTCGTAAAGCAAAAAAATGTCGATTGGTGTTGGAAATCCGGATTTTGGAACTACAGTAATCTCGTAGGAATCATTTACCTAAAATTCCCAACATTTTAAGCTAAAAGTCAGGAAAATCGGTAGAAAATGAAGAAAGTTACAGGGCCTTTTTGAAAAAAATAACTAAAACTACCGTATCTCGATAGGTACCGTACCAAAACTTTTGACACGAAAAGATTCTTGTTTCTCGTGAGGAGAGCTTCAAAATCTGTATAACCATGGCTAGGTTGGAAAAATTTCGAAATTTGGGTCCCACCACGAAAACTACAGTAATCCCAAGAATGTTCTAAACCTAGTCGAGTTTGGGCTCATTTTGAAGCTGAGAACATGAAAAGTTAAAAAAATATAAGTTTTGCCCAAAGATTCCGGAAGTGGGCTGAGATACGGTAGATTTCGTTATACCAGTTTGCTTGAAACTTTGAAACAACCGTATCTCACTTCGTTTTTCTACAAATTTCGAAATTTTTTGAGTTTCCGATCTGTCATCTTCTTAGCTTCAAAATGAGCCTAAACACAACTATCTTTGCTCAATTTTGAAAATTTCCGATTTTCGTGATGAGACCCAAATTTTCGAAAATTTGAAATTTATTGAAACCTGGGCATGATTATACTCATTTTGAAGCTCTTTTCACGGCAAGTTCAAAAATATTAAATTCGACAAATTTGGTACAGTACCCACTGAGATACGGTAGTTTTAAATTTAGTGCTCAACGTTTTGGAGAAATTGAAACTACCGTATCACACTCCATTTTTGCGCATACTTTGAAATGTTTGGATTTTCAAATTTTTCAGGTTTCTAGCTTCAAAATAAGCCTAAATACGACTAGGTTGGCTCCATTTTGAAAAATTCGAATTTTCGTGGTGGGACCCAAATTTTCGAAAATTTGAAATTTATTCAAACCTGGGCATGATTATACTCATTTTGAAGCTCTTCTCATGGCAAATTGAAAAATATTAAGTTCGACAAATTTGGTACAGTACCCATCGAGATACAGTAGCCTCAAATAACTTTCCTAATTTTTTACCAATTTTTGATTTTCAAAAAAAAACCCACCATTCCCAATTGTCGTTTTACTCGAAAATCCGATTGTCGAGACCATAAAAACTCGAAAAATTGGGAATTCCAATTTTCGGAAAAAATTGCCAAATCCATATCAGTGGTATGCGGGATTACTGTACATTCTCGGAACCACCCCAAAAATGTTCCACCGTTTAAAAATGCGAAAATTCCGAATTTTAAAAATTGATCCCTCAATTTCGCCAAATTTCGAACTGACTCGAAATTCGGAATTTCCGGATCTTTTAGAATAAATTTTTGTAAAAATGGAAATTTCTCGAATCGCTTTGAGTCCCGTTTCATCGTCATATTCTTGCACTCCACAAATTTCGAACGATTCCAAAATTCCAAAAAATTCGGGATTACTGTAGGCACGATGAGGTTTTTCACTCGAATTCTTGGGAATGTTCTGGAAAAAAACATACTGTATCTCAATGGGTACTGTAGCGAATGCGAAAAAACTTAAAAATTTGAATTTGTCTCAAAAAGGGCTTTAAAATGTGTATAAACACGCCCAGGTTTGCTAGGTTTTGAATTTTCGCCAAAATCTCGATAGGTACTGTACCAAAATTGATGAAACTGAAAATTTTGAATTTGTGGTGAAGAGAGCTTCAAAATGAGTATAATCATGCCTAGTTCTGGAAATTTCGGAAATTTGGGATTTTTGGGTCCCACCACGAAAGTTCGAAATTTTCAAAATAAAGCAAAAACAGTCGTGTTTAAGCTCATTTCAAAGCGAAAAACATGACAAGATCAAAAATATTAATTTCAAAAGGTTTGACCAAGAATTAGCCGAGTTACGGTAGTTTCAAAAGTTCCAAAATTCAAAACTACCGTATCTCTCTTCAATTTTTGTTCGAAATCTGAAATTTTTTAATTTTCTGAATCGTTAAGTCTTTAGATTCAATATGAGTATAGACACGACAAGGTTTTCTGGAATTTGAATTTTCACGAAATTTGGGTCCCACCACGAAAATTTTAAAATTTAGCAAACCTAGTCGTGTCTAGGCTTATATTGAAGCGCATATATTGCAAAATTTGAAAATCACAAAATTGCTGGGGTCCATCAAAAATGAAGCGAGATACGGTAGTATCGAAATATTAAGCAAAACATTAAAAACTACCGTATCTCACTGAATTTTGCCTCAATTCGAAAAATTATTTCATTTTCGATTTTCTCAGATTCTCAGCTTCAAAGTGAGTCTAAACGTGACTAGCTTTGTTGAAAATTGAATTTTCATGAAATTTGGGTCCCACCACGAAAATTCGAAAATTTTAAAATTGAGCAAACCTAGTCGTGTTTAGGCTCATTTTGAAGCAGAAAACATGAGAAGTTTGACAATTTAAAAATTTCTCGACTTGAACTAATTTGAGCCGAGTTACGGTATTTTCAAAATTTCTAACATTTTCAGTTCCAAATTAAAAACAACCGTATCTCACTTCATATTTTTTCAAATTCAAAATTCTTTTGATTTTCAGAATTGTCACATTCTAAGCTTCAAAATAAACTTAAACACGACTAGATTTGTTGAATTTTGAAATTTTCGGTATTTCGTGGCGGGACCCAAATTTTGAAATGTTTACAAAATCTTAAAAAAAAACAAACTGTGGAATAATCCGTCGAATTTCAGTGTTGAAATCCAGATAATCAGTATTTGAGTCGTTCGAAAAAAATAAAATTTCAAATTTTTTGTCCCAAACTTCGGCTCTCCAACGATGAGCAATGTCCACCCCGATCTGAGAATTTTTAAACTACCGTATCTCGATGGGTGCTGTACCAAAGCTAATCAAACTTGTAAATTTGAGTTTCTCGTGATGAGAGCTTCGAAATGAGTCTAATCACGACCTACTTTCTCTAAATTTGGTTTTTTCGGACCCCTATGCGCCTTTAAAGTCAAAAATCATAATGGGCGGATCCTAGTCGTGTTTATACTCATTTTGAAGCTCACAATAAGCCAAATTCAAATATATAACTTTCATAAAGTTTAGTACAGTACCCATCGAGATACGGTAGTTTTAAGTTTTTGACAACGAAAAAATTAGAAAAAAAACGGATTACTGTAGCTTTAAACATACCTTGACTGTATTTATCACATCGACATTATCACATTTGCCTCTCTTTAACTGCTTCAAAACGTGTCGATCAATCAATAATGCTGGAATTGGGGTGGCTCCCAGTTCCAGGAGCCATTGAAAGCAGGAATCTGATAAATTCTGGAAAAAGTTACAGTATACTTTGAGTCATGTTTATACTCGCTTTGAAGCTCAAACTCTGAAAATTCTAAAAATTCAAAAATTTCAAAATTCGGACGAAAATGAAGAGAGATACGGTAGTTTTAAGCTTAGAACCGAAAATCATGGAAATGTTGAAACTACCGTATCTCAGCTCGTTTTAGTGCTAACTTTGAAATTTTATGATTTTCAAATTTCTGATGTTTTGAGCTTCAAAATAAGCCTAAACTCGACTATATTTGAGAAGTTTTCAAATTTTCGAATTTTCGTGATGGGACCCAAATTTTCGAAATTTTCAACTTTTCTCCAACCCAGGCATGATTATACTCATTTGAAAGCTCTCATCACGAAAAATCCAAATCTGTTAGTTTTATTGAATTAGGTACAGCACCCATCGAGATACGGTAGTTTCAAAAAATCTTTTAAAAAATTTTAAAATTCCCCCTAACTTTCTTCATTTTTGCTCGATTTTCGAAATTTTTGGCTTAGAAAATCTGCAATTTTTAAAACCTACCAGTTCAGGCAAGAATGCGGTCTCATTAAAATCGAAAAGTGGCCTAGGATTTTTAAATGGTGGCCGAAAATCCGACGAAATTTCAGCCAAGAATAATAGAAAAGCGAATAGGACTAGAATGGAAATAATGATGCATTTTCGTTTTAATCTGAAAAAATAAAAATAGTTTTAAGCAAAAAAAACTGTTTAAAAATACCTCCAGGCCATTTTTGGTGGGAATTTAAAATTTTCAAAAAAAAATTTTTTTTTTCTTCAAAATTTTCAAAAGATGTTTTTCGAATTTTTATAGACTCAAAACGTATTTTAATCTCAAAAAATCGCACGCACTTTGAAAAACCGGAAATTTCGAAAAAAAAAATTTCCAAAATTTTTTCCAATTATGTGTAGTGTGATTCGTCCTTTTCTGATTTTTCGGAATTTTTATAGACCCAGAATGTATTCTAATCTCGGATATTCCATCAGGACCACGCCTTTGAAAAACCGGAAATTTCGAAAAAAAAATTTGTTTTTTCCAATTTTTTTTGGTGGCCTAGAATCCCAAACTTTGAAATTTCTAGGCCACCGAATTCAAGGTCTAGAATGGCCTAGAACCCCTCAAAACTATCCGTGGCTTAATAACCCAAATTTTGAGGAAAATCGAATTTCTAGTCCATCAATGGGATTTTGGGATTCTAGACCGCTCTAAACCGGACTACTTGCCTTAGACCTTAAATACCGTGGCCTAGAAATCCCAAAATTTGGGTTTCTAGGCCCCTCCATTGAAATATGTACCTAAAACACACTGATTTGTGTATAAATCTTTGCGAAAAATCTTTAAAAAATCTAGTTTCATGATCTTTTGGACAACGCTCTGATTCGATCTATAGCCCGCGATCAAGCTACAACACCCTAGGCCATCAATTTGGATGTCTAGGCCGTTTTTCCTTTTGGAATCGGGTTTAATCACTTTTTTCAATTGAAAATTCAAAAAAATCCATTGAAAACTCATTAGAAACTGCTAAAACCCAATTTTAGAAACATCTGGCCGAGTTTTGGGATTCTAGGCCACCAATTTGAATATTTTGGTTGTTTTCTAATTTCCCTCCCTCACGCACATGGCGGCCGCTCCCCGCGCCACCACCCTCTTCCTTTATATCCGCCTTCCGCCTCTGCTCTATACACTTGCCCGCTTGGCCTACTGGCTAGCAGTGGCGCTTGACGTATTGAAAGTCCGGGGTTCGAACCCCGCTCGGGTGTTCTACTTCTTTGGAGTTTTTGCAGTGGAAATCATACTTGTAAAATTCCGGGCCGGGCCTGAGGAAATTTTCAAGGCCCGGGCCCCGCCCGGAAGGCCCGGTTTCAAAAATTCTGTATTTTTGAGCAAATTTTGAGCTCTCAATATAATTTTTTCCATTTTTTTTTTCGTATTTCGGATTGTTTGTCTGTCTGATCAAAAAATATCGAAAAACTCGAAAAAAATCACATAAGGGTGCCCCCTTATGTGATTTTTTGAAAATTTCGAAACTAGTGAAATGACGGGCCGTCCCGGCCCGTTACAAGTATGGTGGAAATTGATTTTAGACAACTTTCAGGGATATCTAGCCACGTTTTGAACGAATTCGAGGTAGAAATTACCCAATTTTCAGACTCTACCGTATCCCGTGACTCCGCCCCCTCGGGAATGCTCCGATTCATCGACCCAAACTACACAAAATACAGAATCCCTTCCTCAGAATCTTCTAGAATCCCTCCAACCAATTTTGACGTCTTCAATAGCACGTCATCTCAAAGAACGACGTCTACAAAAATCAGAAGATGGCAAAATTCAGAATCCTCTAGAAGACGTCGTTGAGGATCCGAAGCCGTCGAATGAATTCAATACAATTCCTCGGATTTCAAAATTACGAGATTTGGACAAAATTCTGGCGCAAAAATCGAAAATCCTGGAATCGCTGAATGCGGAAATTGAGGCAAAACGAAAAATTCTGAAAATCCAGGAATCCAGAAGGCGTCATCCTGAAACTCGGAAGTCGCCATCGACTTCAGAAGATTCAGAAGACGTGACGTCTTCTGAATCCACGTCATCTTCTTCGGAAGCTTCAGAATCTTCCTCTGAATCCTCAATGTCTTCTACCTCCACGGAAACTTCTGAATCGTCGAAAAGCGCGCCAAAGACGCCCCAGCCCGAAAACAAACAAGAGGAGCATAGGTAAGCTGTGGCCTAGAAATCTAACTGATGGCCTAGATCTTCAAAATTTGGATTTCTAGGCGACTAGAAACGCAATATTGGCCTAGAGACTTCATGGCCTAGTTATTCAAATTCCTAGGCCACCTTATCGGATCCTAGGCCATCTATTCAAAGCTAATCGAGTCAACTTGTGTGGGTCACGGTACCTTTTTGAAGGTTACGGTAACTTGGAAAACTAAAGGAAAACGAATATTCAATTTGGTGGCCTAGAATCCCAAAAAAACTCGGCCATGGGGCTTCCTAGGCCATCATTTTATCTTGGCCTAACTTTTGGTTTTCTAGGCCACGGCCTAATTTTTCCTCTTCCAGCAGTAAGGATACTACAATCGAAGATCCATTCTCATCTCGCCAAAGAGCCGAAGCTCCGCCCCTTTCTCCAACTACAGTATACCTGGAAAATTTGAGACAACAAATCATGGAAAAGTATCAGAACAAATATAATTGACCTATTTTTGAAAATTTCGAAAATTTTTTTTTCAAATTTCCACATTTTTCTGTTTTTTGTCTGAAAATGCTTAAATCTGTCTGAAATAAATCTGAAATCTAGAAAAAAAAAGAAATTTCCATGAAATTTTTATTGATTTTTTCCAAAAAAATTTTATAAACTCCTCAAATTAGTATAATAATCTCTAGCCCTCGGAAGCAATCGACTTCCCAGCCAACAACTGTGAAATATGCATTTTCGACACTGATAAACGTCGATTTTTTCGATGGTTGACTTTTTTTCGATCTGAAACAAAAATCGATAATTTTTCTTAAAATCTAATTTGACCATATCTCAATGGGTACTGTACCAAATTTATTGAAATTAAAACCATTCAATTTGTCGTGAAAAGAGCTTCAAAATGAGTATAATCATGACCTACTTTCTCCACATTCTATTTTTCCGGACCTCTATGCGCCTTTAAAGTGAAAAATCAAAATGGGCGGAGCTTAGTCGTGTTTATACTCATTTTGAAGCTCTTATCGAGTCATGTTCAAAAATGTGACTTTCATGAGGTTTGGTACAGTATCCACTGAGATACGGTAGTTTGAAAATTTTCAAAAAAAAGTTTTTTAATTTTTTCCAGTTACCTGAGGCAAATTCTCTAACTTTTCGAATTTTTAAAGACATCCGGACAAACAGACACACCTGATAAATCAATTTATCAAAACACTCCTTGCTCTTCACCGCCACCGATCCGGAAATGTTGTCGCCGGCGTGTAGACCAAAAGTTCTGCAAAAATCGATTTTTTGGGTTTTAATTCAGTTTTCCAAAATTTTAAGTTCGAAATTTGATTTTTCCCCGTCTTGAGCTTTGAAATGAGTATAATCATGACCATATTCGACCAGCTTTTAGATTTTTTGGAAATTTTCGGGTCTCACCACGAAACAGGTACCGTAACCCGGGAAATTTGATTTTCTTGGGTTTAAAAACTAGGTTTTCAAATTTTCCATAAAACTTCACACATTTTAAGCTAAAAAACCTAAAAATTGGCTGAAAAATAAACAAGTTATGATTTTTTGAAAAAAATTCCATTTTTTTAAATTTTTTCAAACTTTCAGAATCCTATAACTTTTTTAGTTTCAGCTCGATTTTTGCAAATTTTACACCGAAATGTGTGGAATTTTTATGTATTTTCAGAAAATTGCAAATTCTAGTGATCCATTTGTTTTGAATTTTCAAAAACTCCAATTCCTTTGACTCTTACCCCGCACAATTTCTCTCCGGAATATTCGTATAAAAATCCCAATATCCATGTCCAATGGCACGTCTTCTGTACAGATTCAGCCATCCTTTATCATGTCGAATTGTCATTGTACCGATACGGTACCATCCAGGTGGTAGTTTCACGTCGAGACCATCTTTCTCGAGATCTGCATTTGGTGGTATGTGTGTTGGACAGGTTACTGTGCTGAAAATTGAATTTTAAGATTTGGAACTTAAATTTTTGAATTTTCCGCGCAGGGGGCTTCAAAACGAGTATACTCATGCCTATGTTCCTTTAAAATTGAATTTTGACTTTAAAGGCGCATAGGGGGGGTCGAAATTTGAAGTTTTTTGAACGTAGGTCATGATTATACTCATTTTGAAGCTGATCTAATTTTGAATCAAATGAAATTTAAAGTTTTGAATTATCTTCAAAATGAACAAAGTTACGACCAAAATACAGTTTTTCGTGGAAAATGCAATTCAGTCATAACTCGATTAATTTTCATAATTTGAACTTGCAACCTCATTTTTTGAGTTTTGCACATTGAGGGCTTCAAAATGAGTACAATCAGGCCTATGCTCCTTCCAAATTTATTTTTGACTTCAAAGGGGCATAGGGGGCCAAAAAATAAGATTTTTCGAAAGTAGGTCATGATTATACTCATTTTAAAGCTCATTAAATTTCAAATTAGATGGTTTTTGTTTTTTTAAGTTTCCATGAAAATTGATCGGGTTACGGTAGTTTTCACTAACCCACAGGTGATTTCGTTCTCTTCTCGATAGTAGGTGCAGAAAACGTTTCTGGAAATTGAACCTTTAAAGTTTTCCACATAAATCAAACTTACTCAGCCCTTGAAACAACCGAAAATACTAGAAAAACAGTGGAAAATCGAAGAATTTGAAGGAAAAATGATGTCATTTTGAGGGTAAAACGGAGGGGAAATCGAAGGAATATACAGTGAGAAAGTGTTGAAAAGAAGGAAAAGAACGTTTCAAGGACGTTTTCCGATCGAAAATACGCCAAAAAAGATGGTAAAAGACGGTAATTTGCATAGAAATGAGTCAAATGACCTCCCTTCCAAACGAGAGAGTATGAGAGACGAGGAGGGTGTGAGGAGAGAGGCGAGGGGTGTGAGAGAAAAAAGAGGCCGCCGCCGACACTCTCCTATACGCCCTCTGCCGCCTCTTTGAATGTCTCCGTTGTGGTCTAGTGGTTAGAATTTTTGGCTCTCACCCATAAGGCCGGGGTTCGATTCCCCGCATCAGAATATATTTTTTAAACCTTTTTGCTTTCTTTTTCTCGATGTAAAATTTGATTTAAAATCTATTGGACATATTTTTAAGGCTCTAATGTTGATCTGGATCGAGATATATGGGATAGTTCGTTTGGAAATGTTGATTTAATTCTTATGAACTCCTATAGGAATTTTTATTATTAGTTAATTGCCTTTTATTGCTAGTGTATTCTTCTTCACATGTTATGTAGTGATTCGGGAAGGTTCCATTTTCTATGATTCATCGATCTCTTTTTTCTTTTTTTCTTTTTTTCCAGTTTTTCGATCATCTGATCATTTTAAACTTGTTTCTCTCAAAAAACCTTGTATGAAAAACCTTTTCAAAACAAAAACACCTTTCAAACCTTCAAAAATAACCTCTCCTACCCTTTACCGTAACCCAAAAAACCGCAAAAAAGGTTCTAGCAGCGAGTGGTTTCGATCCACCGACCTCTGGGTTATGGGCCCAGCACGCTTCCACTGCGCCACGCTGCTGATAGGAAGAGACGGGGGAGGTGGGCGTAGATATGCGAAGGGAGCGGCGCCCACCGCCCACCGCGCTTATAAGGGAAAACTCGTGGCGCGGCGAGGTGTGCGCGCTGTGGTACAGTGGTAGTGAGCTAGGCGTTGGATCTAGAGGTCGCAGGTTCGATTCCCAGTGGAGCTTAAAGTCGTTTTTAATTTTTTTAAAGGTTGTTAAGGGGGTTTAGAGGTGTCTAGAAGCGTTACTTAACCCCAAAAGTCACACTATTCGTGTTTTCTAGCCATTTTTAAGACCCTAAAAACCGCTTTTAGTTTATTTGTGCTCATGTTTACGCGACTGTTCAATTGATGTGCAAACACTAAAATTTCTATGCATGTAAGCGGGGAGGTAAAAGAAAAGTCAATATTAAGAAACTTTTTGTTACCTCTTTCTTCAAAATTTTATGTTCCATATTTCCGAGGCAAAAATTTTTGACTCAAAATTTTATTTTTGAGTCACGACTCTGAAAATGTCATTTTTGTTGCTATCTTCTTTTTTTTTACTATAAATGACGAATTCAATTTTTAAGTCTTTTGTGAGTCATACCGTAAGACATGAAAAAGAATTAGTTCTTAAGATTTTAAAAAAAAATTTTCCGGATAATAACTTAAATTCTCATTATAAGAAATGCTTAGAATCTGAAACTACAAAAAATTTGAATCTGGACACCCCTTCCCTGTCTGACGACTCGCTACAATTTTCCCGTATTTAAAGGCGCATAGCTTTTTTCAAAATTGAGATATGATAATCAAATAAATAACATTTTGTAGGGAATTTTAAGAGCTTTTCAATAATATAACATTCAAATATAAAAATTTTGATTTTCAAGCTGAAATTTTGAGTTTTCTAGGTCTAACCAAAATTTTTGGCGAAATAGTTCATCGACGGGTATTTAAAGGCGCATAACTTTTTTCGTAATAGACTTGTGCTTATGAATTTTATATGAAAATGTAGGAAATAATATGGGCTTTTTAACGATATAACACACTTAATGTGAAATTGTGATTTTCAATACGAAAAATTGAATTTTCAAAGCCTTACCTAAATTTTCCAAAACATGGTGCATCGACGGGTTTTTAAAGGCACTTACCTTCTTTGAGAATCAACCTAGAACTATGAAATAAAAACGATTTTGTAGGAAATTTTATGAGCTTTCTAGTGATATAACACACTGCAATCAAAATTTTTGTTTTCAAGCTGAAAATTTGGGTTTCCCGTTACACACCAAAAATTTGTGTGCTATTGCGCATCAAACAACTTTTAAAGGAGCATAACTTAATTTTTCTGGGAATCAGTATTTTGGGAAGTTTGTTCATTTTGTGAGAAAATTTCCTAGCTTTTTGATGACGTAATCAAAATAAACTGAATTTTTTCGAGATTTTTCAGTTTTGTCATGCGGAATCGGCAAAGTTTATAGATGGCTTAACTTGTTAAAACTAGAAAATTTTTCTACAAATTTATGTTAAAATGTGTGAAATCTGAAAATCTACAAGAATATCTAAACTCAACTATTTGAAATTTTCGTTAAATTTGCCAAAAAACCATTTTTTTTCCAGTTCTGTTTGTAAAATGGTGCATCGCCCAAAATTTAAAAGCACATAACTATTTTTGGAAAATAGCTAGAAAAATGAAATTTATATCAAAATGTAGGAAATTCATTGGGCTCTAAGATGGTATAAATTTCATTTACCGGAACTGTAGAAATTCGGCGAAAATTTTGATTTCCCCTCGCCATACTGGAATTTTTAGTTTTCAAAAGTTTAAAGGCGCATAACTTTTTTCAAATTCACTCGATTAGTAAATTCTTTTTAGTAGTTTGTAGCCAATGTTAAAAACTTTCAGAAATTTGTAAAAAGTTAACTATGAAATTGTAGTATTTATCCCTAAATAACCAAAAATTGAATTATCCTCAAAAAAAATTTTTTTCGGAAAAATTTTTTTTTGATCAATTTTTAGTTTTTGGAAAATTTTCTGTGTTCTGCTTTGCTTTTTTTCAAAATTTGGAAAATTTCGGACATTATCAGATATGACTCATCATCCCCCAACGATCTGACCATCTTATACCCCAATGACTCATACAGAACAAAAAGTCTCCCGAAGCTCCGCCCACTTTTCCCTATTTTATTGTTTAGATTTCTTCTTTCTTATCTTATACATATTCAAATAGCAGTATTGGTGGCTTAGCTTTTTCTAGGCCACCCAAAAAACTACAGTAAGCCATTAAAAAACCTTCTAGTGGTCAAAAAATGGTCAGATAACGTAACAAGTTTCTTTGTTGTTGTCTGCGTCTCTTGCCTTCCCACACTCTCTCGCCTTTTCTTTTGTTACTTACTGTTTTATTTTCTTTCATTCTCATCAACCTTTCCGCCAAAAAAAAAATTCTTTCTCTATTTTTCTCTCTTTCTCTTTTCTCTGTATCCTTTTATTCTTCGCTCGCCGCGCACGCACGCGCCATGTAGTTTTAGGTAACTGTCTGAATACTCTGCGTCTCTTCGTTTTTACCCCGTTTTCACCTATTAGAATCGACTTTTTCCAATTTTTCTTGTGTTTTTTAGGTTTAAAATCCCTTTTTTGACCGTACAACTCAAAAAATCCATTGAAAACACGTTAGAAATAGCTAAAAACCATAAATAAACCAATATGGCCGAGTTTGGGATTCCTAGGCCACTAATTTGAATATTTTAATTTTTTTTCTAATTTCCCACCACCACCCCTTTGGCGACCGCTCCCGCGCCACCACCCTCCCCCTTTATATCTGCCCTCCACCACAGGTTTTCCAACTTGCCCGCTTGGCCTACTGGCTAGTAAGGCTGCGAGCCATTTTGAAGGTCCGGGGTTCGAACCCCGCTTGGCGTTTTTGTCTTTTGTTCTTTTTTAATGATTTTAGCCAAATGCAAAGGGATCCTAGTCACTTTTTGAACGAATTCGAGGTGGAATTTCCGAAAATTTAAAGAAAAATTATTTTCCGAAAATTTAAAGAAAAATCAGTGAGCTGGAAATATATATTTTTGGCGAAAAAAAAGTTTTTTTTTTAGTTTTTAACAGCCCAAAAAATATATCTTGTACCGGAAATTTATATTTATATAGGAATTTTCCCTTCTTGTTTTTCATTTTTCCCCAAATTTTTTTGTTCTTCCCACACCTTTTCCGGTGCTTTTTTCCCTTTCCCATGCTCTTTTTCTTCTCTTTTTCTAGAATTTTCTTTTTTTAGCCTGAAATTCTAGTTTTTTGTCCCATTTGTCCCAAAAATCTGGAATTACAGATCTCCAGAATTTTCCAAAAAATAAAGTTTTGGTTTTTTTCAAAAATTTGGTTTTTTGTAGTTCTTTTTTTTGCTTATTTTCTCTGCGTCTCTTTTCTCTCTTTCTTTGTTTCTTTTTTTTTGTATTTTTCCGGTCAGTACCAACGTCATTGGTCCGGTTTTTTGTATAAATTAAATTAAAAAAAAAAATTTTTTTTCGAAAAAAAAATTAAAAATCAGGATTCTTTTTCAGGCTCTACTGGTCCTCAAATCAACGAAAAACAACCTTTTTCCTTTTTTCTAGCCTAGAAAAAGGGATTTTCAGATTTTTATTATCTTCAACTAGTTCTCTAAAAATGCTCGGTAAGTCTCCTCCTCCCCCCTCTCCCCCTCCCCCCTCTCCGCGCGCTCCCCTTTCTTATACGCCTTCCGCTCCCTCCTCCAACAATCGTGCCCGTGGTGTACCCGGTTGCATCAATGCTTTTGGCGCCGAAGGCCACAGGTTCGATTCCTCGGACCCGAAAAAGTCTTTTTGCTTTTTAGTTTTACACGGGGACAAGTACAGAATAGTCTGTAAGTTATCATTTCTCCGTGTTCCCAGAGTGCGAGGTCTCTCCTAACTTGGAAACGTGCATATTTTAGTGATACACGTCATACTTGTGAATCGATTTATATCGGTTTCGTGGATTTTCAGTCTTTTTTTAGACTGAAAATTTAGAAAAAAAAGGTAAAAGATCCGGAAAATGCAGCCACAAATTTGGCAGTTTTAGAACCTTCCAAAAATTAAAAAAAAGTTTAAACTGAAAAATCCAAAAAGATGTATAAAACGCGCTCTATTGATAATAATCGAAAGCTAGCAAAAAAACTAGTTAGTCATAGTTATGATTTGTGCAAAAAAAAAAATGATTGCTCAAATAAATTTTCAAACGAAAAAAATTTTTTTTTGTTTGCTCAGCCACTCCGCCCTCTCGCACAGGAGCTTGATTACCAACTAGTCAGTAGCACAGATTTCAATTTTTTCATTTACTTACTGATTACACTCGAACTTTCGATTTTTTTTTCAGGAAAAAATTTTTGATTTTGAAAAAAAAATTTTTTTGAAATTTCTGAAAATTCAATGTTTACCCTTGAACTTTTAAGAATTTTTGATTTTTTATAGTTTTATGAGATTCAGCTAGTTGTCCGCTTCAAAATGAGTATAATCATGACCTATTTTCCCCAAATTTCTTTTTTTCGGACCCCTATGCGCCTTTAAAGTCAAAAACCAAAGTGTGCGGAGCCTGGGCATCAATATACTCATTTTGAAGCTCTAAACGCGCATAGTTCGATATTATAAGTCTCACTAAATTGTGGAAAATTAACAAGTTACAGCTGAAAAACTATTTTTTTTTTTCATCATTTCTAATATGTTGACTCCTAACTTTGTTATTTTTCATTTTTACAAGGCCAAATTTCAAATTTTGAAGTCATCTAGTTTTCAGCTTCTAAATGAGTATAATCATGACCTACTTTCTCCGATTTTCAAAATTTCGGACCCCTATGCGCCTTTAAATTCAAAAATCAAAGTGACCGGAGCCTAGTCGTGTTTATACTCATTGGAAAGCCAAAAACGTGGGAACTTCAAACAATAAAAATTCAAAAAGTTTGCACTGAAACTGCAGAAGTTTTGAGAGTTTTAATTTTTACAATTGTTCAAATTCCAGACTACCCATTAACACATCCGACCACTTCCGGGTCCCGTTACTCTCCAATTCTTGCCACCTCATCTGGCTCAACGTCTGGATCGAATTCTGACGAGGACACTCTAGAAAAAGGTCAAAAAGATAACTATCGATTGATTCGAAAACGAATCAGCGAAGAGGACGAAGAAAACTATCCAGAAGGTGTGGAAAACAGCAATACAGTACTACTAATGGCTGATACGGTTACTGTAAGTGTTTTCTACATCTATAAAAAGTTTAAAAAAAGAAATAAAAACCAAATCGAGCGACTTGGAGTCCAACCAGGGAGTCACAGATCCAAAAGCAACGCGCTTGCCGACTGCGCCACAGCCCAACACGTCAGAGCAGGAGGTGGAGGGCTTATAGAAGAGTGGTGGTGGTGGGTGCATGAGAGAGGAAAAGGGAGATGGCGCGTGTGGCCAAGAATAGAATAATTGGATAATTTAGATTCTCTAGAATTTCCTAGAAGTTTTATGATTCTCCTTCTCTATTATTTATTCAGAATTTTCCTGTTTCCCATTTTTGAATGATTCACTTTTTAATCCGCCTAGTTCTCTCTCTCTCTCTTTTTCTCAAACAATCATATGTACTACTACTATCCCCTGGTTTTTGTGTAGTTTCTATGCATTTTTCTATTTTTGTTCTTTAGTGACATAATTTGAGTGTTTTCGATTTTTTTTTCCAGGAATATTCCTCTTTTTGAGACCGTTTAGCGTCTGTTTTCGGTGGTTTACGCTAGGTTTGGGAGAAGTTGTCATTGAAGCGCGTTTGTGACTCACCACTTGATTTTTCAAAAATTCGAAAACTACAATTTTGTTTGGTAGGTGCTAAGCTTTAATTTAAGCTAAAGATTATTGAAAACTGTCAAAAACGAGCTAGGTTAAAAAGATTTGAAGTATAGTCAGTAATTGTTATTATTGGAGCGCACTTCCAACATTTTATTTTTGAAATTTTGCAAATTGAACATTTTAATCTTGTTTGCCAGGTTTTCAGCTTCAATTTAAGCCAAAAATCATAGAGAACAATCAAAAACTAGAAGAGTTATGAGGGTTTTTACAATTTTTTGACATTTTAGTCAATAGAGCGAAATTGCAATTTCCTTGTGTTTTCCGAATATTTTGAGCGAACATTAATTTAATCGGAAATATGTATAGAACGCCCGCTTATTAGGATGTTGTTGAAAAAATATTTGTATTTTTTGATTTTTGAGTTTTAAAGCTATTTATTTTTGCCTGAAATTTTCTAAAAATCTACCATAACTTTTTGAATTATGATTCAAATCAAAAACATTAAACGAATTTGTATTTGTCAAGTTTAGAGCTTCAAAATGAGTATAAACACGCCTAGGCTCCGCCCACTTTGATTTTTCGACTTTAAAGGCGCATAGGGGTCCGGAAAACCAAAATTTGAAAAAAAGTAGGTCATGTTTATACTCATTTTAAAGCTAATAACGTGGCAAATATGAAATTACAAATTTCATTAAGATTGGATGAAAATCACGAAAATTATGGGGATTTTATCCTTTTTTCTGTAAAAAATGTTTCAAAAATTTCAAAATGTTTTAACTTGATTAGTTTTAGACCGATTTTGTTGGTTTTAAACTCAAATTCGGTGTAATTCCAATTTTTACAATACTTATCTGACTAAATTTTCGAAAAATCTGATTTTTCGACTTTAAAGGCGCATAATGGTGTCAAATCATAAATTTCACCAAAATATGCTGATAAAGCTACCGTAACGTTTTGATTTTCAATATAAATGGAACATGATTTATATTAATTGATTTCGCATGTCATGTGCTTCAAAATGAGTATAAACAAGCCTAGGCGGAGCGCCCATTTTGATTTTTCGACTTTAAAGGCGCATAGGGGTCCGGAAAACCAAAATTTGGAGAAAGTAGGTCATGATTATACTCATTTTGAAGCTAATGACGTGGCAAGTACAAAAATGTAATTTTTATAAAAATCGGTCGATACTTAAAAAAGTTATGGACCCTATTGTTCTCTGCGTCTCTCATCCTCTCTCGCCATTCATCGAAACTGACCCCTTTGTTCACTTTAGACCGGACAACCCCTCGGCCGATTTCTGTGATCATCTACTTATCTCTGCGTCTCTCTTTTATCTTTCTCTCACAGCTTATCACTTTTGAACATATCAAAAAGATATGATCTCTTCTTTGGATAAAGACTTTTTGGATTTTTTTGAAAAATAAAAAAATTTTTTAAACAAAACTAAAATAGAAAAATTTGAAGCTTTTCCATTGACCATCCATCATCATCATCAGCTTTCTCTCTCTCTCTCTCTCTGCACTCTCTCACTTTCTCACACTATTTCTCTGATTTTTTGTTTTCTCCCCCTCTCTCTCTTTTTCTCTGCGTCTCTCTATCTCTAACTGATTTCACACTTTATAGATATATCTGTCTTCTTTTCACACAGATGCCAGCCAGTATATCCTCATCCCTCTGTTTTCTTCTTTTTTCGAAAATTGTGAAATTTATTGGTTTTCTTTTTTTTTTGAAAACTTTTTTGGACCCATTTCATATTTAAGAAAGTTTTTATCTCAGATTTTTAAGTCAATAACTATTTAAAATTAAATTTCACACAGTTTAAGTTATAAACCAAAAAAATCGGATCAAAATGAGCCGAGTTAGAGCGTTTTTTAGTTTTTAGGAATATTTTTTTCAAAAAAAAAGTGTAAAATCCCCATAACTTTTTGAATTTTCATCCGATTTTTTAGAAATTTACATTTTTGAATTTGCCACGTTACTAGCTTTAAAATAAGTATAATCATGACCTACTTTTGAGAAATTTTATTTTTTCGGACCCCTATGCGCCTTTAAAGGCAAAAATCAAAGTGGGCGGAGCCTAGTCGTGTTTATACTTATTTTCAAGCTCCAAACGTGCTGAAACAGATTCTGCACTTGAATTCTCAAAATTTTAAGTTCAAGAGAAGTTTAAAAGGTTTCAGTGAAAAGTTGCATTTTTGCGCTTTTTTGAATTTTTAAAAAAAGAAATTGCTCAAAACAGATCGTGTTTGGGCTCATTTTGAAGCTTGCTAAATTCAAAACTTTTAGTTTCACCGCCTGATTCCAGATTTATAGGCTCATTAAGCGCCTTTAAATTTCTCTGGAGTGAGTCGATGCACCATGTCAGATCACTAAAACTACCGTATCTCAGTCAATTTTTGAGAAATTTTGAAATTTTAAAAAGTTTTGAATTTGTCAATTTAAGGGCTTTAAAATGAGTATAACCATGATCTACTTTTGATAAATTTTCGAAATTCTAGTTTTTCCGACGCCCTATGCGCCTTTAAAGTCAAAACTCAAAGTGGGCGGAGCCTAATCGTGTTTCGGCTCATTTTAAAGCTCGGGACCTGAAAAATGCAGATCCGTCAAATTTTTTTGGTTTGGATGAAAAATAAACAAGTTGGGCAAGGTTTGAATTTTCAGAAAATGTTTAAAATGTGAGGAAGTCAGACAAATTTAGGCCAATTTAGACCAGATTTTCGCCTAGCCGTGTTTATACTCATTTTGAAGCTCTAAACCTGCTGAATAAGATTCTGTACATAAAAATTTAAAATTTTGAGTTTCAGAAAAGTTATGAAGGTTTTAGTGAATTTTGAAATTTCTGATTTTTTTTTGAAGAAATCAAAACTTTTCAAAACAGGTCGTGTTTGGTCTCATTTTGAAGCATTTTTGTTGTTTAATTTAAAACCTTTAGTTTCAAAGCCTGATTCCAAATTTCTGGGCCCGTTATGCGCCTTTAAATTTATCTGGAGTGAGTCGATGAACCATGTCAGATCACTGAAACTACCGTATCTTAGTCAATATTTGAGCAATTCTGAAAATTCAAAAAGTTTTGAATTTGTCAATTTAAGGACTTCAAAATGAGTATAATCATGACATACTTTTGAAAAATTTTCGAAATGCTAGTTTTTCCGACACCCAAAATTTTTTAGATTTGAACGAAAAATTTTAGATTTGAACGAAAAATTATAAAGTTTGAGAAGTTTGAATTTTCAAAAAATGTTAAAAATGTGAGGAAGTCAAACAAATTTAGGCCAATTTAGACCAGATTTTCAAGTATTTTTTGGGGGTTTTTTGTGTCTGTTAGAAATGTTAAAATGATTGATTTGTCCTTCCAATCATCGTCATTGTAAAAGACATAAAAATTTTTACACTGCTTTTTTTTCATCTTCCTTCCTCCTCCTCCTCTTTTTTATCTTTCTTTTTTTCTCTAAATCTCTCAATCTCTCTCATTTTCTGTGTTCTACCGTTCTCTGTTTTTTTTTCGAATCACTTTAGTAGTTCCTCTTTTTCCTTAATCAGTGATTTTATCTGTGTTTTTTGGTGATCAACAAAAAATGTTTTGTTTTGATCAATGATTTTTTTTGGCGGTGGAGTTAGGCAAATTTTTGTATGAGTCATATTGAAAATTTTTATTTTGAAATACAAAAAATATTTTTGAAACAAAACGTTGATATTTTCACCCAAAATGAGCAATTTTAGAGCGATAGACACATTTTGCCTCAAAAAATTAGAAAAAAAATAGTTTTTCGTAGTCATCGAAAACGAAAAGTTGTATAATTTTGTATTGATTCTGAAGCTCTTAACTTGCCAAATACAAAACAATTTGGATTTTTCAAATTGCTCGAAAACTGACCGAGATACGGTAGTTTTAGTGAGGGATACTAGTGAACATGGTGCATCGACCACTACTATGAAGTTTAAAGGCGCATAACTTCATTCAAAATCGAACTAGAAGAATCAAATTTACACCAAACTGTAAAAAATTTAAAGAGCTTTCGAACAATATAAAAGTTGTATAAAAAATTCTAATTTTTGCCCAAATTAAAATATTAAAAAGTTTAATCCAAAAAAAATTTCTTTTTGGGAATTTTCATTTTTTTTCAAATTCGAAAATAGTTAATTTCTGACAATTTTGTATGTTTTTAAAGCGCATAAAATTTCCTACAATTCGGTAGAAATTTCATTTTTCAAGCCAAATTTTGAAAAAAGTTATGTGCCTTTAAACTTCCTGGAGGCGGTGCGATGCACCATGTCGGATGTTTAAAGGCGCATAACTGTTTTTAAAATTTTGCTGGAAGTTTGAAAATTAATATCATTTTGTAGCTTTTAAATTCGCAAATTCAAAACTTTTTGAATTGTAAATATTAGGCCTAAATATCGACGAAGATACGGTAGTTTTAGTGATCTGACTAGTCAATATGGTGCATCGACCACCTATATGAAGTTTAAAGGCGCATAACTTTTTCAAAATTAAGCTAGAGAAATGTAATTTGTATCAAAATGTAGCAATTTTTATTAGCTTTAAAACCATATAAAATTCAAAAAGGAAATTTTTTCAAAAACTAGAAGTTTTGAAATTTTAGATTTGCACTCCAAAATGAAAGTTTTATGATGATTGTTTCAAGGCTTCTAAACCGTTTTCACTATCCGTTTCTGGTTTTTTTTTGTCAATTTTCACATTTACGGTTTCTGTGACTCCAAATCACTCCAGAAACCAACTTTTTGCTCATTTTCGATTGGATTCAAGTGCTCTCTTTTTGAATGTGTCATTCTCATACATTTCCTCCCCACCCATCGTCTTAGTGCTCCTTTTGCTCTTTTTTTTCATATAGGTCTTCTATTTGATTAATGGGAGTTCAGCAGGAAAAATTATTGGAAAGTTGTGTTAAAAAAAATTTTTTTTTGGGATTTCGAAATTTTTTGTCAGTTTTTCACTATGATGTTTGATGAATTTGATACAAAACGTTATATTATTTTAATGCCCGTAAAATTTCCTACAAATAAATACAAATTCCACTTTTCTAGCTAGATTTTGAACAAAGTTATGCGCCTTTAAACTTCTAGTCGATGCCCCATGTCTATCAGACTTATCACTGAAACTACAGTAACTCGGTCAGTTTTTGAGCAATCTCAATAATTTAAAAAGTTTTGAATTTGAGAGATTGAGAGCTTCAAAACAAGCTAAACCACGACTTGTTATGAAAAAATTGAGTATTTCAAAAAATTTCAGTTTTGGCGCCAAAATCGAACACTTCAAAAATTTTTTGGTGAATCTCTGAAAATGGTTCCGTGACATATTCGAAATTGTTTTCTATTTTTTGCACAGAAAGTTCTCTTCCAGAAGGGCTCCTTTTTCGGGTTTTTTGGTTTTCTTCCCCCGAAAAAAAAATAAATTCTGACGTTTTCTTTTTTTTCCCCCATTCGAAATTCTGCACCCTAAGTCCCTTGAAGCCCAGAAATCTCGGTGACAAAAGGCAATGTTTTTCGGACTTTTTTCTTTTAGAATTTGAGAGATTTTTGAGAAAAATGGGATTTCCAAAGTTTAAAGGAGCACTATTTGAATTTTATATGGTTTTTAAAGCCAATAAAAATTGCTACATTTTGATACAAATTACATTTCTCTAGCTTCATTTTGAAAAAAGTTATGCGCCTTTAAACTTCATATAGGTGGTCGATGCGCCATATTCACTAGTCTGATCACTAAAACTACCGTATCTTCGTCGATATTTAGGCCTAATATTTACAATTCAAAAAGTTTTGAATTTGCGAATTTAAAAGCTACAAAATGATATTAATTTTCAAACTTTCCGCTAAATTTTAAAAACAGTTATGCGCCTTTAAACATCCGACATGGTGCATCGCACCGCCTCCAGGAAGTTTAAAGACACATAACTTTTTTCAAAATGTGGCTAGAGAATAATAATTTATATCGTTTTGTAGGAAATTTCAAGGGCTTTCAAATGATCATACACAAGAAAGGAAAATTTGTATTGGATTTTTTGAAAATTGGGTCAAAGATTTTGGAATCTTTGATTTTTCAGATTTTTCGAAAAAATGTTTTTTTTTGAAATTTGAAAAAGTTTTTCAAAGAGAGTTTAGTTTAGATTCAAAAAATGACCAATAATTTAATCCCAAACAGTCATTTTTGTGTACTTTACAGCTTGAAAAATGAGTAATATTTGATTTAAATTTTTTCAAAAAAAAAAAAAAATATTTTTCCAAAAATTTGAAAAATCTTCAAAATTGATCATATTTATAATCATTTTAAAGCTCTCAACTTCACAATCTTGAAACTTTCAAATTTTCGAAAATCGCTGAAAAATTGACTGAGTTACTGTAGTTTTAGTGATCATCCTAGTGAATATGGTGCATCGACCCAACCTCTCAAAGTTTAAAGGCGCATAACTTTTTTCAAGGTTTGGCCAAAAAAAAATAAATTGTAGATTGCTTTGTAGGTAATTGTATGGGCTTTAAAATAGTATAAACATCATTTGTCTAGGTAGATTTTGAAAGCAGTTATGAGCCTTTAAAGTGTGCGACATGGTGCATCGACAGCCCTAACTGAAGTTTAAAGGCGCATAACTTTTTTCAAAATTCGGCTAGAAAAATGAAATTTCTACCGAATTGTAGGAAATTTTATGCGCTTTAAAAACATACAAAATTGTCAAAAATTAACTATTTTCGAATTTGAAAAAAAATGAAAATTCCCAAAAAGAAATTTTTTTTTTGGATTAAACTTTTTAATATTTTAATTTGGGCAAAAATTAGAATTTTTTATACAACTTTTATATTGTTCGAAAGCTCTTTAAATTTTTTACAGTTTGGTGTAAATTTGATTCTTCTAGTTCGATTTTGAATGAAGTTATGCGCCTTTAAACTTCATAGTAGTAGTCGATGCACCATGTTCACTAGTATTCTCACTAAAACTACCGTATCTCGGTCAGTTTTTGAGAAATTTGAAAAATCCAAACCGTTTTGTATTTGGCAAGTTAAGAGCTTCAGAATCAATACAAAATTATACAACTTTTCGTTTTTGATGACTACGAAAAACTATTTTTTCTAATTTTTTGAGGCAAAATGTGTCTATCGCTCTAAAATTGCTCATTTTGGGTGAAAATATCAACGTTTTGTTTCAAAAATATTTTTTGTAAATTGTTTTGTAGGAAATTTCCTGAGCTTTAAAATAATATGGAATTCTGTTTTTTTTTGATCCAAATTTTTTTGGTTTTTTTTTGCAATTTTTCGTCTTATCCCCAAATTTTTTTCTTCAATTTTTTCTCATATGAAAAGTTGATTTTTTGGATTTTTCGTGCTTTTTACACTTTTCCGAATGTTTCCATGTTGTCCCGAGCAACACTAAAAAAAATTCTCCCATGGAAACCCGCGAAAACATATACACAAACCATAGTTTTAGTCATTTTTTCACTCTCAGGAAGCCCTTTAAGCTAGTGAGAGCTTGAACGGAAATTGGAAAAATTTATTGTTTCAAAAATTTTCCAATTTCCGGGATTTTCTGGCTTCCCACACGAAATTTTTTCTGAGGATTTTCGAAATTTGGTTTCAGAGAGATTCTAGTTTTCAGAGCAAACTAGAAACAGAATGACTAGATTAAAAATTTTTTGAAAATTTACGAAATCCTCAAAAATTTTTAGAACAAGTTTTTTCAAAAAGGGCAGTGTTTAAGCTCATTTTAAAGCTCTTAATTTGCCAAATTCAAAACTTTTTGAATTTTCAAGATTGCTCAAAAATTAACTGAGATACGGTAGTTTTAGTGATGAGACATGGAGCATTGACTAGAAGTTTAAAGGAGCATAAGAGGGCCAAGATTGGGAGTTTGGTTTTCTAACTTAAAATTTCAAATTCAGCGATTCAAAAGCTTCAAAATGAGTCCCAACACAGCTTGTTTCGAGAATTTTTGAATTTTCTGGAAAATTTCAGTGTTGGCGCCAAAATCGAAAATTTTCAAAATTCTCAAAATCTGGTCATGTTTATACTCATTTTGAAGCTCTTGACTTGCCAAATCCAACAGTTAAAAATTTTTTGAGACTGCTCAAAAAGTGACTGTGATACGATAGTTTTAGTAGTCTGTCCGACATGGTGCATCGACCACGTCAATAGCGGATTAAATGCTCATGACTCGGTCTAGAAATTCGGAATTTGGTTTTGTAATTGAAACTTAGCATACTTAGCAGCTTAAACCCTTCAAAATGAGACCAAACACGACCTATTTGAGAAATTTTGAACTTTCCAAAAAATTTCAATTTTGGCGCCAAAATTGCATTTTTGAAAAAATATCCAAATCTAGTCATGTTTATACTCATTTTGAAGCTCTTAATTCGCCAAATTCAAATCCGTTTGAATTTTAGAAATTGTGCAAAAATTATCCGAAATACGGTAGTGTTAGTGATCTAGCCGACATGGTGCATCGACTAGAAGTTTAAAAGAACATAAGGGAGCCTAGATTTGGAATTCGGTTATGTAGCTAACAATTTCAAATTCAGCATTTCAAGAGCTTCAAAATGAGCCCAAACACGATATTTTTTTGAAGAATTTTGAATTTTAAAAATTTTTTGTGTTTTGGCGCGAAAAGTTTGAAAATTTTTCAAATTTTAGTCATTTATATAATCATTTCAAAATCGTCCTTGATTGGACAAATTCATTGATAGTAATTTCAATCAGTTTGGACCAAAACTAGCAGAGTTATGATCAATTCCACCCCTATGCGCCTTTAAACTCGAATTTCAAAGTTTTTCAAATATAGTCATGTTTATACTCATTTTGAAGCTCTTAACTTGCTGAATCAGAATTCTCAAGTTTCATGACCTAATTTTGAGTTTCTAGGCCATCATTGACAATTTTTCAAAAATTTTCGAAAAAAAATTTGTACGAAAATTTTTGAAATTTCGCTCATTTAAAATGTATTGAAAAAAAAGCAACAAGCTCAAAATTTTAATAAAATTTGAAAATATTATTAATGAATTTCTGAACCAGCCTACGAAACACATTGTTTCCCATCACTCACAGCCTGCTTTATGACCCCCCCCCCCCCCCACATATTCCAATGGTCCCTCTCTTTTTCTCTGCGTCTCTCATTTTTCTATACTCTCTCACTCTCTCGGGGATGAGAGAAAATTGAGGGTCGCGACCCATAGACACAAGAGAGAGAGAGACAGCCTATTTCCGTCCCTTTTACATTTTTCCCCAGTTTCTTTCGTCTGCGTCTCTCACTCTCTCTCTCGGGGGTCTTTTTAGTTTCAAATTGGCCCCGGCGCCCCTTTAAATAGCCTATTTTTTTTACTATTTTCAAGTATTTTTTTTATTGTTTAATTTGGATCAAAATTATTTTTAACAATGAAATTCGAAGGAAAAAAAAGGTTTTTTTTTTCGAAAAAAAAATTGTTTCGCCAATTTTTGAAATTTCAAGTTTTTAACAAAACTTGATATTTACATATTTTATATTAATTTGAAGCCCATAAAATTTCCTACAATTTGGTATAAATTTCATTTTTCTAGCTAAATTGTGGAAAAAGTTATGCGCCTTTAAACTTCCAGTGGTTGGGTCGATGCACCATATCGCACCACACTTTAAAGGCGCATAACTATTGTCAAATTCAACCTAGGAATATGATATTTATTTGAAATTGTGGGAAATTTGAAAAGCTTTACAAGTGTTATAAATTTGTCTAGGATTGAATACGAAAATTTTGATGAAAATTCAAAGAGGCAAAAAATGGTTGGAATTTGAAAATTTGAACTTTTTTAATTTTTAGGTTTTTTTTTTCGATTTTCCTACTGTAGATTTTCCTACTACCTTGAACTTTAAACTTTTCAAAACCCTAAACTCCGCCCCTTTTTGAGCTCCGCCCACTTTTTTAAATCCAATTTCCGGAAATTCCCGGTTCAAATTTTTCAAAAAAAAAAAAATTTTTCTCAATTTTTCTTCCAATCAACAAAAAATGAGCAAAAAATCACATGGTGTTTACCTGGCTCTCTCACTGAAAAACTATTATCCACCCCCCAATTTTTTTCTTCCACTGAACATTTTTTGTTCCCTAGCTGAGCAATATGTTTATACACTGGTTTTTGGTGTTGTTTATTTATGCAAATTTTTTATTTATTTTTAGGTTTGGAGACCGAAAATGAGAGAGTTTTGAATTTTAACTATTATTTTTGAATTTCGAACGTTGAGAGCTTCAAAACGAACCTAAACACGACCTATTTTGAAGAATTTTGAAATTTTCTGAATTTTCCAGTTTTGGCGCCAAAATTCGGAAATTTGAATTTTCGAAAAATTCAGTCATGTTTATACTCGTTTTGAAGCACTTGACTTGCCAAACTTAAAACTTTTTGAACTTTTGAGATTGCTCGAAAATTAACCGAGATACGGTAGTTTTAGTTATCAGTATGGGCGACATGGTGCATCGACTAGAAGTTTAAAGGCGCATAGGCCTAGAAATTTGAAACTAGGTCTTGAAATTGTCATTTTTAAATTCAGAGGGACTCAAGAACTTCAAAATGACTCCAAACACGACCTATTTTGAGATATTTTGAAAAATTTTGAATTTTCGCCCTTTTGGCGCCAAAATTCAAAAATTGAAAATGTTTCAAATATAGTCATGTTTATATTCATTTTGAAGCTCTTAATTAGACAAACTTATTGATACAGTTTTCAATTGATTTGGACCAACGTCAGCCGAGTTATGACCATCAAACTTAATTTTCGAATTTTTTCGAACCTAGTCATGTTTATACTCATTTTGAAGCTAATGGTTTGTTAAAATTAAAACTTTTTGAATTTTGAGATTGACCGAGATACGGTAGTTTTAGTGAGCTTTTCGTGGACATGGTGCATCGACTACGTCCATTGAGGTTTAAAGGCGCACAACAAACCCTCGGTGACCGAAATAACGTTTTTTGGACTTAGCATGTTGAGAGCTTTAAAATGAGCTTAAACACGACATATTTTGAGAGATTTTGAAACGTTTTGAAATTTCGACCATTTTGGCGCCAAAGTTCGGAAATTTGAAAATTTTCAAAACCTAGTCATGTCTATACTCATTTTAAAGCTCTTAACCAGACAGACTTATTGGTAGCGTTTTCAGTCACTGTGAACTTAAACTAGCCGAGTTATGACCATTTTAACCATCTATGCGCCTTTGAACTCAAAATTTAAAGTTTTTCAAATATGGTCGTGTTTATACTCATTTTGAAGCTCTTAACTTGCTAAACCCAAAAAAGTAGGTTTGATGGCCTAGTTTTGAATTTCTAGGTCACCAGACCTGAAAAACCTAGGTCACCTTTCAAAAATGACTGGTAAAGCTCATAACTCTGCTCAAAATTGGAATTTTTGAGATCTGTAAAATGATTTAAAAAAAAGGGAATGTGAAAAATTAAAAATCAGAATTTCCAGGAAAAAAAAAATAGAAAAAGTCGGAAGTAGTTTTCCACACTCCTGCATTAATCAACCCTTCCTCTTTTTTCTCCTTATCCCTTTTCTCTTTTCTTTTTGCTTATGCCGTTCTCAAGAGCCTTTTTCTATTTTTCTCACTTTTAGAGGATGATTTTCAGCATTTTCAGATTTTTTTTATTTGCCTGGAATGTCTGAAAATTCATCTTTAAAATTTGGAAAAATTTTTTTTAGGAAATTATTTTTTTCAAAAATTTTTTTTTGAGATTTTCAGACTTCTAAACTCTATTCTTTCCACTTTTTTCTTTTTTTTATCTTCTACCGTATTCTACCGTATCCTTCAAAACTATTTTTCTCAAATTTTAGGGTCCCACCACCCTCCCCCCTCTCTCATGGTGAAAACAGTGGAGTTTTGCGAAATAGTGCCCAGAAATTTTCAGTATTCAATAGAGGTAATTACAGTAATCCAGCTGAATAATGCTAAAAATAGGGATTTCTAGCTTAAAAATGAGCAAGATGCGCCCCCTCAAGTTTTGAGTGACATGGTGCATCGACCAGACGTGTGGAAGTTTAAAGGCGCATAACTTTTTTTCGAATAAAGCTACAAACATGAATGTTGTATCATTATGTAGGAAATTTTAAGAGCTTTCAGGTGATATATAATTTGTTTAGAGAAAACTATGGAAAATGTTTAAAAAACGGTATGAAAGAGATTGAGTTGACATAGAGCAGCTAGCTAGCTAAAGTTCAAAGGCACATAACTTCTTTTCAAATTTCGACTAGAATTCTGATATTTATATCGATTTGTAGAAAATTTTAAAGCCTTCAAATCGCTATAAAATTCACTATGAAAAATTCGATTAGAAATTTTTTTGCCCTCGAAAAATTTCAAAATTTGAAAAATTTCTGAAATTTCACTTTTGATATTTAATACGATTTAAAAGCTTATAAAATTTCCTACAAGTTGATATAAATTGCATATCTCTAGCTAAATTTTGAGAAAAGTTGTGCGCCTTTAAACTTCCAGATCGATGAACCATGTCGCACCACACTTTAAAGGCGCATAACTTCGCTTAATATTAAGTTAGAAAAATGAACTTTGTACGATTTTGCAGGAAATTTGAAGTTCTTTTGAATGATTTATAATACATTACAGGATAAATTGTCTAAAATTGAAGAAATATGCTCAGAATATACATAAACAATTAAAAATTAAAAATGTTTTTTTTTTTCAATCTAAAAATCCTTTAATTTGCAGACAGACGACTCGTTGTGCGGTGACGAGACAACTAACACCAGTCACAATCAGAGTGTCACCAGCATGGGATCCGGGTCAAAACGAGGGGCCGCAGCTTCGAATGGAATTTCGACAGTAATCAGTGCTCGCGGAGCCCCGTCGCCGAATAACACGACGGAGAGAGAACGTCGAAATGGCTCAAAGCGATATTTCTGTTCTTTTTCCTTCTAATTTCTGGAATGTCGAATTGGGCAGTGATTGCGTACACCCATGATTATGTGCCAAGAACGCCACTGCCGGATATCGTGTTTAGTTTGGTTGGAGAGCAGCGGTGGGCGTCTTCGCTGGGTGAGTGTTTATTTTGAATTTGAAAAAAAAGGGGGAATTTTCCTTCAAAATCAGCTGAAAATCATGAAAAATAGATGAACATGATGAAATTTTAAATTCAATCTACCGTATCTCCTTTGAGCCCAAATTTTTAAATTTTTTGATTTTTGTGTTTGACATGTTAAGAGCTTCAAAATGAGTATAATCATGAATATGTTCCTTCAAGTTTGAATTTTCGACTTTAAAGGCGCATAGGGGGTCAAAATTTGAGACTTCTCAAAAGTAGGTCATGTTTATACTCATTTTAACGCCCTTAACCCACAAAATTCAAAAATTAGAGAGTTTTGAAGTTTGGACCAGAGTGGCCCATACCTTATGGGATTTTGAAATTGCTTTCAATCTGAACATATTATTTTTGGAGCTTTTTGAATTTAATTTTTCTCAAAAGCCTGTATAATTCTCTACATTTTAAGCCTAAAATCTGAAATTTTGAAATGAAAATGAAAAAAGTTATAAGGTTTTGAAAATTCAATTTTTTTTTTGAAAAAAAATCCCATATTTTGGAAAATTTGAATTTTTATCAGAACTTTCAATTTAAGACCAAAATGAATTTATACTGCTCTTGTAGCTCTCTAAATTTCCTACAATTTAATACAAAGTTTATCTTTTTAGGTAAATTTTGAAATAAGTTATGCACCTTTAAAGTTTGCGATATAGTGCGTCGCTCCGCCTCGAGGAAGTTTAAAGGTGCATAACTTTTTTCACAATTTAGCTAGAAAAATGAAAATTGTATCATTTTGTAGGAAATTTTATGAGCTTAAAAATGATATAAAACATGTAATCACCAGCATTTGTGTAAAGTTTGAAAATCACAAAAATGTACTAAACTTTTTTTTTTGAAAAAAAAAATTTCTCGAAAATTTCAAACTTTCATTCTGAACCAATTTCAATGAACGTTGCATTTGATTGTAGACAATTTCATGCGCTTTAAGATTATATACAACACACATGATAAAAATCTTGAAAAATTTGAATAAAATTGATTCTTCCGGAATTTCCAAAAACAAAATCTGAAATTTGGTTTTACCCCTCTAACTCGCTTGGTTGTCAACCGATTTTTGTAAATTTAATATCATTCTATAGCAAATTTTCTAAATTTGCTGAAAATTGAAATTATCATTCATTTCAGGTGACGCATGCGTAGCCCTATGCATAATTCTCCTCGGCGGCCTCCTCCTCATCCATCAACACCGAGGAACCGTTCTGAAACGCGTCGTATTCTGTGCGGCGACACTTTATGCGATGAGATCGATCACTTTGGCAGCTACACAATTACCATCTGGCTACACGGATAATAAGGGAAGATGTCGAGATCAAGTCGCGTCGAAACCATCAGTTTTCTTTGGAAGACTTTTCGAGCAGACGATTCGAATTGGGTTCCAGGTGAGAGCTTTGGTTTTTGTGTGGTTTGAAGTTTGGTTTATATGATAATGTATCTCTTCAAATTTCCTACAAAAATATGTAAAATTTGGTTATTCTGGTCTATTTTGGCTAAAGTTATGGTTGTTTAAAGCTCTTTCGGTCAAAATTTTTTATTCCGTTTTCATTAATCCTTAATTTTCAAATTTCAAACTCAACGAAATTTGTTGAATTTATATATTGCTGGAAAGCTCATTAAATTCCCTACAACTTCATATTTTTTTCAGTTTTCGATTTTGATTTTGAAAAAAGTTATGCGCCTTTGAACATCCGACATGGTGCATCGACTCCACCCCGGATGTTTGAAGGCGCATAACTTCCCTCAAAATCAACGGATTTCTCTAAATTTTATTTTATTTTGTAGACAATTCAAAGAACTTAAAACTAACAACTAATCAATAAAAACAAATTCAGAGCAAAGACCAAATGCTGTGCGGAGATCTTCTCTTCTCCGGACACACCCTCGTCATGGTGACATGCTCGTTGGCGGTGGCCTATTATCTTCCAAAATCCATAAAACCGCTTCAATGGATTGCTCATGTTTCATGTTTTGTCGGAATGATTTGTATGATCATTTCGAGAACGCATTATACGATTGATGTGATTATTGCGTACTGGCTGAGCAATATGGTCTTCAGGTAGGAATTTGGATTTTTAAATCCTTTATAACTTTTTTGGTTTTCAACCAATTTTTATGAATTTTATGAGAAAATGTAGGAAATTTTATAGGCTTTCGAATGATATAAAATAACTTGGGACGGATAGTGAAATTGAAATTTTCGATAAAAATTTGTTTTTGTAAAATGCCAAAAAAATATGGAATTTTCAAAACCTCATAACTTGCTTCATTTTTGATGGATTGTTATGAATTTTAAACAATAATGTAGAACATTTTATGAGCTTTTAAATGATATAAAATATGATAAGAAAAATTAAGTTTAAACTTGTTTGGAAAAATTCAATCTACCATGCCTTCAGGTAGAGGCGTTTTTTCAAGAATTTCAAAATTTTCAACAAAGTCGGTGATACTGTATTTTATATAATTTTGTAGCCCATAGAATTACCTACAATTCTATACAAAATTCATAAAAATCGGTTCAGAATGACAGCTTCAAATTTTTTGAGAATACACTTTTTTTCGAAAAAAAAATTTTTTCCAAAAATTTTCAAATTTCAAGATTTTCACCAAAACTGCTGTTAGCATATTATATATTTTTTTAAAGCCCATCAAATTTTCTACAAAATGATACAATTTTCATTTTTCTATCACTATTTTGAAAAAAGTTATGCGCCTTTAAGTTTTGAGTTTTCTGCCGATGCACCATATTGCACCGAATTTTAAAGGCGCTGAACTATTTTCAACATTTACCTAGAAAAATGAAATTTATAGTAAATTATAGGAAATTTAAAGAGCCAATAGGGTATTATAAATTTGTTTGGGTCTGATATTCAAAATTGTTATAAAAATCCATTTTTTCTAAAATACCAAAAATTTTGATTTTTTTCAAAAAAAAAGAATTTTCAAAATTTCATAACTTGCTGCATTTTTATTCAAATTCCAAGATTTTGTGCTTAAAATAAAGGAAATTTTATGAGCTTCTGAATGATATAAAACACAATTTTCAACAATCTGCGCTTCAAGTCGCTTCATGCAGTTTAAAGACCCATAACCATATTTGTTCAGAATCTACCATGCCTACTGTGAACTGGACATGTGTATGGAACGACACAAAAGCATACTGTACTCATGGTGGCCGTGTCGTATTATCGATTGGCTGGAACAGGACATTGTCCCCGGCCGTCTCGACAATCGATGCAGTTTCCCGTGGCGACGACTGACACGTGGCATCAATCGAGAAAGGGGCGGAGCCAATGGTGAAGCCGTTTCGAGTGACTCGTCGTCGACGACTTGTGACACGAATGCTACTACACATCATCATCAGAAACATGTTTCTATTGTGAGTTTTTTTTTAATTTCAGCTTGAAATCGAAAAATGTTTTTTACAAAAATTTTATTTTTTTTTCAATTTATTTGAATTCAAATCAGTGGTCATGCAAATTGTATATCATTTTAAAGCTAATAAAATATACTACAAATTGATGTGATTTTCATTTTCATAGCCCAATTTTGAACCAAGTTATGCGCCTTTAAACTTTCAGAAGTTGGGTCGATGCACCATGTCGGAATGTTTAAAGGCGCATAACTTTTTTTATTTGTCACCCACAGTAACTATTCTTATACCATTTTGTAGCAAATTTTATGGGCTTCAATGTGACAATAAAGGATTCAGCTGAAAATTTTAAATTTAAGCTCAAAATCGTGTTTCAAAACGTTATACACAACCCAATTTCTTTCCAGAGCTCCTCATCGACCTACCCACTTCCATGCTGATATTCATCTTCTGGCCGCTCTACAGTAATCTCTGGATATCATAAATTTTTCTTTTCCTCATTCTCTCACTCTGCGTCTCTCTCATTTCTCTGATCTCTCGCTCTTTCGTCCCCTTTTCTCCTAAATTCTACTCATTTTATCGATTTTTAGTGAAATTTCTTTTAGCTCAGCTCACTCTTCCGGTTCCACTCACACCGTGTGATTTCATTCTCTCTCTTTCTCAAGCTCCGCCCCTTTTTTATTTAGGCTCCGCCCACCTTTTGGGCATCATTTAGTACTGGTTTTTCACACCACTCATATTTTTTCTTGGAACTTTTTCTTGGGCTCGATACGGGTTTTCAACCTCGTTTCCTTTTTTCCTTCTCTTTTACGAGAAATTTGAACAAAAATGAACATTTTTACGTCGTATTTGCGGACATCCGGATTTTCGGACACACAGGTTGACAGCCGGAAAATAGAAGACGGTGGTCGGCCGGCGCCCACCACTCCCTCAGAAACGCGCGCTCTTGTGTACGCCCTCTCCATCCATTTCGTTTGTGGCCGCCATAGCTCAGTCGGTTAGAGCGTGGGTCTAATAAGCCCAAGGTCGCAGGTTCGACCCCTGCTGGCGGCAAACTCATTTTTCTTTTTTTTTCTATTTAGATTATGAGTTCTAAAAGGTGTTTTATGAGGAAATTTTGGAAAATTCAAAATTTTACAACTATCTACATAAATTTCACAAGAGTTAGACTACTGAGAGCCGAGTTACAGGCCAAAAAAAGATATTAAAGAAAGAGAGGTGAGACATGTTTGGAAGGCTCCAGAAGGCGTCAAAATTAGAATTTTTGGAAAATTTCAAAGATTAAAATGATCTACATACCATTTCCAATCAACTGGTACAAATTTCACATAGTTAGGAAACTGTGAGCCAAGTTAAAGATCGAAAAAAAGCAAAACTAAGAAAAGAGGAGTGGCCACTGTTTGGAAACCTCCAGAAGACGTCGAAATTAGAATTTTTGGAAAATTCAGAATGTTAAAATTATCTACATAAAATTTCCTATCGATTGATATAGTTTCCATGAGAGCAGGACTACTGCAAGCTGAGTTATGTGCTTTTTTTTATTGGGCACACGCTCTCTCGATCTCATCTCGCTCCAGAATGCTTTAAAATTAGAATTTTTGGAAAATTGAAACTGCTGAAACTATCTATATAAAATTTCCAATCGATTGATATAATTTTGACCAAAACTGAACAATTGCGAGCCGAGGAAAACTGCAATATTTGTCGAGTACGACAGAGCGCGTTTTCTTCCGACGTCTTTTCAGCGATTAAAAATCAATAATCAGTTTATTTTTAGGCATCCATTTTCTCATAAATACAAATTAATTCCCTTTTAAGATTACAATTCGACAAAATTTCAATATCAGGGCGTTTTTTCAAATTATCGATTAGAATTTTTCGCGCCAGAGCCATTCGTCGTCCATCGATTGATCGATCGTTTTGAATCAGTTCGGAGACACATCGCCGTGTGGAGACGTCGATTTGCTCTAGAGAAGATTCAGAAGGCGTCAAATTCTGAAAAAAAAGCAATTTTGAAAAATAAATTTTTTTGATTTTTTAAAAACTTTTTTCGGAAATTTGTCAGATTTGTTTGCCAATTCTGAATTCTCTTCTGACGGTGTCTCGTTTCCAATCCCCAGCCTTCTCAAAATCTCCCAAAAATCGATATTTTTCGCTTCCTCTTGCCCCAAAATTATCGATTTTTCTTCAGAATTTTCTGGAACTTCCAGCGCTTCGAAAATCCGCAAAATCGTTGTTTCCCCTTGCCTTTCATCAGAACGTCTTCTAGAATCCCTTCGAATCGCTTCAGAAGACGTGCACTCCAAAAAGACAACGCCAAATTCCAATAATCGATTTTTTGCGATTTTTCGAAACTTCCGACGCATACTTTTCAGGTGAAAAATGTCTTCGATGAGGTAGAACTTTTGGCGGGAAATCGCGCAAATTTGAAATTCGCGCTCAAACGATTTTCGAATCTCCCGCGCGCTCAAATCCACAGCGGAGCGCATTTGCCGTCGGAAATCGTCAAACGAGGTGGATTCGATGAGGTCAGGATGGGCGGAGCATAGACGACGACGGAGGCTCGATTTTCCGGCGCCTGGGATTCCCATCAGCAAGATTAGGGACATCTGGACACACAGATCGATGGAGAATCGATCAGCCTGCAAACAACTATTTTAGTGCTAAAAATGACTATTTCAAGATTTAAAAATGTCTAAAAATCGATATTTGAAGCCTGCATAAGGCTATTTTAATACGAAAATGAGTCTTAAATGACTATTTCAACCCTAAAAATCGCAATTTTATGTCAAAAAATCGATATTTGAAGCGTGAATATGGCTATTTTAGCTCTAAAAATAGTCATTTTAAGCATGAAAACTGTATTTTTGAGCCTGAAAATGGCTAACTTAGGCTTAAGAATCGTCATTTTCAGGCTAATAATTGCGATTTTCAGAATAAATATGGCAATTTTAAGTCTGAAAATGACTATTTTAAGTCTGAAAATGACTATTTTAAGCCTGAAAATGACTATTTTAAGCCTGAAAATGACTATTTTCAGCCTAAAACTGGCTATTTTAAGCCTGAAAATGACTATTTTTAGCCTAAATATGGCAATTTTAAGTCTGAAAATGACTATTTTTAGCCTAAAACTGGCTATTTTAAGCCAGAAAATGACTATTTTTAGCCTAAATATGGCAATTTTAAGTCTGAAAATGACTATTTTTAGCCTAAAACTGGCTATTTTAAGCCTGAAAATGACTATTTTTAGCCTAAATATGGCAATTTTAAGTCTGAAAATGACTATTTTTAGCCTAAAAATGGCTATTTTAAGCCTGAAAATGACTATTTTAAGCCTGAAAATCGCTATTTTAAGCTTGAAAAAGGCGTTTTTTGACTCAAAAATTACAGTTTCAGGCTTAAAATTCACGAAAAAAAGCCCGCAAAAAGTACTGTGGACAAAATTTTAGGCCCTTTTTAACATTTTTCTGAGAAAAAAAGAGTAAAATTTCAAATAATTTATTTTATATGCACATTCAAAATCGATATGGGGGAGGGGGGTCTCGGAACGAAAACTACAGTAACCCTTGATAAAAATTCGAATAACATTTTCGAGGTTACTGTAGTAGTGAGAGAAATTGCTATTTTAGGCCTAATAATGGCGTTTTAGGTCTAAAAAAAATGCAATTTTCAACTAAAAATCACAATAAATCAATAAATCAATAAAATCAGAATTTGTCCTGAATTTTGTGCCAATTTTCAGCCAAAATCTGAAAATCCAGGAATGCGTGGTCGCTTGTCGTATGGATTCCCAGCTCGCCGAGCATTTTCAGCACCTGCTCCTCGTCGATCGATCGGAACGCCGTACGGACCAGCTCACCGGATGTGTCACAATTCGCGGCGACCTGCAAAATTTAGAAAAATCTATATTTTCAAAAAATTTAGATCTACAGTATACCTTCATCAACGCATCCAGCCGACACATCTCAGATCTTGCCGGATTGCCACGTGTCCAGTGTCCCTCTTTCTCCAAATTATCCAATTCGGGCACCAGATTCGAATAGATTTGATTGTAGAAGTGTCCCAATACGGTCATACTGTAAAAATTGCAAATTTTTGACAAAAATGCTTTTGACTGAAACTTGACAATTTTTCTGAAATTGCTCATAACTCATTTATTTCCTTAAATTTTTCTATAAAATGCATATATTCTTATTCCGCTTGTTGAGAGCTTTGAAATGAGCCTAAACACGACTAGGTTTGGTTGACTTTTTAGTTTTGACCTTCGCGTTGCGGTCGCGTCGCGGTTCGATAGATCAAAATTCAAAGTTGAGCGAATCTAGTCGTGTTTGGGCTCATTTTGAAGCACTCGACTAGCTGAGTAACTAGATTTGGTTGACGTTGAAATTTGACCCATGCGTTGCGATCGCGTCGCGGTTCGGTAGGTCAAAATTCAAAGTTAAGCAAATCTAGCCGTGTTTGAGCTCGTTTTAAAGCTCTTGATTAGCCAAAAAAGAGTATTTAAGTTAGAAACTGAAATGTTGGAAAATAAGCGAGTTATGAGCAATTTCGGGCCAGAATCCCACATTTTAGGCTTAAAAATGACAGTTTTCACTCAAATTTTCAGCACTTCCTCACCTACAAACACTCTTCCACTTCTCAAATCTCATCTGAAGATTTTTGAACAACTCCTCCACCAACAAGTTCATCAAAACACTTCGAGATGGGCGGCTCGCTTTGATTGTGACATTATTCAGGCATTTTAGGATGTGATAAAATGTTGAATTCATCGTTTTTATCTTCTCATCACCGTAGTTCGAACAAATCGATATTTCCAATCGATCCAATAAATCCTCATTCAAGTAATCGATAATCATTCCGCACAGCCGGTCCCATTCGTTTTCATAAGCACGCTCTAGCTCGAAAGAGCTAATTGGCCAAGTTAGCGTTTGAGTCTGAAAAGTGACTTCGAATAGGCTTTAAAATTGTCAAAAAGGGGGACAAAAATTGCCGAATTACGGCTGAAATTGAATTTTTGGCTTAAAACTTTCTGAAAATCAGCTAGATTAGTATGTTTTCATGTTCAGCTCGCCACGAGCTTCAAAATGAGCCCAAACACGACTAGATTTGCTCAACTTTGAATTTTGATCTACTAAACCGCGACGCGACCGCAACGCGTTGGTCAAAACTCAAAGTCAACTAAAACTAGTCGTGTTTGGGCTCATTTCGAAGCTCTTAACAAGTAGAGCACGAATAGTTAAGTTTTATAGCAAATATTCAAAACAATTAGGAACATCTGAGCAATTTGAGATTTTCGGTTTTCTGAAAATTGCTCATAACCGACTTATTTTTCAAAATTTCGGAATCAAACTCATATATTCTCTATTGGCTTGTCGAGAGCTTCAAAATGAGCCCAAACACGACTAGTCTAGCTCAACTTTGAATTTTGGTCTGCGAAACCGCGACGCGACCGCAACGCGTAGGTCAAAACTCAAAGTTGAGCTAGNCTAGTCATGTNNGGGCTCATTTTGAAGCTCTCGGTGAGCTGAGAAAGACTGTATCAATTTCATTGGAAATTTTCGGAAAAGAAACAAGTTATGAGCAATTTCCAAAAAAAGAAAAATTTCAGCCAAAACTCAAAATGGCTCGAAATTCCTTATTTTGTCGCATTTTGGCTCAAAAGTCGTATTAGTGCTCTTTAATGCTCACTTTCACGATTCGTTTCAATTCCCAAATCGAATTCATGACCAAATAGACATCATTGGACCACGTGGCTTCTGATTCGAGTCGTTTCGAAATCGAATGAATTCTGAAGCACAGATCGCTGAGCAATGCATGAATACACTCGTAAAATGTCATTTGAATCTCTAAATTTCCAAAATTTTGAATATTCGAATCCAGACGAGTGATCCATTGCTCAACGAATACCGTAATCTCGGCGGCCCACTGCGAATTTTTGGGGTTTCCAATTGATATCGATTCGAGGGGCAGGAAGCAATTGGATGAGCATGAGAGGAGACGATTCATGGCTACTGTATACAGTTCCACTTCGAACTGCAAAAAAATTGAGCATTTTGGGTGAAAATTGGTCGAAAATCGGGCTAAAATCCGCCAAAAATAAGCTAAACTGGCCTAGGCCCAGGTTTGTCTGAAAATGACCGAAAATTTGCTGGAAAATCTAAAATATTGCTAAAATCATGTTTAGCTCGACGAGAGCTTCAAAATTTTGAAGCTCTCTACTAGCTGAAAAAGAAGATTAGAGTTAAAATTGAAATTTCGAAAATTAAACGAGTTACGAGCAATTTCAGATTTTCAGCATTTTCAAGTTTCGCTTATTTTACGAAATTTCGAAATCAAACTTACATATCCTTTTTCAGCTAATCAATAGCTTCAAAATGAGCCCAAACACGACTAGTCTAGCGCAATTGTGAGTTTCGGCCTATGCGTTGCGGTCGCGTCGCGGTTCTGTAGATCAAAACTCAAAGTTAAGCAAATCTAGTCGTGTTTGGGCTCATTTTGAAGCTCTCTACTAGCTGAAAAAGAAAATTAGAGTTAAAACTGAAATTTCGAAAATTAAACGAGTTACGAGCAATTTCAGATTTTCAGCATTTTCAAAGAAACTCTTAAAATGCTCATAACTAATTTATTTATCAAAATTTTTAACTCAGACTCATAAATTCTTGCTCAGCTCGTCAAGAGCTTCAAAATGAGCCCAAACTCGACTAGACTCTGAGCAATTTTTGGATTACTGTAGTTTTCGTGCGGGGACCCAACTTTCCTCAACTTCAAGGGAATCTAGTCGTGTTTGGGCTCATTTTAAAGCATTTTCTGCGCTGATTTCTAAATTTAAGTCATAAAATCAGAATTTCAGAGATTTTTAGAGTTACGATTAGAAAAAAAATCGATTTTCAACGATTTTTAGGAATTTTTTCCTTGTTTTTCAGCTTACCAATATCCATTTGCTAATAAATTCTGGCTCATAAATCGGTTCAAAAATGTCGGAATTCGATAAATCGAATTCACAATTTTCCTCGAATCGCCGGAGTAGAATCGACATTTTTGAGAAGATTAATGGGTCTTTGATGTTCTGAAAATATTAATTACAGAGTAATTAAGGGGTAATTAAGACGATAAGTGGGCTGAAAATGATGAAAAATCGCTCAAAATAGCTTCAAAATGACTCAAAAACCACTGAAAATAACCTAAAAGAACCCAAAAGTACAGTAACTCTGTAAGTGGGCGGAGCCTAGTCGTAATTGGGCTCATTTTGAAGCTCTATGCAAGGCGAGAATGAATATTTAGGTTTTCTTTTTCACATTTTGAAAAAAAAGAGAGAAAATTGGAAAAATCGCAATTTTGAGTATTTTAGGTCATTTTCAGCCGATTTTCAGCCAATTTCCTTCATAATCTGCTTATTTATCAAAATGTCGAATTCAAACTTCTCAAACATTGCTCAGCTCATCAAGAGCTTCAAAATGAGCCTAAACACGACCTGTTTTGGTTGACTTTGAAATTTGACCAACACGTTGCGGCCGCGTCGCGGTTTCGTAGGACAAAATTCAAAATTGAGCAAATCTAGTCGTGTTTGGGCTCATTTTGAAGCTCTCACCAAGCTGAGAAAGAAAATGAAAGTTTGTTCTTAAGATTTAAAAAATTAGGGAGTTATGAGCAATTTCAGATTTTCAGAAAAATCTGAAAATTGCTAATAATTCACTCATTTTTCGGAACTTTCCAACAAAGCAGATATATTCTTACTTAGCAAGTTTAGAGCTTCAAAATGAGCCCAAACACGACTAGTTTTAGTTGACATTGAGTCTTGACCAACGCGTTGCGGTCGCGTCGCGGTTGGTAGGTCAAAATTCAGAATTGAGCTAGAATAGTCGTGTTTGGGCTCGTTTTAAAGCACTTAACAAATCGAATTAGAATATATAAGTTTCGTTCAAGAATTTCAGAAAATTAGCAAGTTAGGAGCAATTCAAGATTTTTCTGAAAAACTGAAAATTGCTCATAACTCGCTTATTTTTGAAAATTTTGAAAGCGAACTTTCCCATTATTGCTCAGCTCACCTAGAGCTTCAAAATGAGCTCGAACACGACCTGTTTTGGTTGACTTTGGAATTTGACCAACGCGATGCGGTCGCGTCGCGGTTTGATAGCTCAAAATTCAAAGTTGAGCGAATCTAGTCGTGTTTGGGCTCATTTTAAAGCTCTCGACTAGCTGAGTAAGAATATTTTAAGTTTTTTTCTTGAAATTTCGTAAAAAAGATGAAAATTCGAAAAAAAAAGAAAAAAAATTTTAGGAAATATATTTTTTGCGTTTTCCAGGTCAAAATTAAGGCAAGTTTGGACGATTTTTAGTCTATTTTTTAGAATTTTCAGCCATTACCATTTTCAAGAATCTCCTTGTCAAATTGCCAATAAATTCCACAAATTTCGCATCGAAAATCGCCGAAAACCCGGATTTTTGCTCGATTTTCAGCGTTCCCATCGTCTCCACACCCTTTTCCAGTACCAATTTCAAATTTCGCGCCCAGTTCTTGCCGCTTTCGAGAATCCACTCAAAGTCTGCGTCTCCGCCCCGCTCCTTATCAATCATATCAATGCACAAGTTCTCCAAATGCGATATCGAAATTTGAACGAGATTATCGATTGATTTCTGGTGATTCCCTGGGGAAATCAGGTCCAAATCTGTGGAAAATTCGAGAATTTCACGGATTTTTTCTAGAAATTTCTGGGAATTTTCGTTTTGTTCCAGTGTTTTCAGCGGGATTCCTTGATTTTGAAACAGGGACCAGAGATTTGAGATAAAGATTTTTTCACACGCATCGTGGAATGCTTCCAGACGGGTTTCGAGCATTTTCCGCACCTCCGAATCACCGGAAATCGTGGAAATTATCGATTTTACGGGGGTTTTTAGGTCTTGCCACGTGGATTTGGAGGTGATTACTGTAGAATCGACGGTGGCGATGACAGTAGCCTTCTTTTCGGATCTGAAAAAATGTTGAAATTTTGATTTTAAGAGACTTTTTCCAAATTTTTGAAAAAAAAATTTTTTGGAAATTGTTTTGTTTTTCTAGAATTTTCGGATTTTTGAAAAAAAAATTTGGGTTTTTCCGGATTTTTAGCTTAAAATTGGCTGAAAATTTGAAACTTCTATTTAGTAAAATTTTGAATTTTTCCAGAAAATTTTTTTTCAAAATTTTCGAATTTTTGAAATTTTTTTTTCGAATTTTTGGATTATTTGGCTATTATTTTGTAAAAAACTGCAAAAAAATTCGATTTTAAAGAATATATTTTCAAGATTTACAGCTTAAAAATTAGCAAAAATCGAAAATTTCGAAAAAATGTTTTTTTACAAAATTTCATGATTTTTAGCTTTAAAATGTTCAGAAATGCAATTTTGAGGCATATTTTCAAGATTTGAAACTTAGAATTTGGCGAAATTTCAATTTTTAAGATTTTTTTTTTGAATTTTTCAGATTTTTCAGCTCCAAATTGCTCAAAATGGATCGATTTTCGAAATTCAAAGTGTCAAAAAATGACTCACAGCGAATCTTTTAGAATTTTCTGAAATATCCCAATCACTTTTTGCATATCCAACCCATTTCCCTCGAATTCCCGCTTCACTGCCTCTATATGCTCTTTATACTGGATTTTCAGCGATTCTATGGCCGATCTCTGCGCCTTTAAATCCTCTTTCTTCGATTTTATCTCTTCTAAAGCCTTTTTTATGTGTTTCTCCTTGTCTTCTTTCAACAAATTCAGTTGAGACAGGTCCTGACGGAGATCTGATTCGGACTGCAAAAAATTCGAAATTTTCAGTTATTTTTTTTTGAATTTCGCGCCTTACCGCTTTCAAAATTTCCCACATTTCACTTCCCGTTGCATTTTCTAGCTGTTCCAGACGATTTTGGAGCGCTTGCATCGCTGAAAATCCAGGAAAGTCGATGAAAAAGCGTTAAAAAAAGAAGTACAGTAATCTCTAAAGGCGCATGACAAGAATTTTTGTTTGGTGTTTCACAACGAAAGTTATTTTAGTTGATTTTAGTGAGATTTTATTGATTTTGATGCTTTAAAAATTTTCAGGACGGTTTTCAGCAATTTTTCATAACAAGTTGACTGTTTTTGCATCAAAATTGGCTTAATAGTCGTTGAAAATAGCCAAAAACCCATTAAAAAATTTTTCTACAGTACCTTAAAGGCGCAAAACAAGAATTTTTGTTTGGTGCTTCGCAACGAAAAGCTTTTTTTTTGCGATTTTAGGGTGTTTTAGGCTATAAAATAGATTTTTCTGTTTGTAAATTGTAATTTCAGCAATTTTGAATGAGAACTTAACTGTTTTTGCACGAAAATTCACTTAAAAATCATGAAAAATAGCCGAAAATCCAGTACAAATATTTTCTACAGCAGTTTAAAGGCGCGTCACACAAAATTTTATTTCGCTTCGAAGCGAAAAAGGAATTTTAGCGATTTAACAAAATCCAGGCTTTTCAAAAAATCTAAAAACTCAAAATAAACAAAAAAAAACAAAAAACCAACAAAAATACACTTTTTTAACAGCACAATCCCTCCACACCACCGATGGCCGCGTTTTCAGGATTTTCTAGGCCACCGCGTCCCCTCCTCGTGATGCCTCGAAGTAAACACAATACGTCATTGGTGTAGTCTCTGTATTGACACACACACTTTTTCCCGAAAATTGGAGAAAAACCCCGCCGGCAAAAAAAACATATCTCGTCTTGAACGCTCCTTTTTTTATTGATTTTTTCCCTCTTTTTTTTGACCCAAATAAACGATTTTTGTCTCTTCTTTTTGTGCGTTTTTTGTGTCAATTTTCCAATAATTTTTTCCCCGATTTTTCTAAACTAAAAATTGCGAAATACCAGTCTAAATTCAATTTCAGCATGGTATTCAAAAAAGCGCCGTGCCTTTTTGGCTCGGCAATTTTGCTGGGACTGCTTCTAGCGGTGGCTGGAATTCTGTTGCTTATCGGAGTTCCAATTGATGGAATTGTGAATCGACAGGTCGTTGGGGTGAGTTTTTTAGAGAAAATTTAGGGACTATAAATCGAAGAAATAGCCCAAAAATCGACTTTTTTCGAGGGAAACTTGGCTTTTGGTTTCAAAAATGACAAAAATTGAATTAAGCTCATCGAAAGCTTCAAAATGAGCCCAAACACGACCAGATTCCGTTAATTTACAAGGTTACTGTACTTTTCGTGGTGGGACCCGTTTAGGCTCATTTTGAAGCTCTTAACAAGCTGAAAAAGCTGAAAATTGAATTTCTGAATCAAATTCGGCTTGGGAATGTAAAAAATCCTTCAAAAATATAAACATTAGATCTTTGGCCCAAAATTCTAATGAGCCAATTTATGAGCCAGAATTTATTAGTAGATAGATATTGGTAAGCAAAAATCGCTGAAAATCGAAAATTTTCAATACTATAACTCTATGAACTTTTCCAATTTTGATTTCATGACGCAATTTTTGAAACCAGCACGAAAAATGCTTTAAAACGAGCCTAAACTCGACTAGATTCGCTCAAATTTGAGTTTTGACCTACCGAACCGCGACGCGACCGCAACGCGTTAGTCAAAACTCAAATTTGAGCTCGATTAGTCGTGTTTAGGCTCATTTCGAAGCTCTTCACAAGCCGAGGAAGAATATATAAGTTTGATTTTGAAGTTTTGAAAAATCATCGAAATATGAGCTACTTTAGATTTTTTCTGAAAAGCTGACATTGCTCATTAATTGCTTATTTTTTGGATTTTTGCAATAAATCTTATATTTTCTTATTCCGCTCACCGAAAGCTTCAAAACGAGCCTAAACACGACTAGTTTCCCTCGAAGATGGGTCCAACCACGAAAACTACAGTAACCCGAAAATTGCTCAGAATCTAGTCGTGTTTAGGCTCATTTTGAAGCTCTAAACGAGCCGAAGAAGCTGAAAATTGAATTTCTGAATAAAATTTGGCTTGAGAATGGAAAAATTGCTAAAAATCCAAAAAAATGAATTTTATCAGTTCCAGACTAAATTTCGCTTGAAAATTGCGATTTTCAGCTTAAAAAACCCCGAAAATTTCACTGAAATCCCCAAATTTGTTTCAGCAAGACTTCCTCGGCTACACACGCGACGAAAATGGCACAGAACATGTGAATAAAATGACAGAATCATGGCTGAAACCACCGTATAAGATGCAATTGAACATTTGGATGTACAATGTCACAAATGTGAATGGAATATTGAAACGACACGAAAAAACGAATTTAAACGAGATTGGACCCTTTGTTTTTAAGTTAGTGGAGAGAAATTGGCTGGAAATGGCTGGAAATGACCTAAAATAGCTGAAAAATCATGAAAAATGACCCTAAAATCATTGAAAATAACCCAAAATACAGTAATCCCGGAAAGAATTTAAAGTCGCATCCTTATTACACGCACTGTATGTGTTGCGGTCGCGTCGCGGTTTAGTGGATCAAAATTCAATGTTAAGCAAATCTAGTCGTGTTTGGGCTCATTTTGAAGCTTGTAACGAGCCGAGCACAAATATATTAATCCAAATTTTTTCAGCGAAGTCCAGGAGAAAATCTATCATAAATGGGCGGAAAATGATACTCGAGTACTGTACAAAAACAGGAAATTGTATTTTTTCAATCGGAATTTGTCATGCCCCAGCTGTGATTTGTCCCAAAAAGTCACAATTCCAAATGTGGTTTTTCAAAAATTGGTCGACGCGGCGGATACGACGATTTTCGGAATTCGAATCAAGTTTGCCATTGAAAATGTGCTGAAATTTGTGCCAGAAGCACCATTCATTACGGTAAGAGTGTTACAGTAATCCCAGGCTTGAAAAGAGCTTCAAAATGAGCCCAAACACGACTAGTCTAGCACAATTTTGAGTTTTGACCTACGCGTTGCGGTCGCGTCGCGGTCAAAATTAAAAGTTGAGCGAATCTAGTCGAGTTTGAGCTCAATTCAAAGCATTTTTTGCGCTGAATCCAAATATCACATTACTTTCTATCGTACTCCTACAGTAATCCCAAAAAATCCCAATTTTTTTCAGGTTAAAGTCAGCGACGCGTTGTTCGATGGATACGAGGACCCAATTGTGGATTTGGTGTGCAAAAATAAGATTTTGAGTTTCCTATGCGAGACAAATACTCTTCAGAAGAGAATTGGATTCTTTTATGGGGTAAGAATGGCTGACATTTGGCTGAAAATGGCCTAAACTACAGTAACCTTGAAATTAGGAAAATCAAACCTGGACACTCTTTCTCAGCTCATCAAGTGCTTCAAAATGAACCTAAACACGACTATTCTAGCTCAATTTATAGTTTTGACCTACCAGCCGCGACGCGACCGCAACGCGTAGGTCAAAACACAAAATTGTGCTATACTAGTCATGTTTAGGCTCATTTGAAAACTCTTTGCGAGACAAAAAAGAAAAAAAAAACTTAAAAATCGAAGTTTTGAAAACTAATCGAGTTACGAGCAATTTAGAGTTTTCCCTGAAAATCTGAAAGTGCTCATAACTCGCTTATTTTTCAAAAATTCCCGAAAAACCTCCCATCTTCTTATCCCGCTCGTCAAGTGCGTCAAAATGAGCCCAAGCACGACTATTCTAGCTCAATTTTGAATTTTGATCTACCTAACCGCGACGCGACCGCAACGCGTAGGTCAAAACTCAAAATTATGCTAGACAAGTCGTGTTTGAGCTCATTTTGAAGCTCTCGACTAGCCGAAAAAGAATGTTAATGGTAAAAATCGGAATTTTAGGGAAATAGCGAGTTATGAGCGATTCTCAGCCAAAATTCTTTTTTCAGCAAAACGGAACAACAGACGGTACCTACGAAGTGGATACCGGAAGACCATCTCCAATGAATATCGGTCATTTATACACGTGGAATAATCTAACAATAATGCCAGAAGGGACATGGGATACTGTAGCGGCGAGGATGATCAATGGAACCGATGGACAGCTATTCAGTCCGATTTTGAGAAGAGAAAATCGATTATCGATTTTTGTTCCACAAATCTGTAGATCGATTCAAATGGAATATCAGAAGGATGTCGCTGTGTCAGGGGTGCCTTCATGGCGTTTTGTACCCCCACTGGACCTTTACGACCCAAGAAGACCCGAAAATCAAGGATTCTGCAATAAGAATGGTGTTCCGAGATATTTTGAGAACACAACTGTGCAGATTGGTGGGTTTTTTTGGGAGCCTAAATTGCTCATAACTCGCTGATATTGCAAAATTTCGATTCGAAATCTTTATATTCCTGCTCAGCTCGTCGTGAGCTTCAAAATGAGCCCAAACACAACTAGTCTAGCTTAATTTTGAGTTTTGATCTACAAAACCGCGACGCGACCGCAACGCATGGGTCAAATTTTAAAATCGGACTAGAATAGTCGTGTTTAGGCTCATTTCAAAGCTCTTAACTAGCTGAGCAATTATCTGAAGGTTTGAATTTCAAAAAATAAGCGAGACGTGAGCAATTAAAGAATGTTGAAATCTTGAATTGCTCATATATCGCTTATTTACAAAACTTCTCGATCTAAAACCGCTATATTCCTGCTCAGCTCGTCGTGAGCTTCAAAATGAGCCCAAACACGACCGGTTTAGCACAATTTTGAGTTTTTGACATACGCGTCGCGGTTTGGTAGATCGAAATTCAAAATATAGCTAGACTAGTCGTGTTTGGGCTCATTTTAAAGCATTTTTCGCTCTGATACCAAAAATTATAGCTTCAAGTCAGATTTCCAGAAATGTTTCGCCAAAACGTGATGAAAAAATTCCAGAAAACTGTCTCCCTGCGGGCCTAATCGATCTATCCCGGTGTCAAGCCGGCTCGCCACGTGTCTACCTCTCAAATCCGCACTTTTATAATTCTCCAATAGAATTATGGCACGCAGTGACTGGGTTATCAGTCCCATCAGCCAATAATGATTTGACTACGGTAGATTTGGAGCCAACGGCTGGAGTACCGACTCAGGCGAAGCGAATCATGCAAATTAATGTTGGCATGGTTAAAGGATCGCTAAGGTGAGCGATTTTAGCCTTTGTTGTGCCAAAAACCTGCAGTTTCAGATTTTCTGAAATTCTTAAATTGCTCATATTTCTCTCATTTTTCAAAATTTCAGAATTAAACCGTCATAGCATTGCTCAGCTCGTTTAGAGCTTTGAAATGAGCCTAAACATGACTAGTTTTGGCACATTTTTCGGGTTACTGTAGTTTTCGTAGTGGGACCCAAAATGTGCCGAAACTAGTCATGTTTAGGCTCGTTTTGAAGCTCTCAACGAGCTGAAAAAGAATAAAAAGGGTTGATTATGAGATTTTGAAAAATTAGAGAGTTATGATCAATTTCAGATGTTTAGAAATCCTAAAATTGCATTTTTTAGCTCAAAATTCATCGTTTTTAATGGAATTTTCTGGATTTTTTTCAGCATAACCGAGAACACGACGAATGTAATTGTCCCGGTACTTTGGATGAACGAAACCGCGGATTTTGATCAAGGAACTCGTGATCAGTTGATCCAAATCTTCAATGCTAAGCATTATTCGTTCATTGGCGGTGTTGTATCGTTATCACTTGGCCTTATCGCCTGGATGGCCGTTTTTATGGTCATTTTTGTTTATTCGGTGAGTTTTATAGCTGTTTTTAGAGGATATTTTTAGCTTAAAACGGACAATTTTTGACCTAAAACTTGAAATTGCTAAAAAGTTTTTAAAAAACTACCATTTTGGGACCTAAAAACAGTTTTACAGCTTTAAACTCCATTTTTCAAGGTGGTGTACGGTGAAATTTTTGTATTGCATCAAAATGTGCAGAAATGCATGTAGATTGACATAAAAATAAAGAAAAAATTCAAAAAAAAATTCCTTCATCGAGAAAAACGCATCGAAAAATACGCTGAAAGCCCTTAGGGACGAGCTTTTTTCTAGGCCGCCCGGTGAGTAAAAGCGCGCGAATTCAAATTTTTAAAATTTTTTCGCTCGTTTTCACTTTTTTTCAAATTTTCCGATGTATCTGGAAGAAAAATTGACAAAAACCTA
>NC_013490.2:2454575-2478069 GCF_000004555.2 Caenorhabditis briggsae
ACTCCACCCTTTCATGCTAAAAAACCTTAAAAATACCCATTTTTAGCCCGAAAGTAAAGATTTCAAGCCTAAAACCTCGAAATTCCTGAAATTTTTAAAAAGCACTGTTTTGGGACCAAAAAACCTCAATTTTTAGGTTCCAAGCTGCTTTTTCATGCTTAAAACTCTGAAGCCAAGAAAACTAAAATTTTAAATTTTCCCGAAAAACACATTTCTGGACCTGGAAACCCCCATTTTTCGGGTTTCAAGCCACAATTTTCAAGTTTTTACGCTGAAAACCATCATTTTTAGCCTGAAAATGACGATTTTAGGCCTAAAAATCCTGAATTTCTCAAATTTTCGAAACATCATCATTTTGGACCTGACAGCCTCAATTTCCAGGTGAAAAATCTTGATTTTTAGGTTCCGAGCCCCATTTTCATGCTCAAAACTATCAAAAATCCCATTTTTAGCCTTAAAATGACGATTTTAGGCCGAAAAGTCAAATTTTCTCAAAAAATTCAAATTTCCCCAAATTTTTCGAATTTTTCAGCGCCAAACCGACGAGGAAGAGTACAGCCGTCTTGTACTCGACGAGGACGAAGTGGAAACCACCGACGCGCCGCCACAAGAGCAAGAAAATCAGAATTTGGCCTAAATTTCCTTTTTTTCTATTTTTTTTCTCAGTTTATGTGCTATATGTTGTGATTTTCATAATTGAAACAGGTCGTCAGGTGCTTCTTGTAAATAAATTCATTCATTTTTTATCGGTTTTCTCGATCAAGACCTTGAAAAATTGAGAAAAAATAGATAAAAATCGAGAAAATTTGAATCGCGAGACGAGAGAGTGTGCGAAATGAGGAGACGCAGAGTGCGCGGGATTAAAGGCGCATCGAATTAGCCGGCAGGGTCCCGCGGCGCGTTGCCGCCAAACACGAAAATTTGAATTTTGACCTGGATTTTTTTGTATTTTCGCGATTTTTTGGCTTTCTAACGTGAACTTTTCGCTTTTTTTTGGTAATTTTTTTGATCTAAATACCAGCCGCCACGATTGGACGCCTAAAATCCGGCAAATCAACCGGTATAACCAAAAACCGCCAAAATTTCGTCGTTTACCTGTGAAATCGTTAACTTTGTAATTTTATGGTTTTTTTTTCAGAATTTTTGAGTTTTTTTTCAAAATTTTCAGAGTTATACTGTACATAATACGACGATGGACAATCAGTTTGACAGTATTATGGACCGGATTCGTGCCCGCCAGACGGAAATATCTGGAATATCAGGCGAAAAGGAGAATGAGGAGCAGCCAGTGAGGGTTACAAAGCAGGAAGGTGGGGGTATATATTCAGCCAGAAAAAGCCAAGAAAAATCGACACTTTCAGAGCAAACGCCCACGAAAGTGTTCGGTTTGTCATCCAGATCCAACGAAGCCCAGCTCCAGAAGACTCCAGAGGTCTCTGTGGAATTCCGAGTCTCAGAGACCGCTGAAACCATCCAAAACAGCCAAAACACCTCAAAAAAGGCATCAAGATTCTCAATGTTGGCTCAGGAGATCGAGAATTTCGAGTATGACTACGAAAGTCCGTATAATCGGCCGAAGGAGGCGTTCATGAAGGGCCGGTCGCCGAGAATGTCGATTGGAGAGACACGACCCGCGGTTTTGTGCACACCGGCTGGCCATGCCGCTTCAAAAAGTCCAAATGTGGCCGTTTCGTCAAAATCTGCACCGGAAATTGCGAAAAATGGGTTAGAGTCGCTTTTTGTTGCTTGAAAAATTGCTTTTTGGGACTTTTAAACTCGATTTTACGAAACTTCGACGATATATTCGAATTGGGCTTGAAAAATGCTTTACAATGAGCCGAAACACGCCCATATTCCGTCAAAATTGGCACATTTTGGGTCCCACCACGAAAACTACAGTAACCCGAAAATTGCTCAGAATCTGGTCGAGTTTGGGCTCATTTTGAAGCTCTAAACGAGTTGAGTAAGAATAGATTAGTTTTAAATCTAGAAATTTGAAAATAAAAAAGTTATGAGCAATTTAGGGTTTTTCTGAAAATCTCGGAAAATCCTTAAATGCTCATAACTCGCTTATTTTTCAGAATTTCGATGTCTAACCAAGATATTCTTTTTCGGCTCGCTGAGAGATTCAAAATGAGCCTAAGCACGACTAGTTTCCCTCGAAGATGGGTCCCACCACGAAAACTACAGTAACCCAACATCTGCTCAGAATCAAGCCGTGATTGGGCTCATTTTGAAGCACTAAATGAGCTGAGCAAAGTAATCAAGGTTTGATTTCGAAATTCCAGAGAATAAACAAAATATGATCAATTTAAACTTTCTCTGAAAATCTGTGAGTGCGCATAACTCGCTCAATTTCCAAAATTTCGGCATCATACCTATAAATTCTTGCTCCACTCGTCAAGAACTTCAAAATGAGTCTAAACACGCCCATATTCCGTCAAAATAAACACATTTTGGGTCCCACCACGAAAACTACAGTAACCCAGAAATTGCTCAGAATCTAGTCGTGTTTAGGCTCATTTTGAAGCTCTTGACTAGTTGGGAAAGGACGATTAGGTTTTATGGCTGAATTTCAGAAAATAAGCCAAATATGAGCAATTTCAAATTTTCTGAAAATCTCAAAAAATCTGGAATTGCTAATAACTTGCTAATTTCCTAATATTTTGAGTGAAATCCTCTATATCATTGCTCAGCTCATCAAGAGCTACAAAATGAGCCTAAACACGCCTATTTTTTTCTCAAATTCAACGAAAATCGGATCCCACCACGAAAACTACAGTACCCCAAAAATTGCTCAGAATCTAGTCGAGTTTAGGCTCATTTTAAAGCTCTAAATGAGCTGAGCAATGATACATAGGTTTTATATCTGAAAAACTGAAAATAAATGATTTATGAGCATTTTTGCAGACCCGAAATCGCCCTTGGCCGTTCGGATTTCGAAGCTCGCCGTATAAAATTCGCGCAGCCCATGGTGAATGTGAATTATCTGCCCAACGAGTCCTCGATTTTCTCCGGTGGCTCATCCGTAAATGATATGTCTACAGTACTCGGTGGTTCTGCCGAAATGATGAACGTGACGACGTCTTCTTTGAGTTGTGGAGAGTTATCAATGAATCAGCATATCACCCACGAGAACACCATTATCAATGCGCAGTCTTGTGATAATCGAGAGGCGATTCTGAAGGAGAAGGAGCACCAAATCGCTACTTCAATCAATATCTCGACCGATGAGTATGGAGCCCACACTTTTATGAGGAAGGTAGGAGTATATTCTTCTTTCTAGACTCATCGAGAGCTTCAAAATGAGCCCAAACACGCCTATTTTCCCTCGAATCGGGGTCCCACCACGAAAACTACAGTAATCCAAAAAATGTTTAGAATCTAGCCGAGTTTGGGCTCATTTTGAAGCTCTCGACAAGCTGAGTAACAATATGAAAGTTTTATGGAGAAATTTCGAAAAATAAGCGAGTTATGAGCACTTTTAGGTTTTCGGATACTGTAAATTGCCCGTATTTCGCTTATCTTACGAAAATTTAAAGTAAATCTTATATATTTTTTCTCAGCTCGTTTAGAGCTTCAAAATGAGCCCGAACATGACTAATTTCCGAGAAATTTTTGGGTTACTGTAGTTTTCGTGGTGGGACACAAACTTGAGGGAATCTAGGCGTGTTTGGGCTCATTTTGAAGCTCAAGTTGTGTCAAAATCGATCCTAGCTTTGAGTTTTCGATATCAGCTTGTTAAAACCTTCAAAATGCGCCTGGATTACTGTAGAAAATTTTCAAAAAATGAGCAATCTCCACCACTATGCTTTTTGTTGCTACCACCACTCACTCCCACCTAATTTTCTTATTTTCAACACTAATATTACTGTAGAAGGTGGCACCAAACGCTCCTTCTACTGCTCCAACTGTCGCCACGTCTTCAACGTCAACCACGACAACGTCATCTGGAGCCCACCCACCACTGAAACCCGCAACATCGATATTCCAACGACCCGCTGACATTATGTCGCTCGTCTCATCGCCAAAACCGTACTCGAAAGACATCGGACGGAGCATGTTTTCGCCTGTTCACTTTGTGAGTGTGTTGTAGTAATAAAAGCATAAAATTGGGCTGAAATTCACGATTTTTGAGCTAAAAATGGTGGAAATTGACTCGGAAATGACTAAAAATGACCTGGTTAGCACGATTTTCAATCTAGAATTGACCTTAAAATGGCCACAATGGGCTCAGGATGAACTGAAACGAACTATAAGTGATCTGAAAATTACGATTTTTGAGCATTCTGGCCTAGCTGGAGGTTTCTGGGCCATCCAGGACTCGCAATAGCTCTTCTGGAAGCTTCTCGGCTGCCAGGATCCATCTGGAGAGCTATTTTGGGTCCTAGATGGCCTAGAAACCTCCAACAGCATGTGGTGGCCTAACTAGAGGTTTCTAGGCCACCAAATTTACTGTGGGCGAGGTCAGATGGCCTAGAAACCTCCAGCCAGGCCATAGAGGCTTCCAGATGACCTAGTTTCCTTTCTAGGCTACCTATAATGGCCTAAAAACTTCTAACTGCCCAATGAACAACTGCTAATTGCCCAATTAACGCTTCTAACAATTTGCAGACCCCCAAAAGTACGTCATCTCCAAAAGCGCTCGCCTCTACACTCCACACGGACGCTCCTCCAAACCTGTCACCATCAAAAACGGCGGCCCTGCAGAAATCGGTTGCCAAGACGAGACGACTGGAATTTGAGGAGAAATTCAGAACCAATTGCACTGTTACTAACGATGTATGTGTGTTTTAGATGGCCTAGAAACCTCCAGGAGCGATATTTTGAGTCCTGGATGGCCTAGAAACCTCTAGCTAGGTTACTAGAGGCTCTAGATGGCCTAGATTCCTTCTTGAAGGTGTCTAGGCCATCAGAAGGTTTTCTAGTGACTTCAGAAGGCCTAGAAGCTTACAGAAGAGCTATTTTGAGTCCTGGCAAGCCTAGAACCCTCTAGCTAGGCCATACACTGCTATGTTCCTAGATGGCCTAGCTTCCTTCCCGAATGTTTCTAGGTCACGGATAACGTTATAGATGGCCTAGAAATCTAGTTTCACGTCTTGTATAACTTAGAAACATTCTAATAGATCTCCTGGCCTAATTTTGAATTTCCAGGTCAAAAATTACGATCTAGGGCCAGTTTTGGCAGTTAGCCCTTTCAGCTCTTAAAATGACTTGGAATTTGAATATTTTTCCTTCCAGAATGCTCCAATCCCAAATCCTCGCCACGTGGCACCAACGACTACAATTCAGAATACGCCTCACTATCACGTCGCACCGCAACAGAAGAGGAATCTGTTCGGAGTACAGAACCCACAGGCTACTGTAGCTACCGTAGCCACCGCTCCAATCCCGGTACAAACTCAATGGAGAGGTCAGGCGAACACGCCGGTCGTTCAGGGAGCCCGCGCCGACGAGAAGACGGCTGGAAGCGATCTGAAAGGGGCGGGGCTTGGAAAACTGAAGAATCTGAAATCGAGATGGGAATTCTCATCGGCCACAGGGACGCCGATACATCCAGATGCCACGGAGGACTCGTTGATTGCCACGGCGATGAAGATGAAGGAGACGGCGATTCCGGCGAGGGTAAGGGGGCGGGGCTTATTAGAAACGTTTTTAGCTTGAAACGGTCGAAAACTGACTGAAAACGAGCTCTGTAGTTTTCGGAGAAAATGGGCTTTAAAATTGGATTTTTCAGATTGGCCACCGTTCGATTTCCAGCCGAAAAGGGCCATCAGCCTCGTCTATCCACTCTCGGAACGCGTCGGAACCCTTCAACGAGGCTCCAGAAGCTCCAGAAGAGTATGACGACGTCTTTGAAGGAGAAGACGATGATTCTGGAGAACTAGAAGACGTGGCGAACGCTGGAGACGTCCAAGACACTTCTAGATTCATCGACCACGCCTTCGGATTCATTGAAGGCACAGAGACGCCGAGTCCGTTCAGAGAGACACCTCTGGCTGCTCGTGAGGCTTCCTTGTCCCCAAAGAAACGAATGGAAGAGGTGATTGTTGAGGAGGATGACTCCCAGGAAGAATACATTGAGGAGGAAGGATCAGAGGAGGAGCCAGAAGAAGACGTCACAGAGATTCAGAATACGATCCATCAGGAGGAGGAGCCTGTCTACCGTGCCAACAACTCCCAGCTGGTCCACTCTGTATCGATGTATCGCCGGAAGCAAAGGGAGAAGAACGCGACGCCAGCCCAACCACTCTCCTCGATCTCTCCATCGGCGCCAGTGGCTTCGTTGACGTCTCCGCAGAAGCTTCGACAGATGACAGGATCCTCGGCGACGCCTGGAAAGATTTTCGAATCGGAGAACGAGACCATCAAACGACTCACAGAAGCGATTGTGATTGAGAAGAAGCTGGTGTCCCAATCGGAACGAGCACTTGCCCGAGCAAGACACGAGCCGAGTTTCCGGGGATCCAGAGAGGAATTCGAGGCGCAACGGGCCTATTTGGTGCATATGGAAAAGTTGAGAGCCATGCAGAACGAGTTGCAGAGAGTGCAGAGGGAGGGAGCGAGAATGTGAGTGATCTACAGTAATCCTAGATTGTTCAAATGTATTTTGAAATAGCCCAAAGAGCTACAGTAAGCCTACGGCCTTTAGGCTAGGCTAGCAAAGTTAAATTGCCACAATCCTCTTGTTAGGCCATATACACCAAGGCTCGAAAATCACGAATTTTAGTGTCATTTTTAGGTTATTTCAGGTGATTCTGAGCGGATTTTGGCTAATTTAGGGTGTCATTTTTAGCTCTAAAATCGTGATTTTAGCTAGTTTTACGCTCTCTAGCGACTCCAGAAGAGTTATTTTGAGCTCTGGATGGCCTAGTAACCTCTAGCTAGGCCATAACAGTCTCCTAGATCTCAAAGGTTCTAGATAACCGTATGTTTGGGAAACTACAGTACCCCAAATGTTTCCAGAATCGATGGCCCCCGCGGAACGATCATCATCAATGGGCTCACTGTGAGCATAGACTCTGCCTACGTCGCCGCCCATATTGCATCCAAAAAATCGGAAGAAGTCTTCTATTTCCTCGCCGTCCTTCGCTACGCCGACCAGGTCGACGTCTCCAAGCTAGTCACTTCGGATAGTGGACTCAATCGACAGGCGTCTATCGATTTCCCGGTCCCTCTGAAACTATCGAAAATCCCGTCGGATTTCCGTGCGACACTCGAAATCTATGGGCAACGATCGGTGAGAGAATCGACGACCCACGAGGATAAGTTCAAGTTGAAGGGGACGACGTTGAAGGCCAAGGTACGGTAGCTGAAGGTTTTTAATTGACCGTGCAGCTCTGTTGTTGATGACCCCTCTAACTCTCAAAGTTTGAGCTCAATTGCCTCGGTTCCTATCAGAGATATCAATAATCTGTTAACTGATAAAATATTGCTGATAAGATGAGCAATTTTTTATTAGTTAACAGCTGTTTGATATCTTTTATGGAAGCTGAGATATACAGGCTCAAGGAAGGGCTACTCAGTCTGTCTGATAAATCTCAATTATCTCGGATCTTGTGAAAGATGTCAAAAAACTGTAAACTGATAAAATATTGCTCATCTTATGGCGCACATTTTATCAGTTGACAGATTTTTTACATTTTATCAGAGGAGCCGAGATAAATGAGCTCAAACTTTGAGCCCATATATTTCGGTTCCTGTGAAATGGAGCTCTGTATTTTGTCTGTCTGTGTGTCTGTCCTGTCCACTCTGAACTAACCATCACAGAACGCCGACAATTGGTGTTATTATGTTGATCGGAGTGAGCGTGAGACTCGTCTAGCTGCAGCCGATGCCGAACAACGACGCATTCGAAAATTGGGACTTCCGTGTCGTTTGTGGAGAAAGTTGCATGTATGTCTGTGATACTAACCGCATGTTTTTGTGTTTATAATGTTGAAAATCGGTATTTCTGGCCTAGAAACACCCTAGGAGACTTTTGTGGTCTAGCTAGAGGTTTCTAGGTCATCCAGTACTCGAAATCGCCTTCCTGAAAGTCTCTAGGCCACCAGAGTGTTACTATGGCCTAGAAACATCCGGAAAGCAAGCTAGGGCAACTGGGAGCTTCCATGACTTAGCCAGAGGTTTCTAGGCCACCAGGATCCTTCTGGATCTCTTGGAGACACTTCTGATGACCTAGAAATCTTCAACGAGGCTCTGTAGCCTAACTGGGGGTTTCTAGGCCACCAGAGTCTCGCCATGGCCTAGAGAACTTCTGGGAAGGAAGCTATGCTATCTGGAAGCTCCTATGGCCTATCTGGAGGTTTCTAGGTCCCCTTGGAGTTTCTAGAAAACACTTCTGATAACCTAGAAACCTCCACAAGCCTCTAATGGCCTAGCTGAAGGTTTCTAGGCCACGCGGACCTTTTTGCATGGTATACTTGTGTCTCCTAGTGATATCTTTTAACTACAGCAACCCCCTCTCCCTTGATTCCAGACTCGTAATCCATTCTCATCTGGTGGAAGTACCTCCTCATCTGGAAGTCAAAGTCTATTCGGATCCACAACGCTGAGCAATCAAACGATGCCAACTGGATACGGTGGCCAATCGATAATCACTGATTTCCACCTCCTCGGATCATTCCAATTCGATATCAGCTGCCCGGGCAAACACCGTTATCAACTGGACCACGTCGTTCATCCTTTGGCTGGAAAGGTACAAATGAAAGTGAAGAAACAGGCGGACGACGGGGCGGATATTCTCTATCGGGGATTCCTTTCGATGTACCAACGAACGAATGAGGGATTGGGATCGTGGACTCGGTATTGGTGCGTTCTGGAGGACGGGGAGATGAAGTTCTGGAGACAACCGGAGGATGAGGGATCCAAGGTGAGCAATAAGCTACAGTAGTCCTGAAAAATAGGGAGTTTGAGACCTTCAAAATAAGCTCCAAAAAAACTACAGTAATCCTAAAAGAGCTTCAAAATGACCTAAAATCGTTTAGACTTCGAAATGAGCTCTAGCACTACAGTAATCCTAAAACTAGACTTTCTCTGAAATGGGCTCATCCAGAGCTTTAAAATGAGCCCAAACACGCCTAGGCTCCGCCAACTATGAGCGGACCATGCCATGCGCCTTTAAGGATTACCGTAACCCGATTAGGTGCTTTTCATATTCTCTAAAAATTGGTTTTTCGAGTTTGGCAAGTTGACAGCTTCAAAATGAGCCTAGACTCCGCCCACGTCGAGGGGACCATGCGCCTTTAAACTCGAAATTTCAAAATGGGCGGAGCCTAGTCGTGTTTGGGCTCATTTTGAAGCTCGCGAAGAGAGTTAGATTTGGATCTAAAACTCGTAATTTCAAAAAAAAATCAAAATTGCGCGTTTCAGATGACGTCAGAATTCGAAGTTCTTAAAACGCCTGTAATTCGGGTCCAAACGGACCAAAACTCTTGAAAATTATACTATTCGATAGGAAATTTGAAGCAGATGATGATGATATCTTGAATTTCCGAGAAATTCGAATTCTGACGTCTTCTGAACCTCTATGCGCCTTTAAATTCGAAATTTCAAGTCTAAAGGAGCATGCTCGTGTTTGGGCTCATTTTGAAGCTCGAAAAACCATAAGTTCGAATTTTATAAAATTATTGAGTTCCAGATAAATCTGGCAGAGTTACGGTAGTGTTGCGCCTTTAAAGTGGACCCCATAAATTAGCTCAAACTACCGTAGACCTTTCACAGTGAAAATGGGCGGAGCCTAGCCGAGTTCGGGCTCATTTAAAAGCTCTTCTGAAGACGAATTCGAATTATCTCGAGCTCTAACTTGAACATCCAATATTGAGCTTAATTTCTCACTTTTTTTCCAGGGCTACCTGGTACTAATGGATCTATCGACGTGCTGCCGTTCGGAAGGAGCCTCAACAGTCCAAGACATCTGCCCCTTCCCCAACAGCTTCCATATCGACGTTTGGGCGCCAAAAGACGATCGAGACGAGCCACGTGGCAACGGAAACGGAATTATGCAGTTGAGAGTGATGTTGGCTGCTGATACGACGCAAGACCTTCAGAAGTGGTTATCAGTTATCAATACGACGTCCCGACAGCTGTGTACATGGAGAAATCCCATCCAATTGTAATTTGGCCACCCTTTTTCGGCTTTTTTCTCAAATTTTCACTTCTCTAATGCTCTTGTTTTAAACCCCTGTAAACTCTCCCAATTATTGTTTAATCCTATAAAAAATTCAAATTCCCGCCCGCTTTTTACTCTCGCTGTCATCAAATTATTAGCCTCTCTTGTGTGTCCCCCCCCCCCTTGTCTTCTACTATCCATCTCGATTGTTTTTCCTTTTCTTTTGTGAATGAATAAATTTGGGGAGTAATATAAGAATTGAACGATTGGACTTTGCTCTTTGAGAGCTTCAAAACAAGCCCAAACCCGACGAAACACTGCAAGGATTACGGTAGTTTGAGCTTGGTTTTTTGGCTCCAGTTCAAAGGCGCAGCAACTACTACCGTAACTCTTCCAGATTTTATTGAAACTCAAAAATTCACAACAAATTCGAATTTATGGTTTTTAGAGCTTCAAAACGAGTATAAACACGACCACGTTCCTTTAAATTTAAAATTTGGGGCTTTAAAGGCGCATAGGGGTCCCAAGTTTCAAATTTGAAGAAAGTGGGTCATGATTATACTCATTGTGAAGCTATGGAAGAGCTGAATTCAAATAAGCGACTTTCCATTCAAGAAACTCAAAATTACGTGTTTTAGAAGACGTTAGATTTCGAGTTTTTGAGATTCTTCGAACAGCTCTTACTTGAAACGGGTGTAACCTGGGTACCAATGGACCAAATTTTTAATGAGTCATACCATTTGATAGGAAATTCAAAGCAGATTATGTTGATGTTTTGAATTTTCGAAAAATTCCTATTTTGAGGTGCACTGGAGCGTATTTACCACAACGGGAACCTAGATATCAATTTAATTGCTTGTAACTTTGGTCCTTATGGACCAAAAATTTTGAAAGTTATACCATTCGATAGGAAATTTAAAGCAGATTAAGCTGATTTTTGAATTTTTGAGAAAAGTGCATTTTGAAGTGCACTGGTGCGCATTTATCCTGAGCGAATTAACGAAATTTTCGAATTCTGACGTCTTCTGAAGCGCAATAATGTTTCTTTGCACTAAAAGTTCCATATTCAAACTTAACTTTTTGAGAGCTTCAAAATGAGTATAATCACGACCTACTTTCCTTGAATTTGATTTTTCAAGACCCCTATGCGCCTTTAAAGTCGAATTTCGCGTTTAAAGGAACATAGTCGTGTTTAGGCTCATTTGAAAGCTCTAAAAACGACGAATTCAGGTTTATTGGAATTTTTGAGTTTGAACAAGGGTTACGGTAGTTGCGCCTTTAGTAATCCATTAAGTTTTGCTCCAAATTAGGCTAGCGGAATAGAAACGCCTGTAACTCTGGTCCCTATGGACCAAAAGTTTTGAAAATTATACCATTCGATAGGAAATTTGAAGCAGACTTGTTATAATTTTGAATTTTCAAAAAATTTACATTTTGAGGTGCACTGGAGCGCATTTACCATAACGGAACCTAGATATCAGTTTAATTGCCTGTAACTTTGGTCCCCATGGACCAAAACTTTTGAAAGTTATACAATTCGATAGGAAATTTGAAACAAAATCTGATGATTTTTTAAAGTTTTAAAAAACTTCGATCTTGACCGAGTTTATAGCGCCGAAACCATTAAAAATCCAGGTTTTTCTCTGCGTCTCTCTCTCTCTCTTTTGCTGTACTGTGTAGCTTATCATAACAAAAGCCGTATCCTTTTTCTCTGTTCCTCTCTTTGTATGTTTTATTCCTGGTAACTATACAATACACCCAAATTTCCATATTTTTTGTCGAGTTGGCTTTTTTGTATGTTTCCTCTCTGAAGCTACGTATACCTATCACATTGATACCTTGGTTTTTTGGCTTTTTGGCACGATGAGGATCGTTTTTATAGTTGGTTTTGGTGAGTTCCTGAATCCCTATGTCCCTGATTTTCTACCGTTCTTCCCAAGAGGATGGCCGTGACTAATACTTGGTTCAAAATGGTGATTTTTGCTCGAATCTGAAGGTATACTGTAGAAATTCGCAAGATCAACAAACTACCATTCAATTAATCTATTTCGAAACGCCAAGTCAAAACAGAGGCCGCCGAAGAGCCAATGGATGTTTTACGGTCCCTGACTCACTATCAGTACTTCAATAGAAATGAATTAAATACTACTGTTTAGATCTTGTTGAGCTCTACATTTCATTTTTTGATTCAACTTGCAGTTCCAAGTTTGAACCAAGTTATGCGTCTGATAAGCATACATTCGTAACCTCATAACTTGCACTATTTCAGCATTACTGCTGAATGCCTTAGCTCAAGCTCAGAGTCAAGCTCCAGCCCAAACGCCTCCAGTTGTCCAGCAGCCACCTCAGCAAGCCGTACCAACACAACCCAAACCAGCTACGCAGCCAGCTCAACCTGCCCAGAAGCCAATCCATGCAGCTGTTCCAGTTCAGCAAGCCAAGCCTGCACCAGCTCAAGTACCTCCAGTTGCCCAGCAAGCTGCTCAACAAGCCAATCAACAGAAGCCAGCAGCTACGCAGACATCCCAGGCTCCCCCTGTCCAGCAAGCCCCTCAACAAGCCAAGCCAGCAGCTCAGCCTGTCCAGCAGCAAGCTCAGCCTATTTCAGTCCAACAAGGTAAAGCTCAGCAAGCTGCTCAAACAGTCAAATCAGCTACGCAGCCAGCTCCAGTCCAACAGGCTCCTCCTACTCAGCAAGCTGCTCAACAAGCCAAACCAGCAGCTCAACCTGTCCAACAGCACGTAAGTGCTCAGCCTGTCCCAGTTCAACAAGCCCAGCAAGCTTCACCTGCTCAACAAGCTGATCAGCAGGCCAAACCTATTCCTGCTCAACCTGCTCAAGGTCAACAAGCGAAACCAGCTCCAGCTCAGCCAGCTGTCCAACCGGTACAACAGGCGAAACCAGTCTCAAATGCTCAGCAGGCCAAACCTATTCCTGCTCAACCTACTCAAGCTCAACAAGCGAAACCAGCTCCAGCTCAGCCAGCTGTCCAACCGGTACAACAGGCGAAACCAGTCTCAAATGCTCAACAGGCGACATCTGCTCCTGCCTCAGCTGCAGCTCAAGTCCAGAAGCCAGCTCAGCCTATTCCGCAAGCTGCACAAGTCAAACCAGCAGTTCAGCCAGCTCCAGTTCAGCTAGTTCAAACTCCGCCTGCCCAAGCTCCCGCTCCAGCTCCAGCGGCTCCTGCTCCAGCAAAGCCTCAAGCACCTGCTCCAGCTGCAGCTAAGCCAGTTCAGCAGTCACAAGCGGTTCCGGCAGTTAGTCCTCAACCTCAGGCAGCAGCGAAGTCAGCTCAAGCTCCTGCTCAGCAGGTCAAACCAGCAGATCAGCCATCTCCAGCTCAACAAGCTCAGACTCAAGTATCTCAACCAGTTCAACCAGCTAAGCCAGCTCAAGCTAATCCAGCTCAAGCTCAGCAAGCCAAACCAGCTCAGGCTCAAGCCACCCAGCCAGCTCAGCCAATCCAGCAGCAACCAGCTACGCCAGCTCAACCGAAACCAGAGGTTCCTGCTCAAACTAAAAAGCCAGCACAGCCAGCAGCTCAACAAGCGTCAGCTACTCAGACTCCACAAACTCAGCCAGCCCGTCACCAAGATCCTCAGCAGCACAGCAAGCAACCAAAAGATCCAAAGGTACAGTACCCCCTAATTTTTGATATCAGATCTTTATCCTAGCAGAAACGCACTACGACGTCCCGTCCCGTAAGCTCAAAAAAGAGAAATGAGCGACCGAAACGAGAAGCCACTCCGGTGCCGAAAGCAGTGGAAGAGTAAGTTTGAGGCATACTGTAGATGATAGGAAATTTTAAGGGCTTCAAAATGAGTATAATTTTGGCTAGGGTTGTGTGCCTTTAAAGGTGGGGGGACAGGAGATTTTTCGTAGTTTTTTTGTAGCTAGAGTATGCATTCTACCGTGACGGTGTACAACGCTTAACGCCACTCTGCGTACAGCTGTCGTCCTCGTCTTTATGTATGCAATCGGGCGTGCGCTTTCTCTTTGCCCGCGTGGCTCAGTCGGTAGCGGCGCCGCACCCTCAATCCTCGCCTTCACAAGTTCAACTCCTCGAGGGGCATCTTTGAACGAAATTTCGAGAACATTATTTTTTTCATGTCCCCCCACCTTTAAGGATACCGTAGCCCACCTTAACCAATTCTGGCGTCAAAAAGAACGGCAACTTTGAGCCGATTTATCTCGGTTACTGTAAGAGATATCAATAAGTGGTCAACTGATAAAATGTTTATCATATTATAAGTAATATTTTATTAATTAATTTTTTTGTGGTATCTTTAACAGGAAGTGAGATACATAGGCTTAAAGTTAAGAGGTCGGCATCCAAGCTCAAGGGTAAGCGCCGACCTCTTTAAGGCAATTTATCTCGGTTGCCATAAGAGATATCAAAAAATTATCAACTAATGAAATGTTTATCATATTATCATTAATACTTTATCAGTTGATCATTTTTTGATATCTTCTACAGTAACCGAGATATATAGGCTCAAAAATCTAAAATAATTCCAGATCCCCATCTCTTCTCGCCTTCGTCTCCACCCTCTCTGCAAATGTGATTTTTTCGGCATCCTGTGTTTTTTTCATTTTCCTCGGATGCTGTATTTTAAGATGTTTCAGACGGGACCCATCGGATGATAAATTGAAAATGTTGTAATCATTGTTTTTTTTTGAATTTGGCGCCCAATAGAGTTGTCAATGGGGGCGCGATTGCTTTTAGGCATTCTATTTTTCTATTTGTTGCAATTTTTCTCTTTTCTCGGTATGAAATTTTTTTTTTTGGTTTTTGTGTCCCAGATTTTCTTATCTCCGAAAAAATGTTCTCTGTGCGAGAGACGCAGAGAAAATGATCTTCTCGAAAAAAGAGAAAAGTTCCGAGAAGGACGAATGACATAAACAAGTAAAACAAGGGCGGTTTCGGAAGTAGTAGTTGAGGGATTACTGTAGTTTTCTGATTTTTGATCTAATTTCGGTTATTTGGAGAGGGAAAATGGGATTTGATTTATCCAATCAAAAGGAAGGGAAAAAGGGGTGCTAAAATCCCAAATTTTGGACTAAAAATCATAATTTTAGGCTAGAAAGAACCAATTTTAAGATCCTTAACACTAATTTTGAGACTTACAACATCAATTATAACGTAAAATATGGGGATTCTTAGCTCTTATTTTGAACCCAAAAATTGCCTAATTTGGCAGTTTTTGCTGTCTAAAAATCGCAATTTTTGCCCACAAAAAGGACAGACTTCAAATCCAAAAATCCATGTTTTTTGGGCATAAAAAGTTGTAAAAGCTATTTTTTATTGAGAAAAATCAGAAAAAAGGATAAATTGTTGTCCGGCGGTACGGTAGGTACTTTTTACGATGCCAAAGTTCTTTGTGATAGATGGCAGATGCTGTTGATTTATTAATTACCCCCACAGTTCAGTGTCATTTGTTACAGTAATCCCGATTTGAATCGAGTTTTAGGCACTTTGAAGACTTACAGTAGAGCTAACTAGGTTACAATTAGAACTTTTATTTACAGTAGTCCCTTCTAACTGGACGAGGAAGTTTAATTGGGTTCGAATTTGGCGCCAAAAATAAGGCGAACTTCAAGCCCATATATCTCGGTTACGGTAAAAGATATCAACATTTAGTCAACTGATAAAACATTTATCATAATATCAGTAACATTTTATTAGTTAACCACTTTAAGGTATCTCTTACAGTACCATAGATAAATTGGCTTAAAGTTAAGTCCACTGGCTGAGCAACGCAGTCGGCTGCCGACCTCTAAACGTTAAGCCCATTTATCGCAATTCCTCTAAAAGATATCAAAAAACTGTCAACTGATAAAACGTTTGTTATAAAATGAGCAATATTTCATTAGTTAACAACTTTTTGATACCTCTTACAGTAACCGAAATAAATTGACTCAATGTTAACCGCTGGCTGAGCAATGCCGGTCGGCTGCCAATCTCTCAACTTTATGCCAAGATATTTCGGTTACAGTACAAGATATCAAATGGTAGTCAACTGATAAAATGTTTACCATTTCATCAGAAATGTTTTATTAGTTGACCAATTTTTGATATCTCTTACAGTAACTGAGATAAATCGACTCAAAGTTAACCGCCGGCTGAGCGTCCGCTACCGACTCTGAACTTCAAGCTCACATATCTCGGTTACTGTAAAAGATAAAAAAAAGGTAAAATTGATAAAATGTTTATCATAATCTTAGTAACATTTTATCAGTTGACGAATTTTTGATATCTTTCACAGTAACCGAGATATATAGGTAACGCGGTTGTACTGTAGCTAATACAAAATTTCGAACAAAAAGTATCATACATAGACTAGACAAAAGAAAAATAAGCGATTTTTGGATTACAAGGCAGCATGAGATTCACGGAAGTGATATGGATTTCCGAAAAGAGAAACAAGAAGAGAGAGAGAGAGACAAATCGCATAAATAATAAAATGACATGTTGATGTTGATTAACGATACAAGACGGTTATTTATGTATATTCCATACCGAGCTGATAACAAATTCATTCTTTTTTCTTTTTGCAACAATTTTAAACCGGTGACAATTCTAGGGACTACTGTAGCTCGTCAAAACATTGCTGCAGGGCTCCAAAGTGCTACTGGTTCGGGGGGCTCTGTCACATAGAATTTTGGGGTGTCGTAAAAGATCATGTACCTACAGTACTCGGGACAAAAATGTATCCTTTCTTTAATTTTTGGAAAAATCCTAAATAGTCAAGTTTTACAGATTAAATCCCGCGTTCCTTTTCCAAATTCCCAAGTAGGTAAAAAAAAAAAGATAAAACACTACAGTAATCCACAAACTACTTATTGCCCTCAGTTTTCTTGTTTTTTCCAATGTTTTCATCTTTTTTCAAAGTTCTAACGTTTCCTTTTTGTCCGATTACCGTTAAATAGCAGAGAAGGTGAAATTAGTGCGGCAGATTTTGGTACTGTAACTAGCTTCAGAATCAGAATCTTGCCAAGATATTTATATATTCTTATAGCTGATGCTTCAAGGATCATTTTGGTATAATAATGATTATGAAACCCCTACATTCCTAGATAAACCTTGCCATCAAACTTTTTGTAGAACCTTCAAGTTCCTAGCTAGAGACATGGCTTATGTTTAGTACTGTAGCTAGCTTCAAAGTTAGATTCTTGCAAAGTTAATTATATATTCTTGTAGTTCAAATTATAAGAAACATTTTGATATAGAAACCATAATATTGAATAATGTCTGCAAAGATTCCTCGAGTTATATCATGACAAGCTTTAGCTTTATAAGTATGTGTAGCATTTGATACTGTAACTAGCTTCAAAATTGAAACCTTCTAAAGATAGTTATATGTTCTTGTAGCTGAGATTATAATAATCATTTTGATATAAAAAGTTATTAACCTCGACCGCCGCGGCCCAAGGCCTTGCAGCTCCTGTTTTTGTAATGTTAGCGCATGGATATGGCCTATGTTTTGCCCTGTAACTAGCTTCAAAGTTGGAATCTGTAAACATTGATTACATATTCTTGTAGCAGAAATTCTAAGAAAGATTTTGGTATAAAACATGAGCCTAGATCGCGGTCTCCCGCCGTAGCTTACATCTCAAATTTTCTAGCCCGAATTTTCCATTCAAGACAAAAGTGCATGGTTCAGAAACCATCAGCTACCGTATACCGATTTCTCATTATCTATTTTTTGAATAAAAGACCTTGGTAGATGATTTGAAAACATGGTGGTTGGGGGGGGGGGGGGGGGACGATTATACCCCCAGCAGCCAAACAGTTTGACCTCCAAAAAAATAAAAATTTCTTATTTTTCACGGAAATTATATATCTTGATGAAGAATCGCGTCCTTTTTTCGCAACACACACATACATACACAGGCAACATCTTCTTCTTTTTTTTGCGATTTTTTGGGTTTGGGGGTTTGCGATACGAAAAAAAAAGAAACAGGTCAAAAATCGGAATTTTTAGGCATGAAATAGCAGTTTTTGGAGCTGAAAATTGAGATTTTTAAGTTCAGATTTTTCCAGATTTTACGATTTTCAGCACTGGAATTTTTTGGAATTTCAGGCAATACCGGACCAATTACAGATTTCTGAAAAAAAAAAATCAAAATCTGAAAATTTTGGAAATCTGGAAAATTTCGCAAAAAATCTGCACTAAATCTGAAAATAGCAAAAAAAACATCTGAAAATCTGAAAATCTTTAAAAATCAGGAAAATTCTGAAAAAATCGGAATTTGTGGAAACCTGAAAATCTGGAAAAATCTGACCTAAATATCTGAAATTTCAGGCATTTTTTGTCCGATTTCTACTGTTATCCTACATATCAAGCCCAATGGGATTACTGTACTTAGAAGCTCCGCCCCTTTTTCTTATTTTGTTTACTAGTTAGTTTCTCAGGCTCCGCCCACTTGTCTTATCTGTATAAATGAGATTTGATCTTGCTTTATTCAATGGGAATGTGTGTTATTTTGTTGTGTGGGGGCAAGATGTTTTGAAATATCAAAAAAAAAAAAAATAAAATTGAAATTGAATTTCCTATTTTATGATATTAATTATACAAAAATTGAATTACTTTAAGCCGAGTTATGGCAATTTTACTCTCAGAATACGATTGTGTCAGTAATTGCGCTCTAGCAAATCTCAAAACTGTAGTTTTCAAAAATTTAAAGTACAAAAATGATTAACTTAAAATTTGCGTTTTAATGATGTATTGTTATTGAAAATTGATTAAACTTGATATGAGATATGCACTCTTCAAAAAAATAGAAAATTTCGAAAAAAAATTTTTTTTCCAAAAATGTTTCCAAATGTGTTCCTAACCTAATTTTCATTGTACTTATCAATTTTTCAACTTATTTTTGTTCATTTTCACCTCTAAACCGGCTAATTTTCCAGGGGAATGTCCGATGACGAAACCATGTCTTCAGAACTCCCAGATCCTCCGCCGTTTAAACAGATCGACCAGTGGTTGTCAACCATCCGGGTTCATGAGTGTACAAAGGCTTTTGCATTACTTGAAGCGGTAAGAAATTTATAATTTTTAAAATTTTTTTAAAATTTCGAATCGTTTGGTACTAAAATCAAGCTTGACCGTGAGGGGAGATATTATAGAATTTTAATCATTGGTTTTGAAAGCCTTGCGGCCGCGGCCCACCGTAACCTACAACATTGATTTTTATACGAAAATGATTCTCAAAATTTGAGCTACAGGAGTCTATAAAGTTTTTAGCTAGATTCCAATTTTGAAGTTAGTTACAGTGCAAAACATAAAGCATGTCTTTCGCTCAGTAGTTTGAGGCGGTATATGAAGTTTAGTCTCTGATTTCACACAGGAATTTGAAGACTTTTGTAGAAAGTTTTATATCCAAATGAACTGTATAACATCAGCTACAAGGACATATACTCATCTTTGTAAAATTCTAATTCTTAAGCAAGTTACAGTACCAAATGCTATACATACCTATTTTTGTGGTCCACTGCCAGAGACAGTGACACAATTGGTTCGACGTCGAAGACAAGAGAGAAAACGATGAAGAGTTCAACGAATGTGAGGAATTAGAAACTGTGCACCTAAATGTCAATAGAAAGAACATTGACTTATTACTAAGTCTTTATTAAATATAATTATAGAGAAAAGGTTAGCGAAAGATGACTTAAAGGTGGGGGGACAGGAGATTTTTCGTAGTTTTTTTGTAGCTAGAGTATGCATTCTACCGTGACGGTGTACAACGCTTAATGTCACTCTGCGTACAGCTGTCGTCCACGCCTTTTATGTATGCAATCGGGCGTTCGATTTCTCTTTGCCCGCGTGGCTCAGTCGGTAGCGGCGCCGCACCCTCAATCATCGCCCTCACAAGTTCAACTCCTCGAGAGGCATCTTTGAACGGAATTTCGAGAACATTATTTTTTTCATGTCCCCCCACCTTTAAGGTCATCTCAAAGATAAGAGAGAATTAATGTGACATGTTTGAGCAGGTGACTTGAACTTGGCGCCGGAGAAGCGTGTTGTTGGTGGAGTGTACGCACGAGACGCTTCAAACTGGTGACGTTGGCGGGAGTTTGAATGCAGGCCGTTGGGGTGTAAAAGATCTGAAGAAACCTGAAAGAACATTAGAGAGGATTTTCCTCATTTGAGATTAAAGACTCGTGGAATATGTGATATTCCACGACACCTATATGAAAGCTTGCCATGAGCAAACTTAAGAAATCTTTGCAGACACGATTTATTATGAAATTCAAGGAGTGTTGTAATGGTTTTTATACCAAAATAATCCTTAGATATTCAGCTGCAAGAATATATAATCAACTTTAAAATATTTTAACTTTGTAGTTAGTTACAGGGCTAAATATAAACCATGTCGGAAATTACAGCTCATTTGGAAATTAACCCATAACTCTGCACATTTTCAATCTAGAGCTTTGTTCTTAGTACCATTCGAATCAGAATTTCTTATTCTTTATTTTTTTTGTATGACTACTGTATCTGCAGTACTACACAAAAGGCAATTGCTCAGCTGAAATCCTCTGGCGCCTGGCCAAGTACTTCTTGACTATTGCCAATTTCCCACCGACCAAAGAGGAACACCTGAAGGAGGTACAAAAAGGAATTGGTTATGCTCGAGAAGCTTTCGAAGTTGAAATAACGTTCTCGACAGCAAAATGGGCTGCAATTTCGTCCTATAAGTTGATCAAATTGGTTGGATTCAAGGAGAAAATGGAGGAGTTGAATCAGTGCAAAGTGAGTTCAAAAGTCATTTTTCTAGAGCAAAATTATCTCGGTTACTGTAGAAGATATCAAAAAGTGGTAAACTGACAAAATCTTCATCATAGTATCAGTAACATTTTATCAGTTCACTACTTTTCGATATCTTTCAAATGAAGCAAGATAAATTAGTTGCCTGGTGCATCTACCCTCCAACTCCTTCTAAAGGTTCCCTCTACCCACGCAACGACACTCCGCTATCCCGCTCGGCGCGCGCACAATTTAAATTTAGTTTTTGAGGATTGCGAGCTTGGATTTGGCTCGTGGTTGTTCTAGGGACTCTTTTAAGGATTTCAAGTGAGTTTGCTTGAATTCTAAGCTTTTATTTGTTGTTTCTTTTTAACTTGTTCATAATAAACCGATTTTGTTACATTTCTTGTTGATTTTCTTCTATTTTATCACAGGAACCTGATACCCCGGACATACCGCGGGCAATTTGGGGGCCGAACCGTTTATTTTATCCGTTTATCCGTTCTTTCACCTCTTTTTCGTTGTTTTTTGCATCAATTCTCTCCAGAGTTTGAAGGAACCAGTGAGAGGATTGTTGTGAAAATTAATAAAGAGAAATCGCGATTAGGTGAAGGCCTATCGTTTTTTCTCGCAAAATTTAGTGAATTTTGCAAGAATCTCTCCGAGTTTGAAGGAACCTGCAGGAAGTTCTTGTAGAATTTGCGAAGAGGAAATTCGTGCAGGTGAAGGCCTACCGAGTTTTCTCGTTTTGTAGGGTGTCGCAATAATTTCTCCGAGTTTGAAGGAACCGGCAGGAAATTATTGTGAAATTGATCAACGGAAAGTACGATTAGGTGAAGGCCTATCGGAAAGACAGCAAAGAAGAACGCCGAAAAAACATTCTTTTGAAGGAAAGATTTGTTTTCAGGCTTGGAGATGACTACGATCGGGAGCAAGTCAAGAAGCAACAAGGACAAGTCGGTGGATCCCGAGAAAAGTGAAGCGAGGACGACGACGATGGAGAGCTGGGCAGATGCGATGCAGAATCAGGTAACGCTGAGAGAGCGAAAGAAGCTTGTCAAAGGTTACGCTGATTTCATCGGAACCAGTGAGACAGTCGTGGAGAGTGTGCGTGAGCAGTTGGGCGTGCACAGCAAGTGTTCAGAGAGGCAGAAAGACGTGATAGTGAAGCCAATGAAAGAGTTTGTCAGCGAATTGACAAAGCGCTACAACGAGCTGGGCAGTGGAAAGTGGGAGCGCGTTGTGATGCGCATAATGCGAGAAACGGGCTGGAAAAATTGGAAGACTTGCGGGATGCGGTCTTACCGGATAATTTGACAGCGAGCGCGAGAAATACTGAATCAAAAGTGTTTCATAACCAGTTGAAATTGTTGCAGGAAAAATGGACGAGAGAGCAAGCAGAATTCGAGGAAAATCTAGATCGAACAAGCAGAGAAAAGGAGGTGTTGGTCGAGAAGCTTGAAGAAGCGTGGAGAGCCGCCGAGAAGGCAGAAGAGACGATTGAGGAGCTGGGAAGGGCACTGCAGAAGGAAAGGAAAACGTCGGAGAAGTGGAAAAGCCAATGGGAAAGCGCAGAAGGTAAGAAGAAAGAAATACAGTCAAGAAGTAAAGAGATAATTCAGGTGCACTCAAGGAGATCGTCGTCAAGAAGTTCGAATGGTTCGTCGGTGGATTGGCGCGATGAGAGAAAGGAAAGAAAGACCGGTGAGTCTTTTTCTAAGAAGTGTGACCTAAAAAATGATCGAAGTGAAGACTGGCGCGTGAAGGTGAAGAATTGGGAAGTGAAGAGCAGTGTGGGGGATTTTCCGGAAAGAAGTGTGCGAGTCAGCGAAAGAAGAAAGTGTGAGCGCGACAGTGAGAGATGTTCGCGAGTGTCACGGGACAGTTCACGAATAATGGTGGAGTGTCTGAGCAGAATGATAAGGGCGTCAGCTCTGCCAGAGCCTGAGAAGTTCGACGGGAAAGGAGACGTCAAAGAATTCAAGAGATCGTTTCTGTTGAAGTACAAAGCGGTCACGGAGAAAGACGCAGATATGGTGGCAATTTTAGAGGATAAATTTCTGAAAGATGCTGCTAGGACGTTGTTCAAGACACTTCCGAATCGATTCGATCGATCGATCGAGTCGCTTTTCAAAGAGTTTGAAGAGAAGTTGAGAAGGAGGCAAGGAGATCGTGAGGCGGAAGCTCTCAACGAGTTTGAGGAGCTGAAGCGAAAGCCGAAACAGCCGATGTGGGAGTACCTGATGGACGTGGAAAAGTGGTCAAAGCGAGCGTTTCCTCATCTTGAAGAAGAGACAATGTCACAACTGAGAGTCACGAAGCTTATGGGAGCGCTAAGAGATGACCCGACGATGCAAAAGTTGATGACGATGAAGCGATATGAAGTGGCGAAAAAGGACCAGTACGAGTCCCTTAAGGATATCGTTCTTCAGCAAGAGAACGAAGACAAGAGAAGGCAAGGGCTCGGATAATCGGAGCGACACGAAAAGAAGGAGAATAGCTGGAAAAAGGAGAAGAGCAAGGAGGCGAAACGAGGAGACACGGAAACGGAAAAGAATGGATCAGAAGACAGTAGCCATGGGAACAGAAGTGAGAGTAGTGATCAATGGAGAGCGTCAATAAAGTGCT
>NC_013490.2:2479069-2514308 GCF_000004555.2 Caenorhabditis briggsae
AAGCCAAGGAAGACGATCATCAAGGAGCCAGCAGTGATAGTTTCCCCAAGATTGAAAATCTCGGGAAGAAGAAATTTTCTGGAAGTTCGGAATTCGCATGGAAGCGATTTCATGGAGAAGTACGAGTGGAAGAAGGTGAAGAATGTGCTATGGCTGTGGAGAGTCACAAAGGACAAGGAGGTCAACCAACGGATTTTCGAAATGATCGCGAAGTTGGCAGAAGAAGTACCAGAAGTCATAATGATTCCGTTCAAGCTGGAGTGTGTCATGAAGGAAGTTGACAAGGTGACAGAGGAGTGGAGAAAGAGGCTGAAGACGTTGAACAACGTGAAGCTGATCGATTCAAGGAAAGAGGTCGGAAAGCGAGAATTGCCGTTAATTGTGACGTCATCGGATAAGTATGAGACGGGAAAATCGCTGGTGCGATATCTGGAGCAAGTGGCAGAGGATAATCCGTGTGTGAAACGACTGAAGGCGATGTCGGCGGAGAAGGAGGAGCCACGTTGCAAAATGACCAAGTCCGATAAGTAATTAAGGACATTTTGGGATTTAAATGCTTATTTTTGTTTTGTATTTAAGTAACTATTCTAGGGTATTGTAGTAGTTTAGGTTTAGTAAGAGTTTAGTAGGTTAATTACTGTAGGTATTGTATTGTAATGTTGTGAGTGTGAGTAGGTGAGGTGCGTTAGCAAAGAGTGTAAGGGTTGGAGAAGAATGTGAGTCGTGGCGAGGGTCATACCTTTCTCCGGTCAGGGGTCCGGATTTCTAGAGGAGGGGGAAGTTGCCTGGTGCATCTACCCTCCAACCCCTTCTAAAGGTTCCCTCTACCCACGCAACGACACTCCGCTATCCCGCTCGGCGCGCGCACAGTTTAAATTTAGTTTTTGAGGATTGCGAGCTTGGATTTGGCTCGTGGTTGTTCTAGGGACTCTTTTAAGGATTTCAAGTGAGTTTGCTTGAATTCTAAGCTTTTATTTGTTGTTTCTTTTTAACTTGTTCATAATAAACCGATTTTGTTACATTTCTTGTTGATTTTCTTCTATTTTATCACAGGAACCTGATACCCCGGACATACCGCGGGCAATTAATTGGCTCAGAGTTGAGAGACTGCCGCGTTGCTCAGCGAGCGCCGCCTTTTAAACTTTGAATCAATTTATCTCGGTTACTGTAGTAGATATCAAAAAGTGATCAACTGACAAAATGTTTATCTGAATATCAGTGACATTTTATCAGTTCACTACTTTTCAATATTTTTGACATGAAATGAGTTAAATTGGCTCAAAGTTGAGAGGTCGTCGCTTGCCGGCCTCTCAACTTTGGGCTAGCTTATCTCGGTTACTGTAGTAGATATCAAAAAGTGATCGACTGATAAGATATAGGAAATGTTATGATAAATATTTTATCAGTAAACTACTTTTTGATATCTTTCTTAGGAAGCGAAATAAATTGCCTCAAAAATTTTTTTGAAAAAAATATTTCTGAAAATTTGAGTTTTGGACATTTTCAAGGTCCCATATCTCATACCAAACATGATCAATTCTTAACAAAAATATATTATTAAATAGGAAATTTCATATGGATAATTTTCATATTTCAAATTTTTCAAGAATTGCAGTCATGAGGTTTACTAGAGCGCAATTACTGACACAATGCTATTCTGAAACCAAAAAATGTCATAACTCGGCTCAAAATTATCCGATTTTTATAGTATCATTGAATAGTCTTTTAATTTCCAGATTTTCGTAGACCATGCTCTATCTCTGGAACCCAATGACCTAGATATGTTGTACTTGAGAGGCCGCTGGTACCGAATGGTCTCTCAAATCACATGGATTCAAAGTACCAAGAGCTCCCTAATGTCGATTCCTCCCCCAGAAGGAACTCTAGATCAAGCGATTGACGACTTCAAAAAGGCTTATTTAATCGCTCCATTTTGCCAGAAAACGACAGTTTGTTTGGCGATAAGTTTGTTTGAAAAACGAGACTTTGAAACTGCGAAAATGCATTTTAAGCATATTGTACAGATGAGTAAGGAGTCAACAAAGAGGTCCAGTTTTGTTAGTGAAGCTGAAAAATATTTGGCAAAGTGTAATTTGATTGAAGTGGACGAATTAGTGAAAAAAGCTAGAACAAAGATTATTGGTGTCCGTGTAGCTCTGTGGAAGTTTGGTTTAGCGATTCGGGGCTGCCCTGACTATGAGCACGAATATCTCCTTTTCTGGGACAGATGTCAAAAAGTGAAACACTAATAAAATGTTGGTGATATTCTGATAAACATTTTATCAGTTGATCATTTTTATATCTTTCAAACAGACCAAGATAAATTAGCTCAAAGTTAAGAGGTTGGCAGCCGGCAGCGTGCTCAGCCGACCTTTTAACTTTGAACTAATTTATCTCGGTGGCTGTAAAAGATATCTAAAAATTGTTAACTGATAAAATGTTGCAAATTTTATGATAAATATTTTATTAGTTGACCACTTTTTAATACCTCTTACAGTAATCGAGATAACATGGGACAAGTTAAGAGGTCGGCAGCCAACCTCGTAGCTTAGTCGACCTCTTACCTTTGATTCAATTTATCTCGGTGACTGTAAGAGATATCACATTTTTGTCAATTGATAAAATATTACTGATAACATGATAAACATTTTATCAGTTTTCACTTTTTTGATATCTCGTACAGTTACCGAGATATAAGGGCTCAAAGTTGACGGTGGTTGCGGGGCCTGCTACTAATGTGTTTACGGTGGTGAGCTTTTGTAGTCTTTGTAGTCATTGTAGTTAAGCAATTTTGAAATTTTAATTTTTTCTGTAAGTTTTATTTTTTTCCCTTTACCTCTAACAATTTTTCTTGAAACGTTTTTTTGTAATTTTAATAAATCAATTAATTTTTGAAAATCTCTTTTTTTTCAGTTTTTTTCTATTTTTACGGGTTCTTGCCTGGTTTCTACCTTTTTTTTCTTTTTTTTTGTGGAAGTTCATTTAAACATATTCCAAACATTCAAAAAATTTCCTATCAATTGATATAATTTGCATAATTTTTTTCAGATTCTTTCCTCCCAAAAATGCACATCTGCCCAATCGATGAACTTGAAATTCCACAAGAAAAAGATGATATACTGTATGAAGTGGATGAGCTTTTGAGCACATTCCGGGTCAAGGACACTTATGAGGCATTTGAGAAACTTCAATTTGTGAGTTTTAATTAACTGAAAGTTTAGAAAAACTAGAGCTCTCAAATGATCCAAAAATCAAAGTTCTGGGTGGGAAATGAGAGGAGTTATAAGCCTTTTTCGATATATCGACTCTAGAAAATTCAATTTCGAACTTTTCGTATTGGTTTTTTGGGATTTTAATTAAGAAAATTTCGAGGTATCACATGATACTTTAACTAAAGCTCTAGGTTGAAAACAAACAAAGTAATAAAACGGTTTACAGGGGTTAGACGTCTTTCAGAGCCGCTGGCCGCGGCCGACCGCGACTTAGAATAATCATTTTTATACCAAAATGATCCTTGTGGCATGAGCTACAAAAATATATTAATAACTTTGCAGGATTCTAACTTTGAAGCTAGTTACAGTTCAGAAAATAAACGCTAACTTGAAAACGAAGGGAGTTTTGGTGAAACTTTAATTTTAGGGTTTCAAAGCCTCGGAACTACGGTCGACCGCTACCGAGGACAATGGTTTTTGTATCAGAATGACCCTTATCACATAAGCTACAAAAATATACAACTAATTAATTAAAATTCTAATTATGAAGCTAGTTACAGGTTAAAACATGATGCATGTCTCCAGCTCGACATTTTACGCGCTGTAAAAAGTTTACAGACAGGATTCGCAAGCGAATTTGACGATTTTCAGACAGATTTTTATACCGAAATGATCCTTGAAACATGAGCTACAAGAATATATAATTTGCTTTGTAAGATTCTGATTTTCAAGCTAGCTACAGTACCAAACACTAGTCATGTTTAGAGTTAAGCCTCAGCCAACTTAAGAAATCTATGCAGGCATGATTCATTATGAAATTCAAGCATTTTCGTGAAAATTTTTATATCAGAATGATCCTTATAACTTCAGCTACAAGAATATAACAAAGATTTCAGCATCTAAAAATCCCACATTTTGCAGATGTATGAAGATGGCGACGAGTCGATTGAAGTCCTCTTCAGACTCGCCAAATTCTGTTACAACAATGCGGACCAATTGGGGACCGACAAAGATAAGATTCAAATGTTAGAAATGGGAAAGGAGTACTTGGTCAAGGTCTATGAAACGGATAAGGAGAATTTCCTGGCAGCCAAATGGCTGGCGTACCTCTCGTTGAAGCTGCTGGCGGTACTTCCATTCAGGAGTAAAATGTATGAAGCTAGGAAGACAAAGGTTGGTTGGGAATTTATTACATTTAGAATAACCTAAAAGACTTGGGATTTCACTGGGTTACTGTAGTTCAGTAAAGGTGGAGCTTGAAAGATGACAGTAATCTTACCGTAACTCGGTCAATTTTACCGTAAACTTTAATTTTTGTAAACATTCGAATTCCTCCAGTTCAGAGCTTCAAAATGAGTACCCACACGCCTATGTTCCTTTTAATTAGAAATTTCGGCTTTAAAGGCGCATAGGGGGTCCGGATTTTAAGAATCAAGGAGAGTAGGTCATGTTTATACACATTTTGAAGCTGGGAACTTGACAAATTTAGATCCGTTCGAAAACATTGATTTGGTCTACCAATTAAGTAATTTCAGGCCTACCTCGACCGCGCAATCGCACTCCATCCCATGGCGTGGTACCTTCAACATCTACGCGGTCGTTGGTATCACGAATTTGCCAATTTGTCATGGATCAAACGTAAAATAAGCGTTTGCCTGGGATGCACTGCTCCAGAAGGGACCCTCGAGGAAGCAATCGATAACTATAGATCCGCCCAGCAGTTATTCGGCGATTCACTGAGAAACCATGTCTTCTTGGGCATTGCTCTGTTTGAAGACGGCCGGAAATTTGCTGCAAAACGATATTTCCATCGTGCGCTGACTTTCAAAACTATCACGGAAACAAGAATTAAGCTTAATCGTATAGCAGAATACTATTTTTGGAGGTGTTGATTGTTGATTTGAACCCAATTTATCTTGGTTACTGTAAGAGATATCAAAAATATGTTAACTGATAAAATGTTACTGATAACATGATAAACATTTTATCCGTTGACTATTTGTTGCTATCTTTTTCAGGAATCCAGATAAATCGGCTTAAAGCTAAGAGGTCGGTGCTGGCAGTCAAAGCTAGATCTGTTAACTTTGACCCAACTTATCTCGGTTACTGTAAGAGATATCAAAAATATGTTAACTGATAAAATATTAGAAATTCTATGTTTGACATTTTATCAATTGATACTTTTTTGATATCTTTTACAAGAACCAAGATAAATTAGCTTGAAGTTCAGAGATGAACTGAGCCACGCTGTCGACTGCCGACCTCTTAATTTTGAGCTAATTTATCTCGGTCCCTGTCGGAGATATCAAAAAGTTGTCAACTAATAAAATGTTTAACATGTTATCAGTAACATTTTATCAGTTTGCAACTTTTTGATATCTTTCTTGGGAATTGAGATAATTGATTTCTTAGTTGTAGAACCTCATTTTTTTGTTCTTTCTACCTCTGTCTAAAAAACTTGAAGCGGCACTTTTATTGCTTTTTTTTTAAATATTTGAATAAATTCTTAATTGCAAACTTTGAAAGAAACATGACAATGTGTCCTTTTAAAGGAGCATAGCAAAAAAAAATTTGGAAAATTATAGGTTTGAATGAGAATGTTGCCCGTACATGTACATTAAAGAATGTACATTAAAGCCAAACCCTGTAATTAATTCCAAAAATTATGTGAGATTTGATTTTTGTTTTCAAATATCTATTCAATTTTTGATCTTAAGCAACAATTTAGGCATTTTCCAAACTTGAGTTTTTCAGAAAACTATATTTTTTCCTCTGAACTTGGTTATTTTTTGAAATTTTGTTATAAAACTAACATCTTTGAACTTGGCTAGTTCAGAGCTGCGAAATGAGTATGAACATGACCAACTTTTGAAGAAATTTGAATTTCCGACCAACCATGCGCCTTTAATGTCAAATTTCGAACTTAAAGGAACATAGGCGTGTGGGTACTCATTTTGAAGCTAGAAACAAATAAAACTCAAATTTTTAAACATTTCCAGGTTTGGACAAAAAATGACAGAGATACGCTATTTTGAAAATTGCATCAAAAATCCCCAACATTATCAAACAGCGGCGTAACTCCTTACATTTCAGTCCAAACCGAATTTTTTAAACAGATTTGTAATTCTTATTACTAGTGCTTCAAAATGAGTATAAACACGACTGGGCTCCGCCCATTTTGAAATTTCACTTTCAAGGCGCATAGGGGGTCCGAATTTTTCAAGATGAGCGAAGCCTAGGCGTGTTTATACTCATTTTGAAGCTCTAAACTTGAGGAATTCAATAATGTAAGTAAAATTTAATTCCAAACAAAACTGGTCATTTTTCAAGCTCCGTCTATTACCTAACTACCGTAACCCAGTGGAAAAACCCCATGAAAGTTTTATAGCTTGTGCATTATCGCTTTTTTTTTTCTTCTAAAATTAGCTCTTTTTTTAGAAATCGAGGGGGTGGACCAATTCATTTTATGAGCATTCTCCTCCATTGGCTCATTTTTCGAGAATTTTCCCTTTTTAGATTTTTTTCTCAAACAAAAAAAAACAAACAATTTCAAACAAGCGCCACTTTTTGTAGTTCGTACACATTTTTTTTTCAGAGAGAAGAGTACAATTTTTGTTTCATCGTTCTGGAATTTTCTAGCTATATAGCTTGTCTGAAAATATTCTGAAAATTGTTTTTTCTGGATTTTTGAATTTTCAAAATTCAGATTTTTGGAGATAAATTAAAGAATTTCCGAGTTTTCAGAATATAAAAATTTTTGGGGATTTTCTGAAAATCTGAAAATTTGAAAAATTTTTGAAAATCCAAATTTTCCAGAACTTTTTCCAGAATTTTTTTGAAATTAAATCTTAGCTTTCCTCCATTTCCCTTTAATTTCCTGTACTAATCAATCATTTGTTCTAAGAACATAAATCCATCTCACCCAAAAACCCAAAAACTGACATTTTTCAAATTTCCGGTGGTCCCAGATTTCTTGGGACCCCCGGCAATCTCCGCCTCTCAATTTTTTTCAGATTAAATAGAACAAAAAGTCCCAAAAATCTAACAAAAATATATTTTTTCAAAATCACTTTTTTTTGGAAAAATCCCTCGAAGAGTTAGCCCAGGTAATAATTCAAATTACCGTAACTCGATTAATTTTTGTCCAAATTTGAAATAACTTAAAAATTTGAATTTGCCGCGTTGAGTGCTTCAAAATGAGTACTCACATGCCTATGTTCCTTTAAATTTGAAACTTGACCCTTTAAAGGCGCATAACGCAGTCGGGAAATCGAGGGAAATCAAATTTTTCAAAAGTAGGTCATGATTATACTCATTTCGAAGCTCTGAACTTGAAAAATGCAAAATTTTGCGAATAAGTCAATTTGGACCAGAATAAAAGGAGTTAAGATGCTTTTTCAAAGTTTTGTTAATTTTTGGTGTCATGCCCAAACTACCGTAACTCGGTTAACTTTTGTCCAAAATTGAAAAAATTTAAATTTTTGAATTTAGCAAGTTTAGAGCTTCAAAATAAGTACCCACACGCCTATGTTCCTTTAACTTGAAATTTCGAGTTTAAAGGCGCATGGGGGCCAAATTTTTCAAAATGGGCGAAGCCTAGTCATGTTTATACTCATTTTGAAGCTCTCAACAAGGCAAATTCAAAAATGTAAAAATCACTTTCTAATCTTGAAACATTATCAAGTTATGAACACTTTTCAGACTCTAGTTTGTCTGAAAATGGCTGGGAAAGTGTCAAAATCTGCGGACACCGGCAAAAAATTCAGAACGTACTGTCAAGACACAAAAAAGAGAATTGATAAGTTGTGTCTCAAGGAAACGATGACTCGTGAGGAGATGGCAACTAAGAAAGTGGATAAAACAGAAGGATATACATTCTTTATGGCACCGTAAGTATTTTTGATGGTTTTCAGAACTTTGAAATCTTAAAAGTGGTCTGAAACCATTTTTATGAACAGATTTATATTTTCAAGTTGAGCACTCCAAAATGAGTATAATCATGACCTACTTTCCTTGATTTTTAAATTTTGGACCCCCTATGCGCCTTTGAAGTCAATTTTCAACCTTAAGGGAACATAGGCGTGTTTATACTTATTTCGATGCGCTGGAAATGAGAAATTTAGAAATCAAAGATAATTTGAGTTCAAAGTGGAACCGACAGAGTTACGGTAGTTTGAAAATTACACAAAAATTTATCAAAAAAAAAAAAAAAAAAGAAAAAGCGTCGTAACTTCTTTCATATTTGTTCAAACTAAATTTTTAAAATAGATCTGTATTTTTGAAGTTAAGAGCTTCAAAATGAGTATAAACATGACCTACTTTCCTTGATTTTCAATATTTCGACCCCCTATGCGCCTTTAAGGTCAATTTTTGAACTTAAAGGAACATAGGCGAGTTTATACTCATTTTAAAGCTCTAAACTTGAGAAATTTGAAAATTTACAAAAAATCAAGTTCAGAGCAAAACTGCCCGAGTTACAGTAAGATGTTTGTAGAATTGGTCTTGCCGCGAAACACGCTGCGGAATGTTCGAATGCTCGTTGCATTCGTAATTATTGCTACAGTTTGAAGCGAATTTTGAAGCACTATTTGGAATGTTTCCATTTGGATTGTTTGGAATGTAATCAGTTCAATTTGGTCATTTATGAGCATATGATTCTTTGTGACGACCGACGAAAATGCAAAATTCCCGGATGTTTGGCGATTGGAAGAGCCAACGGAAAGGTCAAGGATACTGCTAGTGAGTTTTTACAAGGATTTTTGAATTTAGCGCGTTTAGAGCTTCAAAATGAGTATAAACATGTCTATGTTCCTTTAAACTTGAAAAATAGCCCTTTAAAGGCGCATAAGGGGTCCAGGTTTTGAAAATCAAGGAAACTATGTCATATTTATACTCATTTTGAAGCACTGAACTTGAGAAATACAGATATGTAAAATGGATTCGAATTGGATCAAAATGAAAGGAGTTACGACACTTTTCCATACTTTTTTAAATTTTGGTTCAATTTTCAAACTACCGTAACTCGATCAGTTTTTGTCAAAATTTCAAAACTTTAGAAAATTTGAATTTTTAATTGTTGAGAGCTTCAAAATGAGTACCCACACGCCTATGTTCCTTCAAATTCGAAATTTGACCTTAAAGGCGCATAAGTGGTCGAGCAGTCAAAAATTTTGAAAATAGGTCATGTTTATACTTATTTCGAAGCTCTGAAAATTCTCTATAAATCTGTAACAATCAAATTTATTAGGGAATTTAAAAAAAAAAATTTTTTTTTTAATGATAATTTAAGATGATGATGTCAGGTTTTCAGACACTCCAAGCACGTCAACATCTAACGATCCAGAAGTTTAAAAAGTCGGAATTTCCAGTAAAATTTTATTTGAACTAATATTGACAAGTTTAATGAATGATCTCAACTTTGCATTTTCCCGAATTTACTTTTGAGTTAATTTTTATTTTATTTAAGCTTTAAAAAACTTTTTTCTCTTTTTTCAGACATATTTTAAGAATGTATTTATAAAAAATTTTGAACCGAAGATTCTGGAACCAACAATATAAAAAGGAAAAAGAAGCAAAAAGAGTTTGCCGCCAGCAGGGGTCGAACCTGCGACCTTGGGCTTATTAGACCCACGCTCTAACCGACTGAGCTATGGCGGCACGGAAGGAGAGGGAGGGGGAGGGCGTATAAAAGAGGGCGCATTTGCGAGGAGCGGTGAGCGCCCGCCGGCCTCCCACTGCTTTTTTTCTGGTCTAATTTTTGAGGAATTTGAGAAGTCGAAATTCGAGAAAAGAAATTCTAATTTCTTCCACTAATAATAACCTAAAACTGCACTTAAAAGTCCATTACTCCTTTTTCTACACTTTAGTTCATCTTTTTTGCAATTTTTATCATTTTTTAAACTGATAAGAATTTCAAGCCATGGATTCCCACATGCCTTTTTCCTCTATAAAACCTTCTCTCAAATGATCATTTTCTTATCAGTTCTTCAATTTTTTAGGCATCGATGAATTATTTTCTAGTCTTTTCCATTTTAATAGCTCTAATTTTTGGTGTTTCTGAGGCCAGCAAATGCTCCGATTGTATTGCTAGTGGAAAACAGTAAGATTTTCTGAAGAAATATGAGGAAATTTGAATTTAGCCCGTTTAGAGCTTCAAAATGAGTATAAACATGACCATGTTCCTTTAAAGTTGAAAATTGACCATTTAAAGGCGCATAAGGGGTCCAAAAATTGAGTTTGAAGAAAGTAGGTCATGTTTATACTTATTTTGAAGCTCTCAACAAGCTGAAATCAAAAATCTAGGAAAAAAACAAAAATTTCATGAAATGACAGAGTTACGAGGATAACAAGGTTATCTCCGATTTTCAACCAAACACTATTTTGATCCCAACTTGTGTATTTTTCAACATTTTTGGATAAAACTTAAAACTACTAATTCAGCAAGTGCAAGCCTTCAAAATGAGTATAAACACGACTAGGTTCTGCCCTCTTTGAAAATTGACACTTTAAAGGCTCATAGGGGGGCCCAAAAAACGAATTTCCGGAAAGTAGGTCATGATTATACTCATTTTGAAGCTCCAAGCTTGCAAAATACAGTTCTGCTCTGGAAAATTGTAGTGGACTGAAATGAAGGGAGTTATGAGGCGTTTACATGATTACCCTGATTCTTTGGTCTTATGTTCAAACTGCCATAACTCGTTCAGTTTTTGTTAAAACTAGAGAAAATTTTAATTTTTGGATTAAACAGGCCATGAACTTCAAAACGAGTATAATCATGACTATGTTCCTTTAAATTCAAAATTTGACTTTAAAGGCGCATAGGGGTCTCGAAAATCGAATTTCAGGAAAGTAGGTCATGATTATACTCATTTTGAAGCTGGAAACTAGCTAAATTCAAATATCTAAAAATAAATTGAAGATTTTGAAAATTTCCAAAGTTACGGTAAGAATTCTTGAAATTTCTTGTTTTTTCAGTTGGTGCGTTACAGTCAACGAATGCGGTTTCTCTCCATGTGTGACCTCAATTTCGGTAAGTTTAAAATTAGAATTTTTAGATGTTGAACATTCTGAAAAGCAGAAATCTGGAAAAAAAGAAAAATCATACAAGATAGACTACAATGTTCCTGTCATACAAGATAGACTACAGTTGTTTATTAAATCATACAAGATAGACTACAGTTGTTTATTAAATAATCTATAATTTCCAGAAAGCTCTCAATTGCCCGGAACTTCCTGATAAGGCGCACGCTTACGATGACGCTTTTGTGAGGTCAAAGATTTTGGTGACGACGGCCGCCGCGTTCAATAATCACCCGGAAAAATGCTTCAAGTGAGCCAATTATTATTGAAAATTAAAAATTTGAATTAAGCGCGTTTAGAGCTTCAAAATGAGTATAAACATGACCATGTTCCTTTAAGTTTGAAATTTTGACCCTTTAAAGGCGCATGCGCATAGGGGTCCGAAACTTGAATGCGAGGAAAGTAGGTCATGATTATACTTATTTTGAAGCTCTCAAAACGCTAAATTTAAATATCTACCAATGAACCGAAAATTTCGAAAATCGACGAAGTTACGTTAAAAGCAAAGATTTCGCTAATTTTCACTCAAATATGGTCAGCTAATAAATATAATAATATGATCACAGCTTGTGTATTTTTCAAGATTTTTTGAAAAAACATAGAAAACTGGATTTAATACGTTACGAGCTTCAAAATGAGTATAAACAGGAATATGTTCCTTTAAATTCAATTTTTGACTTTTTTTTTGGCTTTGACGCATAGGGGGTCCAAAGATTGAGTTTCATTAAAGTAGGACATGATTATACTCATTTCGAAGCTCTTAAAATGCTAAATTCAGATATCTACCAATAAACCGGAAATTTTCAAAATCGACAAAGTTACGGGAAGAACAAAGTTGTCGCTAATTTTCACTCAAATATGGTTTTGATCACAGCTTGTTTATTTTTCGATATTTTTTGATAAAACCTACAATTTTGTTTTAAGCACGTTGAGAGCTTTTAAATAAGTATAAACAGGACTATGTTCCTTTAAATCCAATTTTTGACTTCTTTTGGCTTTAAAGGCGCATAGGAGGTCCAAAAATTGAATTTAAGGAAAGTGGGTCATGATTATACTCATTTTGAAGCTCTCGACGCGATAATGTTAACATTCACAAAATTTCTAAGTTTGGACAAAAATTGATCGAGTTAAGGTAGTTTGAAAATTGTACCAAAAGTTAACGAAACTACGAAAAAGTGGTTTCTTCTTTGATTTTTGTCGAAATCTAGTTTTTCAAAAATTTATGTACTTTTCGAGGTTAGAGCTTTTAAATAAATATAAACATGACCTACTTTTGAAACTTTCACTTTTTGGACCCCCTATGCGCCTTTAAAGTGTCAAATTTCGAATTTCAAGGAACATAGACTTGTGGGTACTCATTTTAAAGCTCAAAACTTGAAAAACTCGAAATTAAAACATTTTCTGGATTTGGATGAAAGTTGATCGATATACGGTAGTTTGCAATTGAAGCAAAAAAAAATGAGAATTTATGAAAAAGCGTCGTAACTCCCTTCGTTTTGATCGAAATAAAATTTTTCAAACGAATCTGTACTCCTCAAGGTTAGAGCTTCGAAATGAGTATGAATGTGATTGTCCGACTGGTTTCCCGACCCCCTATGCGCCTTTAAAGTCGTAATTTCGAATTTAAAGGAACATAGGCGTGTGTATTCTTATTTTAAAGCTCTAAACTTGCTAAATTCAAAAATTTTAATTTTTTTCAATTTTGGACAAAAGTTAACCGAGTTACGGTAGTTTGGACATGACACCGAAAATTGGCAAAACTTTGAAAAAGCGTCTTAACTCCTTTTATTTCCGTTCAAATTGGATTATTTGCGCAATTCTGCATTTTTCAAGTTTAGAGCTTCAAAATAAGTATAATCATGACCTGCTTTTGGAAAATTTGATTTTCCTTGATTTCCCGACTGCGTTATGCGCCTTTAAAGGGTCAAGTTTCAAATTTAAAGGAACATAGGCGTGTTTATACTCATTTTGAAGGTCTCAACGCGCTGAATCCAATTAAATCAAAGTTCAAATCAACAATTTTGAACTTCTCCAAAGTTACGGGAAGAACAAATATCGGAATTTCAGAAACGCGATGCCAACAATGTCCCTCTCCAAAACGTTCAGTGTGAATTGCTCAGCGGAAGGTCCCCAAACCAATTGTTTCGGCTTTACCTCATTCGACACTACCCAAAAAGTGATTGTAATGTCGTTCCGAGGAACACAGGGAGCTACACAGCTGACAGAGGAGATTCTAGACTTTTTCACCGGCAAAAAACTGTTCTTCCCCGACGCCGGACACATTTTCACATATTTCTATGACGCCTTCTTTTTCCTATGGAATGGAGGACTGTCTCAGGATATTCGTAATTTGAAGTATAAATATCCGGGATATGAGTTATGGGTCACGGGACACTCTTTGGGCGGAGCCATTGCCTCAATTGCTGCCTCTTATGTGGTCCATACTGGATTATTCGATGGGAATAATGTGAAATTAGTGACAATGGGACAACCGAGAACTGGAGACTACGATTATGCGGTTTGGCATGACAAAACGTTCCCATATTCGTTTAGAATCGTCCATCATAAGGATATTGTACCCCATATTCCACCGCAATACGGGAAAGATGAGCTTTTCCATCATAGGACTGAGATTTGGTGGGTTTTTCTACTAGAATTTGAATTTGATTAAATTTGGTTTATATATGATTTTGTAGCTCTGGAAGTTTCCTACAAATTAATATAATTTTCATGTCTCTGGATCAATTTTGAAAAGAGTTATGATCTACCAAAAAAAAAAGCCTCAATTTTTATGGAAATATTTTGGTAAAGTGTAACTTTCTTCAAAATTAATCAAAATTATTGCAAATTATATCAAATTGTAGCTCTTTAAATTTACTACACAACTATATTCATTTCATGTTTGTGGGTTGAATTTTAAAAAAAGTTATGCGCCTTTAAAGTAAATTTTTTGAAAAAGTCGGTTTTTTGGCACATTCTCGAGTAAACACCTTCTAACTCCCTAAATTCATAACTAATCTGAATTTTCTTTATGGGTTTAGACTTCACACAATTTCAGCTTCAAAATGAACCTAAACACGGCTAGGCTCCGCCCACTCCAGGATCTACAGTAATCCCCACCCCTACCGATATATTTAAAGTTCCGTAACTCAGTCAGTTTTGCTTCAAACGACATAATACTTTTATATTTCAATTTATATTGTTTTGGGCTTCAAAATAAGTATAAACACGACTAGGGTCCGCCCACTTTGAAATTTCACTTTAAAGGCACATGGGGTCCGAAACTTTCAAAGTGAACGGAGCCTGGTCGTGTTTATACTCATTTTAAAGTCCAAATTATGAGAAATTGATATATCTAGTCTTTGTTAAATTTGGAGCATAACTTATCGGGTTACGGTACTTTTTTTCATATCAGAGGAGGATGGGCTACTGTGATCCGGAAGTGAGCAGAGCCTAGGCATGTTTATACTCATTTTGAAGCTCTTGACACTGCAAATTCAAACGTAAGCATGTTAATTACAAGTCTCAAATCCCAAACATTTTATTTGCAGGTACAACAACAACATGTCGACCACCGAACCGTATCACATTTGTGCCGAAGCCGATGGGTTATACTGTAGCAACAGACAACTGGATTCCTATCCACCCGATCATCTGACCTATTTCGATATTAATATGCCTGATTGGGGATCACAAGGATGCCCGAAAATGTAAAAATTTTTATATGGAATTTGGAATGAATAAAGTATTGGCTCTTTGAAATTTATAAAAAGTACCGTAACCCAGTTTTGTTTTGCTCCAAGCTCAACAAAAATTAGATATATCAATATGTTATGATGTGAGCTTCAAAATGAGTATAAACACGTCTAGGCTCCGCCCACTTTAAAAATTTCGAACTCCTATGCGTTTTTAAACACAAATTTCAAAGTGGGCGGAGACTAGTTGTGTTTGGGCTCATTTTTAAGCCCAAATCATGAGAAACTGATATATCTAATTTTTGTTAGGTTTGAAGCAAAACTGACTGGGTTACGGTACTTTCACAGTATTTGTAAAAGCGTGAAAGCGTATCTTTGAAAACAATTGCTCACAATTCAGCTCCCAACGAGCCAATATTTAAAATTTTGATATCAATCGACAGAAAATGTTATGAAAATCATTTTAACATTCTGAATTTTTTGAAAATTCTAATTTCGACGTCATCTAGAACATTCCAAACAGTTGCCAGCTTTCTTTCTCTTGTTTTTCTCTTTATCGATCTATAACTCAGCCTACATTGACTATGCTTGTATGAAAGTTATACCAATCAATAGGAAATTTCATGTAGATAGTTGTAAAATTTTGAATTTCTGAAAAATTCTAGTTTTGACGTCTTCTGGAGCCTTCCAAACAAGAATGCCTCCAGACTCCGCCCCCTCCGCACACTAAACATAGTGGGCCGCGGAACCCGGGTAGTGTCGGGCGCGCGTTTTAATGGCGTCCCCTCGTGCATGGTATACTCTGAGAAGGCCTTCTCCGTTTGCTGTTTTACTGGAGGTACGACGAATTCGAACGTTTTCAAAATCGAACAGACCTAAAATCGAACAGACTCAATGCAGAACAGTCTCTTTTTCGAACATGTATCAAAACCGAACAAGGACAGAATCGAACTGTGACAAATTCGAACTGTGCAAAATCGAACAGTGCAAAATTCGAACTGTTTCGGAGTCGAACTGTCCCAAATTGGAACGCTTTTAGCCATGGAGCGCGCTTGCATTATTTTTGTTTTCTCTTTTTTCCCGCAAATTTATATTGTTTCCTCAATTAAAAATAAACGTTTTCGATCTAATTTCATACGAAATAATTCTGTTTTAGCTTTTAAAATAGAAACGGTTTTTCAGAAAAATGGCTCCGAGAAGAAACAAGCCGATCGTCAAGCTGGAGGGATTTGCGATGCGATTCAAAAAAAGGCGGAAAAGAACTCTGGTACTGTGTTGAGAGGTAAAAATCTTATATTTATAAAAATAAATTGTTTGTTTCAGAGAGAGACGTGCCAAGTGTGACGCCGTTTACAGCTACGACCCAGCCACCAACACATTCACTGTTGAAAAAGATCACGTCAGACACGACGAGGATTCTGTTAGAAGCGATGTGCGTATCAGCTTGGAGAATCTAATGGAAGCATTCAAACATCGCTATAAAAGTAATTTTTCAGACGTTTCTAGCGCGTCAGGATTTGAAGGAAATGGCGAATCATGGAAGACCACGAGAAGTTATCAACGCCGTTCGGAAAAAATATCCGCCTCTCGTTTCCATCGCTACAGGTTGGCATAAGCTCTATTAAACATGCAGAAGAAAATCAATCATTTTTACAGGTTCATATAATGCTAAAAGAAAAATTATCTACAAAGCGAAAGGAGTCAAAGACGATGACACGATGGAAATGGATCGAGGTGGCGATGTTGCGCCACAGTTTGCTCGAACTCTAAGTAAGAATACTAGTTCTGCAACCGAAACATTGCATTTTAGATGGGGAAAGATTTCTAGTGAAGGATTCAACGATTCAAACGGCAACTGGCGCTTCAAGGATGGTTGTATTCGCAAGCGATTTCGGACTCGATCTACTGGCCGATTCTCGTACTGTATTCTGTGATGGAACTTTTGATGCTGTCCCATCTCCATTCACGCAATTATTTACCATCCACGCATATGTATGCACCGTCGCCGTCTTCCCTTTAAAACATTTTGTTGCAGGTTTCCGAATCGGTCGTTCGCCCCGTGGTCTTCTGCCTTTTAAGCGATAAACAGACGGCTTCCTATGAAGCCGTTTTGAAAATCGTGTCAGAGAGCCATCCGCGTCTTACTGTCTGGGAACCATTGTTAGTGATTTGTGGTAAGAAAAAAAATCAAATAAAAATTGAAACATAACTATTGCAGACTTCGAAATCGCTCTCAAAAATGCGTTCAGATCACAGTTTCCGAGAACATGTGTCCAAGGATGTTTATTTCACTTGTTGCAATCATGGCGCCGAAAAGCCGAGCAGTTGCACATTTACGAAGAATTTACGAGTGGGTTGTAATAAGTTTGCTTACTGCTGAACATTATTTTCTAGAAGGATCCATAAAAGATTTCTGGGCCCGCCTGAAGTCGATACCCTTCATTGATGCCTCCCAAACGAAACAATTTTTCGACCTAATTGTTACTACAGTTGCGATGCCGATTCCACAAAATATACAAGGTTCATTTTAGGTTGGCTTTCATTGACCGCAAAAAACCAATTTCAGATTTCATCGACTACCTTTCAAGATTCTATATCGAAAGCACCGATCGATTTCCTCCATCGATGTGGAGCGTAGTTGACAGAACGATGAATGGTATTCATCGCACCACTAATGTAGTCGAAACATGGCACAAAATGTTAACTGTGAGATTGAGTTTTTAAAAACTGTTTCATGAAAAAAATTTTCAGTATGTTTTCTCCAAAAAAAATGGATTGTCACCAGTTTTGATGTCCGATCTTTTGATGAAAGTTAAGGAGGAAGAAGAACACACTCGGATGGACGCAGAAGAATTACGCCTGGACCCCAATTTTCAAGTAAGTTGCTACTGACATTTGAAAGTAGCAAACAGATAACTGCCTCCATTTCAGGTCAACAGAAGTAGAAGATTGAGTGTCATGAAAGACAAGAGACTCATCAAAGCTTTGGAAAACTCACCACTTCCACCGAATGCTCCGCTTACTGGTATACAGCTACTCGACAGCATTTCGATGGCAAATTCGTCATAAAATCCGTGAATTCGTAAACATTTTTTAACACATTGTCAAAATATTTCACATTTTCTGTTCTATTCTTGTTGTTTTTTTTATTTCTAATAAATTTTCGCAGAGAACGATTTGTATTTTTGAAAAGTTTTCAGGAGAAAAATCGAGAATTTGAAGAAAAATGCAAGCGCGCTCCATGGCTAAAAGCGTTCCAATTTGGGACAGTTCGACGCCGATACAGTTCGAATTTTGCACTGTTCGATTCTGCACAGTTCGAATTTGTCACAGTTCGATTCTGTCCTTGTTCGGTTTTGATACATGTTCGAAAAAGAGACTGTTCTGCATTGAGTCTGTTCGATTTTAGGTCTGTTCGATTTTGAAAACGTTCGAATTCGTCGTACCCCCGTTTTACTGAATAACGGCCTTAATTTTGATTTTTGTACTCCCGAGCCTGCGTGTGTAGCGGTCAACCAAAAGTTTAAAAGTTTATATCTTCTGATAAGAGGAATCAGTTAAATTTTGATTAGTCAATGTTAGATCATTGAATATCTTGGTTTGACGTCTTCTGGAGTGAATTTTTCAAAAAAAAAATATTGCATAAAATGATAAAATTGTCCTGGATAAGAAACAATTGCTTATCAAAAAATTTCGTACGATTTTAAGTCCCTGGAACTTAATTGCTCAAATCTTCGGGATAATACGGTTATCCTAGTCAGCGAATTCTCTGTTAACACCTGACAATTTGAATTAACCTTACAGTAGTCCTGCTTGTATGAAAGTTATACCAATCAATAGGAAATTTCATGTAGATAGTTGTAACATTTTGAATTTTTCGAAAATTCTAGTTTTGACGTCTTCTGGAGCCTTCCAAACAAGAATGCCTCCAGACTCCGCCCCCTCCGCACACTAAACATAGTGGGCCGCGGAACCCGGGTAGTGTCGGGCGCGCGTTTTAATGGCGTCCCCTCGTGCATGGCATACTCTGAGAAGGCCTTCTCCGTTGGCTGTTTTACTGAATAACGGCCTTAATTTTGATTTTTGTACTCCCGAGACTGCGTGTGTAGCGGTCCACAAATACTGTAAAACCTTTAATTGAAGGGCCCTTGTAATAGAACGGTTCTCGGGAGGTAACTTGGAACAAAAACGCTCTTTTAATACAGGTTTTACGGTATTTACATTTCGTTGAGTATCGAGCAAAACTGACTGTGTTACAATAGTTTTTACAGTTTTGGGGACGTTAGTATCGTAAAAGTACCGTAACCCTATCGGTTTTGGTTCAATTTGGACAAAAAATAAATGTATCGATTTCTTATGTTTTGGGCTTCAAAATGAGTATAAACACGACTGGGCTCCGCCCACTTTGAAAAATTCACACCCCATGCGCCTTTAAAGGGAAATTTCAAAATGGGCGGAGCCTAGTGGTGGTTATACTCATTTTGAAGCTCTCAACAAGACAAACCGATTTCATTAACTTGCAATGGAATTGGGGAAACACTAAACAAGTTACTGTAGTTTTAAGAAACCAAAGGCTAAAGTGCAGAGAAACGAGACACGCTGCGTCTCTGACCGAAGTGGGCGGAGCCTAGCCGTGTTTATACTTATTTTGAAGCTGACAATGTGAGAAAATGATTTGTTAAAGTTTTGTTGAGTTAAAAGCAAAACTAACTGTTTTACAGTAGTTTTTAGATATCGGGGGGAACAAGGATTACTGTAGATTCAGAAGTGGACGGAGTCTAGCGGTGTTTAGGCTCGTTTTAAAGCCCAAAACATAAGAAATCGGCATATCTAACTTTTGTGTAGTTTGATTCAAAACTGACAGGGTTACGGTATTTCACGATTTCGGGGGAGTGTGGTGGGGGAATCGATTACCGTAGGTCTGGAATCGAGCGGAGCCTAGTCGTGTTTATACTCATTTGGAAGCTCAAACTGTGACAAATCGATATATCATTGTCTTTTCATTTATAGGCTGAGCCTATTTCCGTTAGATTAGTTAATGTTGGGTAATCGAACCTTTGACGTCTTCTGAAGTGAATTTTACAAAAATTATTTATTCAGGAAATCAAAATTCGAGAAAAAATTGAAATCTCAAACGTCTTCTCCTTTGTCGAACAGTTCCAAATCTTTGCTCTCCTTGACCTCCCTGGAATTGAAAAAATAAAAGCAGTTTTTGAAATTCCAGAAAAATCGAGTTTCCAGATAAGCAAAAGTACCGTAACCCCGTAATTTTTGTTTCAAACTTGACAAAATTTAGATATATTCATTTGGCATGATGCGAGCTTTAAAATGAGTATGAACACGCCTAGGCCCCGCCCATTTTGAAATTTCGACTTTAAAGGCGCATAGGGGTCTGAATTTTTCAAAGGGGGCGGGGCCTCGGCTTGTTTATACTCATTTTGAAGCCCAAAACATGAGGAATTGATGTAGTTATGTTTTGTCAAGTTTGGAGCAAAACTGACTGGGTTACGGCACTTTTACAGTTTTGGGGATGTTAGTATCGTAAAAGTACCGTAACCCAGTCAGGTTTGCTTCTAATTTAACGAGACTTAGTTATTACCGTTTTTCATTATGCGAGCTTTAAAATGAGTAAAAACACGGCTAGGCTTCGCTCACTTTAAAAAATTCGGACCCCCTATGCGCCTTTAAAGTCGAAATTTCAAAATGGGCGGAGCCTAGTCGTGTTTATACTCATTTTGAAGCCCAAAACATGAGAAGTTGGTATATCTAAATTTTGTTGAGTTTGAAGCAAAACTGATCGGGTTACGGTACTTTCCAAAAAAACATTCCTACAGTAATCCTCTCAAATCTCTCACCAAACATCAATGTTGTATTTTCCCCAAAAATATCTCAATTTCTTTTGCTTTCCATTGCTAGTACAATTGTGATGAACCATCATGTAGATTTCTAATTTTCTCTGGAATTTTGAGTTTTTTTGAAAAATTACAGTAATCCAAAAAAAAAATTGTTTTTTCAAAATTTTCAAATTACCTCCAAATCCACACCGTCACTGGTATCCTGAGCATCGATACTGTACTTATGAGGGATGTGGGACACAATTTCAGGCCCATTGATCAGCAGATCGTCCGATTTTTCGCTGAAAATTTTATTTCAAATATTTCAATTTCCTACAGTAACCCCAATTGCTCACATCCAATCTTGCTCATAGACCTCGATATGGTAGCAAAAAGTGGCCAATTTGCAGCCGAAATTTCCATCAAAATGGAATTTCGAAAGTCCCGAAATTTGAGAAATTAGGAAAAGTGAAAAAATGAAAATTTTCATTTTTCTAGAAAAATCTGAATCTAAAACTGAAAAAAAAATTAAAAATTTGGGGATTTTCATAAAAAAATGCCTTAATCGAATAAAGCGAAAAAACGGAACAGATTTTTATGGTTATGGGAAATTTTGAAAAAAAAAACTTTTTTCGGAATTTTTCTCTCTAAATTTTTATTCAAATTAAACTTTCTTTGCAGATTTCAACTTGAAATGTTTTCAGCTTTAAAATGAGCCCAAACACGACTAGGCTCCGCCCACTCCAGGATCTACAGTAATCTCCGAAATCTAAAAGCTACCGTAACCCGATCAGTTTTGATTAAAATTCAACGAAACTTTGTTAAACCAATTTCTCACATTGTCAGCTTTAAAATGAGTATAAACATGCCTAGGCTCCGCCCACTTTCAAATTTCCCTTCGGCACGCGACGCACGACCGCGACGCGCCGGAAAAATATAAGTGGGCGGAGCCTAGTCGTGTTTATGCGCATTTTGAAGCACAAAACATGAGAATTTGATATATTAAAGTTTCGTTGGGTTTGGAATAAAATTGACTGGGTTACGGTACTTTTACAGTTTTAGGGGATTAGTATTGTAAAAGTATCGTAACCCACTCCGTTTTACTTCAAACTCAACGAAACTTTGATTTATCGATTTCTCGTGATTTGTGCTTCAAAATGAGTCTACACTCGACTAGTTTAGGTCATATTCAAGATTTGGCCCACCGGTCGCGACGCGACCGCAACGCCTAGGTCAAAACTCAAAGTGGGCGGAGCCTAATCGTGTTTATACTTATTTTGAAGCTCGCATTATGAGAAGTCGATATGTTAAAGTTTTGTTAAGTTTGAAGCAAAACTGATCGGGTTACGGTAGTTTTTAGGTATCAAGGGGGGCGAAACTAGGCGGAGCCTAGTCGTGTTTATACTCATTTTGAAGCTCTTAACACGTTGAATCAAGTTTTAAACATGATATTCAGTATTTTTCAACGGTTTTTCAGAAAATTCCAGAAAACTGCTTTTCAGCAAAAAATTTTTTCTGAAAATCTTAGGATTCCTTTTTGGTAGATTTTTGGTTAATTCTTTTTTTGCGATTTTCAGAAAAATCAGTGTTTTCTGAACTCCTAAAAAGGTCATAATATTTGAACAGGTGAGCAATTATTTTTCATTTGTGGGCGGAGCCTAATCGTGTTTTTCAACAAAAAATTTCAAAAAAAAAAATTTTTTTTCTACATTTCATAGCTGAAAATCTCAATGCTTCTAATATTTTCAATATTGCTCATTTTTAATTCTTTCAAAAATTCAAATTCCCTTGGAACGTGCTCGAAATGCATCCAAAAGGGCGAGGTCTACTGCCCTTTGTTCGACCGATGTGGAATTCTTCCGTTTTGTGTGAAATGGATTGATTTAAGTTGAAAATTTTTGCAAATTTTGAATTAAGCAGGAAAAGAGCTTCAAAATGAGCCTAAACACGGCTAGGTTTGCTCACTGGAGAACTACAAAAACTACAAAAACTACAGTAATTCAAAATTTTCAAAACTGAGCAATCCTAGCCGTGTTTGGGCTCTTTTTGAAGCTCTTTTTCTCTCAATTTAAAATTTCTGATCTAAATTCAAAAATAGATCTTCAGAAAATCTTAAACTGCCCGGACACTCGAAACGTCTCAATTCCATACAACGAAACGTTCGCGAGGCACAGTATGCTGCCGATTGCAGCAGCAGCGTATTCTGAAAATCCGTTGGCGTGTGTAAAGTGAGGAATTTTTTGAATTAATAAAAAATTGGGTTCAGCGCGCAAAGAGCTTCAAAATGAGCCTAAACACGACTGGTTTTGCTAGAAAACTACAAAAACTACAGTAATCCACCACCCCGAAAAATTTGAAACTACCGTAACTCGTGTAGTTTTTATTTAAACTTGCTGAAAATTGAAAATATCGATTTCTTATAATTTGTGCTTCAGAATGAGTATGACGGCGGGGGTTACTGTAGGTTCTATTTATAGGCTTGTTTATACTCATTTTGAATCTACTAGCGCGCGAAATTCGAATTTTTATTTTTGATACCTGAAAAATCAGTAAATTTCCAGAAAAGTCCTTCCCAATGTTCGAATCGTCAACACGTATTCAGTGAAATGTTCCACGGAGACGGAAAGTGAGTTTTTTTTTCAACAAAAATTAGATTTTCAGACAAAAATACTGGCGAAAACACAAAAATTTAGACTTCACAAGTTAGTAGCTTTAAAATGAGTATAAATACGCCTAGGCTCCGCCCATATTGGAAAATTTCCAGCTACAGTAACCCCCATGTACCGTAACCCAGTCAGTTTTGCTTCAAACTTTCCGAAATTTTCATGAATCGAATTGTCTTGTCAAGCGCTTTAAAATGAGTATAAACACGCCTAGACTCCACCGATTTTGAAAATTTCGGACCCCCATGCGCCTTTAAACTCAAATCCAAAAGTGGGCGGAGCCTAGTCGTGTTTTGGCTCATTTTGAAGCTTATGACAAGGCCTTTTCAAAAATCTATATTTCAATAAATTTGCATAAAAATTAGAGGAGTTACGGTAGTTTTAATTTTAATATCTCAACATTTTCAGCTTTCATCGGAATCACGTCTTCTTGGATTGCTTATTTTTTGGATCAAATCCATATAATCGATTATAATTCTGGGCCAATTTTTTCCTCCAATTGCCACGCCTACATTGGCATTGACGACGTCGAAAAAGTAATTACAATGGGGTTTCGGGGGACAATTGGCATATTTCAGCTACTCGAACAGTTGCTACAGTACCATAGGTATACTGTAGGTACTCTGACAAGTACAGTAATTTAGGTTGCAGAGGTTTGAAACCATTTTTCAATCATGGCAAAATTTACGAATATTTCTACAATGCGTTTCATTTACTTTGGAATGGAGGCATGGAGAAAGGTGTCCGGGAAGTTTTGGGTCCAGAGACTCAGGATTACGAATTATGGGTGAGCAATGTCAAAATTTGAATTTTAGAAGTTCAGCGCTTCAAAATGAGCCTAAACACGGCTAGGCTCCGTCCACTTCCGGAACTACAGTAATCCATTCCCCCGAAACCTTAAAAATACCGTACCCCCGTTAGTTTCGAATAAAACAACACGAAAACTAGATAAACCGATTTCTCATTTTTTGGGCTTCAAAACCAGCCTAAACACAACTAGGCTCCGCCCACTTTGGTCAGAGACGCAGTGTGCCTCGTTTCTCTGCACTCTAGCCTTTTAAACTACTGTAACTTGCTCAGTTTCTGCCCAATTTTATGGCAAATTTATGAAGTGGCTTTGTCTTGTTGAGAGCTTCAAAATGAGTATAAACACGGATAGGCTCCGCCATTTTGAAACTTTGACGTTTTCACTTTAAAGGCGCATAACTTTTTTCAAAATTGTCCCCGAAAAATGAAAATCATATCATTTTGTAGGGAATTTCAAACGTTTTAACGCTGAAAAAATTTCAGATCACAGGATTGTCTCTTGGCGGAGCCCTTGCCACCGTAACCTCATCATACATTGCTCATCTCGACCTATTCCCTCCGTCCCGTATAAAACTAATCACTTTCGGACAACCAAGAGTCTCGGATTACGATCATTCCGCGTGGAGAGAATCAATATTTCCATATTCCTTCCGAGTCATAAATGGGCGGGACCCAATCCCTCATCTTCCACCAAAAATTGGTCCATTCGCACTTTTTCACGATGGAACTGAAATTTGGTATCCCGCGGAAATGTGGAAATTATCCAACTACAAAATGTGTGCTGAAGCGGATGGGGATTACTGTAGCAACTCGGTCTTATTGTACAATATAATGGACCACATCTTTTATTTCGAAATTGATGTTGGGGAATGGGGGAAGTTGGAGTGTAAATGAAGTGATTTCTTTGAAGATTGATTTTTTTAAAAATGTATCTCTTAACTTGTTTGAATGTGATCTGATTTATTTTTTATTGTTCTCAACGCATTTGGCATGTTTTGAGCTTTAAAATGAGTATAAACACGACTAGGCCCCGCCCACTTTGAGTTTTGACCTACGCGTTGCGGTCGCGTCGCGGCTGGTGGGTCAAAACTCGAATATGAGCTACTAGACTAGTCGTGTTTATACTCGTTTTGAAGCCCAAAATATGACAAATCGTTTTGATGAAGTTTGATTTAGTTTGAAGCAAAACTGACCGGGTTACGGTAGTTTTACGACACCGACTTTCCCACAACTGTAAAACTACCGTAACTCAGACAGTTTTTTTTTACGAAATCATTGATTTTTAGATACATGAATTTCCCACATTGTCGGCTTCAGAATGAGTCTAAACACGACTAGTCTAGCTAAACTTTGATTTTTGACCTACGCGTTGCGGTCGCGTCGCGTCTGGTGAGTCAAAACTTCAATATAAGCGAGACTAGCCGTTCTTGGGCTTATTTTGAAGCTCTCGCGGAACTGAGGATGAATCCGAAGTCAAAAAACATGAGAAAATTGTAGAATTGTTTTTTAATTTTGGAAAAAAAAGTTTTTTGAATTTCTGAAAAAACCTTTTTTCGATTTTCCCGATTTTATGTCTGAAAAATTCCAAAATTTGCTGTTGTATCTTTGCTCAGCTCAGCAAGAGCTTCAAAATGAGCCCCAACACGACTAGGCTCCGCCCACTTTGAAAAATTTCGAAATTCGAGTTCAAAGGCGCACGGGGGTCCGGTTCTTTCAAAGTGGGCGGAGCCTAGTCGTGTTGGGGCTCATTTTGAAGCTCTAAGCGAGCTAGAAACGAATCTGAAGTTGAAATTTTAGAAAAAAATTAAAAAAAACAATTCAAAAACCCATATTTATTGTTTTGGTGGTGGTGGTTGGTTTCTTTCTCGGGATACTGTAGGAAAAGACAAGTAATGAAAAAAAAAGAGAGCGGAGCAAACAGGGGAGGAAACTGAGTGTGGTTGATTTGTATTGCAGAAAGGGGCGGAGCCAAAAAAGGGGCGGAGCCTACGAAGAAATATTAATAACAGAACACAACAAACGAAAAAGGGGGCGGAGTTAGAGAAAAAAGGGGGCGGTGCCAAAAATCCCGTTTTTTAGAAAAATAAAATATATCCGTTTCAGAACTTTTGGGAGGGGGGATTTTTGAAAATTTCATCTATATACATGAAAAAGAAGGGGGCTTGGCTTGTGCTGCTAATAAAGTGGGCGTGGCCTATAAAACGCGGGGCGGGCGGGGGGCGGGGCTTATACATCGTCAGTGTTAGGCACTGAAACAAGAGCGAAAAACTACAATCAAATAATGAATTTCAAGGCTGAGCAATATCGGATTTCATCGGGGATTCAGGGTCCTTAGGCCTTGGATAGTCCTGGAACGTCGTCTGGCGCGCCTGGCACGTCTTCTTGCTCATCTTCATCGATTTCCACGCCTTCTGGAATGCTATTCGGTGGGCTATCGGTCGAGACGCCTCCTTGAGACGTTCCAGAAGCGTTACGAGTGGGCGGAGCCGGCGGTTTTTGGCATGGGTCCAGGACGAGATATTTGAGAATGTCAGAGAGGGAGACGACACCGACAACCTGCAAAAAATCGATATTTTTGAAAATTTTTTTTCTTCAAAATCGGTTAAAATAGGCTCTATAGACCTAAAAATGCTCGAAATCCGCATTTTTGACTTCAGATTCGTTTCTAGCTCATTGACAGCTTTAAAATGAGCTAAAACACGACTAGTCTAGCTCAATTTTGAATTTTGACCCACCCGCCGCGACGCAACCGCAACGCGTAGGTCAAAACTCAAATTTAAGCTAGACTAGTCGTGTTTGTACTCATTTTGAAGCGCTTAACGCGCTGGATAAGAATTTGAGATTAATTTTGAGAAATTTCCAGTGGTTTACCAAAAAATTCCGGGACAAAAATTTTCGAAATTGTTTGATTTTCAAAACTTCCCAAAAATCATCTTTTTTGATATTAGTGGTGCCAATTTTATTAGATGTGTGCCCAGCTCATCCAGAGCTTCAAAATGAGCCTAAACACGACTAGTTTTAATCAAGTTTGAATTTTGATCGCTCCGACCGCTACGCGACCGCGCCGTGGGCTCATTTTGAAGCTCTCGACATTCTAAATTGAAATGTGTAACTATTCGAGAAAATTCGAGTAGTTTTCCAGAAAATTCCAGAAATTTTTATTTTCCAAATTTTTCAGATTTCTCAAATTTGGGCAAAAATCAACTTTTTCCTGAATTTGGCCTAAGAATGAAAATGACCGGAAGATGGTCGTTTTTGAGCTCGTTTTGAAGCTCTCGACCTGCTTATTCGGATTTTGAAACTATTTTTGAGAAAATTTGAGTAGTTTCCGAGAAAATTCCAAAAAACAGTTTTCCAAAATTTTTCGATTTTCAAAATGTTAAAGGTTTTGCAGAACATTAGTTTTCCCGCATTTTTGGCTTCAGATTCGTTTCTAGCTCCCCGAGAGCTTCAAAACGAGCCCAAACACGACTAGTCTAGCTCAATTCTGAATTTTGACCTCCCAACCGCGACGCGACCGCGCCGCAGGGGCCAATCTAAACCAAATCCAGTCGTGTTTGGGTTCATTTTGAAGCTCAGAACAAGGCGAATAGGATGCTCCAATTCTCGGAAAATTCCAGTGAGCGCTAAGCAAGTTACGGTAGTTTGAAAAAGACTAGAGTGCCAGAGAAACGAGACACACTGCGTCTCTGACCTCAATTCTCAAAGTTGAAGGATTCTAGTCGTGTTTGGGTTCATTTTGAAGCTCTTGACTTGCTGAGTTGAATGTTTCGAGTTATTTTCAGTGGTATTCTAGAAAATGCCTACCTTTCTATCCTGATCAGTGACAATCAATCGATGAACCTCCGCCTTCACAATCGCTTCGAGCACTTGAAACAGTGAATCCGTCGCCTGACACGTGTGTACACCCTCGAACCATTCGGATCGATGTTTCAGCGCTTCTTGTACCGTACAATCCAGCTTATCATACGAATTCTCGGCTGCCAGACTGATAACATCGAATTTCGCGTAGATATCAACCACTCGGCCGTGCTCATCAATCAGCGGGAGGGCGGATACTCGATTCTTCAGGAAGAGCTCCAGTGCGTCGTGTATGGGTGTGTCCACGTGGCAACACAGGATATCTCCCCACGCTCCGATGCCTAGTTCACGAGGACTACACGACATGAACGAGGGGCGGGGCAAGTCGCGCATCTGCAAAATGTGGAGGGTTATTAGCTTAATGAAAGCGATGTAAACTGACTCAAAATTCCGAAAATTGCCTTCTTAAATTACCTAAAATGACTTTTTTTCAAACTTCCGGATCTACAGTAATCCCCAAAGGTACCGTAACCCTCTCAATTGTGTTCTAGACTTTATTGAACATTGAGATGTCAATTTCTCACATCTCCAGTTTCAAAATGAGTATAAACACGACTAGGCTCCGCCCACTTTGAAATTTCACCTAAACACGCGACGCACGACCGCGACGCGCCTGAAATTTCAAAGTGAGCGGAGCCCAGCCGTGATTAGGCTCATTTTGAAGCTCGAATCATGACAAACCGATATATCAAAGTTTGATTCAGTTTGGAGAAAAACTGACTGGGTTACGGTACATTTGCATAATTCGAGAGCGATCTCACCACGAAAACTACCGTAACCCAGTCAGTTTTGCTGTCATGTTGGCGCTGATTTTGAAGCTAGCGATGTGAGAAATCGATATATCTAGGTTTCGTTGAGTTTAAAGCAAAACTGATCGGGTTACGGTAGTTTTACAGTTTTGGGGAGGTTGGTACCGGAAAACTACCGTAACCCAGTCAGTTTTCAAACTCAACGAAACCTGGATATATAAATTCGTCTCGTCGCCAGCTTTGAAATGAGCCCAGACACGACTAGTCTAGCTCAAATTTGAGTTTTGACCCACCGGCCGCGACGCGACCGCGACGCGACCGCAACGCGTAGGTCAAAACTCAAAATTGTGCTAGACTAGTCGAGATTAGGCTCATTTTGAAGCTAACGATGTGAGAAATCGATATATCCTGATTTCGTTAAGTTTGAAGCAAAACTGACTGGGTTACGGTATTTTTACAGTTGTGGGGGACCAAATTCGCGGTTTGGTGGCGAAACATTTCAAAATTGCTATTTTTTGAGGTGTGGAAGAAGCTGAAAATCATGAGAAATGCCTCAAAATTCAAGAATATTGCCTCGAAAACGACCCAAAATGAGCCAAATTTGCTCAAATTCGCTGAAGTCGCAATTTTCAGCCATTTTCAGTTATTTTCAGCCGAATTTCTAGAAAAGTCGTTTTTTACGGAATTCGAAGCTTTAAGCTCGGAGAGCCTACAGTGATCATATACTCAGCGTGAAACATTCAAAATTTCCCGGATTACTGTAGTTATCAGTTAGTGATGAACAATAATCAGAAAAGTGGCGTTTTGGGTCAAATTCGGTCATTTTCAGCCAAATTTTCTGCGGAAAAAAGCCTCCAGGGTCAATTTAGCCGATTTCTAAGCAATTTTCAGCCATTTTCAGCCAATTTTCCTTCCCAAAAGGCCTAAAAAGGGCATAAAAACTCACATAAAGCGAGAGGAACTTCATGATGCGTTTGTGTGTCAATATGTACGTAATATTTCCCGTCTTTCGATCCAGCACCGGCAATCGATGAACTTTCGATTCACACAGGATCTCAACAGCTCGATGCAACGACTCGTTGGGGTCAATGTGGACGAATGGGCGGAGCGTGCCGTCTTGCTCGAACTGCTCACGCCAATGACTGATTTGTTGGTCTTCGAGGGCGCGAATGTGCTCCGCGTTGTCTCCCTTGTCGTAGTGTCTGCAATAAATTCGAAACTTCTCATGAACAATGGGTCCAGAAATTCTAATTTTTCAGATTTTCCAGGTTCAAAGGTTTTTTTTCTAGTTTTTAGATTTCGAATTGAATTCAGCTCGTCGAGAGCTTCAAAATCAGTATAAACACGGCTAGGCTCCGCCCACTTTGAAATTTCGACTTTAAAGGCGCATGGGGGTCCGAAATTTTCAACACGGGCATAGGGGGTGCGAATTTTTTTTACTTTTCAAAGTGGGCGGAGCCTAGTCGTATTTTGGGCTCATTTTGAAGCTGACGATGTGAGAAATTGATATATCAATGTTTCATAAAGTCTAGAACACAATTGAGAGGGTTACGGTACTTTTGGAGGTTACTGTAGATCCGGAATTTTGTAAAACAAGTCATTTTAGGTAATTTTTAAAGCAAATCATGAAAAATCGTTATATCTGATTTTCGAACAGTTTGGAGGAAAAGTAAGCGAGTTACAGCACACTTCGGGAGGGGTGTCCCACCTACCGTAACCCAGTCAGTTTAGCTTCAAACCCAACGAAACTTAGATATATCGATTTTTCATGTTCTCAGCTTCAAAACGAGCCGAAACACGACTAGGTTTGGTCAAGTTTGAATTTTGAAGCGCTCCGACCGCGACGCGACCGCAACGCAGCGGCCCAAAAATGAAAGTAAACCAAATCTAGTCGTGTTTAGGCTCATTTTGAAGCTCTCAACGCGAGGAATTCAAATTTTCTAGTTTCGAGCGTTTCCGTGTGTCCGGATGACCGCAAAAATCCGAAAACCCTCTTTCTGGGCTGATTTTCAGCTTAAAATTGCTCATTTTTGACCAATTTTTTTTGCACTCACTTGCACAAAATCTTGATAAAATCCGTAATTGTGAGCATTCCAGTGAATCGTTGATTATCCGTATCCCAGAGGGGCGCGGCGCGTACACCGTTATAGACCAGCGCGTAGAAGGCTTTTCGTACCGGTAGATGGGTGTCAAAAACCACCAATTTCGATGAGGTGGGGATGAGGTCGTAGCATTTGTGCGCTTTCATAAATAGCGAGTAGACAGCGTCGTGATTGTCTGCAAAAATTGAGGTAATTAGGGGGTAATTAGCGTATTAATCAGTCTGAAAAACCATTTTCCTGAAAACCCTCATTTTTCTGCTTTTTTTTTGAGCTGCTTCTCATTATTGCTCATCACTAGCAAAAACTACAGTAGTCCGTAAGTAGAAACAAGCTACAGTAACCCCCTTCAATACCATAAACGTACCGTAACCCAGCCAGTTTTGCTTCAAACTCAACGAAATTCAGATATATCGATTTCTCACATCGTCAGCTTCAAAACGAGTATAAACACGCCTAGACTCCGCCCACTTTGAAATTTCGACTTTACAGGCGCATAGGGGGTCCGAAATTTCAAAGTGGGCGGAGCCTAGGCGTGTTCATACTCATTTTGAAGCCCAAATCATGACAAATCGATACATACAAGTTTCGAAGAGGTTGAAGCAAAACTGACTGGGTTACGGTACTTTTAAGATATCGGAGGATTACTGTAGATCCCGAATTTTGAACATAAATGCCCTTTTCATCGCAAAATCATCTTTTTTTTGAGCTAAACGTTTCCAAATCTACCGTAATACATGAGTTTTAAAATCGTAATCCCTAAAATTCTTATTGTTCTAGAAATTTCAAGGATTACTGTAGCTAGAGATGAGCAATCATTGGAAAAGCGGGGTTTTTGGTCAATTTGGCTCGATTTTTCTCGAATTTCCGATAGATTTTCAGTCATTTTCAGCTAAATTAGTCAAGGATTACTGTAGTTTTGAATACTAGTATGATGAGCAATCGGCCTACAGTAATCCCTAAGATGCTCTTTTTCCTTAAAATAGAGATTACTGTAGTTTTTGCTAGGTATGAACAATGGCTTAAATTGACCAATTTCGGCCTATTTTCGAGCTATTTTTCAGCCGTTTTCATCCATTTTCGAACTTCCAGGTCTACAGTACTCCTCTGACAAGGTAAAGGTACCGTAACTTCGTCAATTTCGCTCTACACTTGATGAAATAGAGATGTATCGATTTCTCACATCGCCAGCTTCAAAATGAGTATAAACACGACTAGGCTCCGCCTATTTTGAAATTTCACTCAAACACGCGACGCACGACCGCGTCGCGCCTGAAATTTCAAAGTGAACGGAGCATAGTCGTGTTTAGGCCGAAGCGCTAATCATGACAAATCGATATATACAAGTTTCAATGAGTTTGAAGCAAAACCGACTGGGTTACGGTAGTTTTTGTTATTTGGCGGCACTCTAAAATGTCAATTTTCAAGAGGATTTTCAGCCCTATTTCAGTCATTTTTTCAAAAAGGAAACTTCAAGAGTTACTGTAGTTCTACTATTAGCGATGAGCAATCGCTCTAAACCAGCTCAATTTTGGTCCATTTTCAGCCATCCTACCAAAAAAGATGGCATTAATATCCTGGACTCCATTGGCCCCTCCATTTCCAAGTGACATCGAGTCGAACGACGAGAACAGCGATGTCTGAAAAAGGTCCAAAGTTCAAAAAGGTACTAACCGGCTTCAGAAGTGTGCCACGTGTAAAAATCAAAGACCGGATCCGATAGGGGGGCTTTGACGACGCCATTGTTGCCGCCTCCAGGCGATATCCTCAACGATGACATCGAGTTGGCATGCTTCCGCGGCACTCGAAATATGATAACCGGTGGGCGGGGCGGCGCCTGACTCTTGGCTCCGCCCCTTTGCCTAATCTCATCCGCCAAGTCCTGGAGCTTCGTATGCGACGTATTGCCCACTCGAGACTTTCCATAATGGCCCGATGCTGGCAGCGACTTGACCGTATCATAATTATCATAGTTATCTTCTTCCTCCTCCTCTTCCAGAACCTCCTCGGCATCTTTTGTCCTTCGCTTCGTACTTTTCCCGAATAGAGTCCTCCTAAGGGTCCCTGTCGCTTTCGTCTTCGCCGATTTATCCATCCCCCTTTTTTCGGTTTCAACGTAGTAGTGGGCGGGGCTACCGTAGGCTCCTCATCTACCGTAATCACCAAATCTCCAATTGGTGGCAAATTATTATTATTATTATTATTCGAGGAGGGGGCGACGGGGTTTGGTGGTCCTGGCGGCGGCCGTTTGGACACCATCTGCACTCGAAATCGCTCCAGTTTGGCTGGGGGGCGGAGCCTGATGGGCGGGGAAAAGAGGGGGCGGAGCCTAAATGGGCGTGGTTGGAGAGTGTAGTTTGTAGTCTCAGGTTGTAGCGTGTGCTGCGACGAATGTGTGATGATGCGACATCAACTAGAGCAGGGGATTCTATAAATTTGGAATTTAGAGAGAGAGAGAGAGAGAGAGAGAGAGAGAGAGAGAGAGAGAGAGAGACGCAGAGAAACAGAGAGGAGGTGAAAAATGGTCAAATATGATCCAAATTAACCCCTAAAAATCAGATGGATGCGTTCAAAATACTCCAAAATTGATGAAAAATGGTCCAAATGAGCTTAAAATCGTTTGAAACTATCAAAAATAAGTCCAAAAGCGGCTCAAAATGGTCCAAACTGGTCCAAAATGACGCCCTATATCAGATTGGTTCAAAATACTCCAAAATTGATTGAATTTAGGCTTAAAAACGGCTGAAATTGCTCAGAAATAGGGCTTAAAATGCTCTTCTCTAAAACGGTTCAAAAACGGCTGAAATGGTTCGAAATGACTCAAATTTCTTCAAAATGAACCAATTTAGAAACTTAAAATCGCTCTGAGATTGTCACTGATAAGCCTATCATGGTCCAAAATAGGTTTTGAGTCAAAATAATGACAACAAAACGACTAGAACGGTCTATAAATGGTCCCAAATCGACACCTCTACCTGATCTAGCATCTAGCGATGATTTTGGGACCATTTTTCCGACTGGCTCAACTCGATTCTTGATCGTTTTTGGCCCCCCTAAAATAGTAGGAAAAATGGACAAAAATCAAAAATTTCCGAGGTCAAAAATCGCACACGAAAACCAACACACACACACATGGGTTATTATCATTAATCAATAGGGATGATAAGCGAAAGAGAAGAAGCAGTCAGTTCGTGTCAACAGAGAAACGAAGAGTTGTTCAACTGATCAATTTCAACAAAAACCACCGTAGCCCGTTGGCACATAGTCTGATAAGGGGGTACATCTAGGCTTCAAGTGTTAGAGTGGGGGGAATTCTTCAATCAAACACCTAGTCATGATTATACTCATTTTGAAGCTCTCAACGCCGGAAATTGAGATTCATTTCAGCTTCCTGGAGGGGGGTATTAGGGGGGTCGTAATGGACCATGTCTGACCAATTTTTGACTATTTTTAAAGGCAAAAAAGGAGGCAACTAACGACGAGAGGTGATACTGACTGACTGCCCATTATCATATCATATCACTTCTCTCCTCCTCCTCACGGAAATGAATGCATATGGAGAGAGAGAGAGAGATGGTCGTGGTGGTGGTTGGGTCACATGGGGGGGAGTTGTTCGATAGATTCTCTTGATTACGGAGAAATCAAGAAGGGGCAAGGAAACAACAAAATGTACTTATCAGGAATCAGGAGAAGAGAGAGAGGGAGAGAAAGAGACGCAGAGGGACAGAGAGGAGTAGACACAACTAGGCAAGATTCGGAAGGTCTAAAAACCCCTTCGATTCCTGAAAAAAAAGTAGTCTAGAGTGATACAAATAAGATTAGACGTCTAAAAATACGCTGAAAATAGTTTAGAAGTCTCCCTAGAACTGTCAAAAGCCACAAAAACCCTAAAATCGTATTAAAAATGGACCCAAAAAAAAAGAGGAGAAAAATGAGATCTTCGACATATAGAAGAATAAAATAACGAAGGAAATCCAGTTAGGGGGGGGGGGGTAATAAAAATGGGGGGCGGGGAGGAAAGTGAGAAAAAGTTGAGTGTTCTCTGTGGCTAGGTAGAGTAGAAGAGTTCTCCTACCCCGCTGACATATGCCACGTGGGATAGAAGAATACTTGCGGACGGGCCCTGTCATTGTTTCTTTTAGGATCGATATTTTTTGACCAACTAAATTAGATATGGTAGAACTCGACGAGCACTACAAAATGATAGTATTCGAGACACTGTATCATATTTGTGAACAAA
>NC_013490.2:2514318-2515984 GCF_000004555.2 Caenorhabditis briggsae
CAAGTATTCTTCTATCCCACGTGGCATATGTCAGCGGGGTAGGAGAACTCTTCTACTCTACCTAGCCACAGAGAACACTCAACTTTTTCTCACTTTCCTCCCCGCCCATCATTAATAGGAGGCCCACCTCACTACTGGATTATTCGAGGAGGGGGCGACGGGGTTTGGTGGTCCTGGCGGCGGCCGTTTGGACACCATCTGCACTCGAAATCGCTCCAGTTTGGCTGGGGGGCGGAGCCTGATGGGCGGGGAAAAGAGGGGGCGGAGCCTAAATGGGCGTGGTTGGAGAGTGTAGTTTGTAGTCTCAGGTTGTAGCGTGTGCTGCGACGAATGTGTGATGATGCGACATCAACTAGAGCAGGGGATTCTATAAATTTGGAATTTAGAGAGAGAGAGAGAGAGAGAGAGAGAGAGAGAGAGAGAGAGAGAGAGAAGGAGAGTTGAAGTCTTCAAATTTTTATTTGACAAAGAACAACTGGAATTGCACATTTTTAGGCATAAAAATCTGAAAATTTCAGCTGCTCGAACTCCACCATTTTTAAGTCAAAAATGGGAATTTTCGCATCCAAATTTTCAGTAGTTATCTTCTGGTTAAAAAACGCACTGAGGTTCAATTATAGTCATCATTTCTAGGTCTTTAGACCACCCTTTAATTTATATCCCCCTCATTGTCTATTTTAAGTCCAAATCTCTTCGTTTTTAGGCCTTAAATTGAGCCCCCTTCTCAAGATCAAAAAGGCCAAATAAGTGGGGGTTTGTGTATTTGCTCTTAACCAATAAATAACATACATCATATCTAACAAGGAATTGGGTTTTCACACGCACCCTAAAAATGGCCAAAAGAAAACCGAGTATATATGGGGGGGAATGATGTAGATGATGATGGTGAACAAATAAGAATGCGTACAAAATGGGTGAAATAATGTAATACGAAAAAAATGAAAGATTGAAGTCGGTCGAGTTCAAAGAGTGTGTGAAATACTCAAAATTTTGCTCAAAAATTCCTTTTTTTGGGATCAAGAACTTGAAAATTTGAGGATTTGAAAATGTCCCAAAATTGAGGCTTCGAACCCTGATGAAACCCAAATTTCATGCCAAAAACGCTGAAATAGGTGGTTTTTTTTTTCTATAGTCTACAGCTCTCTTTTTTTTAGATACATATAAAAACACATACGTTCCTTCCTCCTTTTTTTTCTTTTTTTCGATTTTCAGTTCTTGAGAAAAATGTTAACAAAAAAAAAAGAATTTTGAATGGAAAAGTCTCGAAAAGGCGTTATATTTCAACATTCAAATTGAATAGCTTATTTTTGCAATGCAAATGTTCATGATATTAATTTCTTTCGATCAACGAAACAAATGTTAATTATCCAGTAGATTCTGGCCCTCCTCCTCCTGATGGGCCCTTTTGCACACACGGAAAAGTCACAAAATTTCGTAACTTTCTATGCCCTTTTTTGCCTAGTTTTCTCTTGTTACTATGGAACCCCCGGAAGTGTGTGTGTCCCTTTATACACATTTTGAGTGGGAAAACAGGCTCCGCGACGTTTCGTAGCGAGACGATTCGCAGCCGCTATTGTCTCGAATCGAGAAATCTCAGGCTGAAAGTATATTTTTCTCGTATTTTCTTGATTAATTATCTGTTATTTGTCATTCTTAATAGCATTTA
>NC_013490.2:2516084-2519176 GCF_000004555.2 Caenorhabditis briggsae
GTTTCGTGTGTGTGCTTTAATGCGCGCTCTGTTGCAGGCAGCGTTCCAATTTGGGACAGTTCGACCCCTTACAAGTTCGCACTTGTATAATAACAGTTCGATTCTGTCCTCCGCGTTCTGTTCTGGTAAGTGTGCGAAAAAAGGACTGTTCTGAATTGAATCAATTCGATTTTGGGACTGTTCGATTTTGAAAACGTTCGAATTCGTCGTACCCCCGTGCAAAAGGGCCCATCAGGAGGAGGAGGGCCAGAATCTACTGGATAATTAACATTTGTTTCGTTGATCGAAAGAAATTAATATCATTTGAACATTTGCATTGCAAAAATAAGCTATTCAATTTGAATGTTGAAATATAACGCCTTTTCGAGACTTTTCCATTCAAAATTCTTTTTTTGTTAACATTTTTCTCAAGAACTGAAAATCGAAAAAAAAAGAAAAAAAGGAGGAAGGAACGTATGTTATATGTCTGTCTCCAGATGTTTTTAGTCGTCTGAAAAAAAAAGAACAAAAAATAAATAAAAAAGCGCCCAATTTTTTCGAGATAGAGATGGAGAGAGAGAGACGCAGAGAAACTCGAAATCGCTCCAGTTTGGCTGGGGGGCGGAGCCTGATGGGCGGGGAAAAGAGGGGGCGGAGCCTAAATGGGCGTGGTTGGAGAGTGTAGTTTGTAGTCTCAGGTTGTAGCGTGTGCTGCGACGAATGTGTGATGATGCGACATCAACTAGAGCAGGGGATTCTATAAATTTGGAATTTAGAGAGAGAGAGAGAGAGAGAGAGAGAGAGACGCAGAGAAACAGAGAGGAGGTGAAAAATGGTCAAATATGATCCAAATTAACCCCTAAAAATCAGATGGATGCGTTCAAAATACTCCAAAATTGATGAAAAATGGTCCAAATGAGCTTAAAATCGTTTGAAACTTACAAAAATAAGTCCAAAAGCGGCTCAAAATGGTCCAAACATGGTCCAAAATGACGCCCTATATCAGATTGGTTCAAAATACTCCAAAATTGATTGAATTTAGGCTTAAAAACGGCTGAAATTGCTCAGAAATAGGGCTTAAAATGCTCTTCTCTAAAACGGTCCAAAAACGGCTGAAATGGTTCGAAATGACTCAAATTTCTTCAAAATGAACCAATTTAGAAACTTAAAATCGCTCTGAGATTGTCACTGATAAGCCTATCATGGTCCAAAATAGGTTTTGAGTCAAAATAATGACAACAAAACGACTAGAACTGGTCTAGAAATGGTGGTCCCAAATCACCAGTTTGTCAACAGAGAAGTGAAGGAAAAAGAGAGAGAGAGAGAGAGAGAAATTTTTAGGTCCGCAATAGCAGCTTTTTGGCTCGAAATTCGACAAATTTAGGGTTGAAAATCCATATGTTTATTTTGGAAAACATTATTTTTCAGTGCCAAATTTGTCAAATTTAGAGCTGAAATTTCGCGCAATTTTAGGGCCAAAAATCGGAAAAAAAGGGAAATGAAATGGGTCGAACGAGAGGAGGAGGATCAGAAATCATATCAGAAGATCCATGATTCAGATGGATCAAAAATCTGAACATCCGCACTTCAAGACTCTAAAATGTGAGAGTTTCCAGGCTATTTTGAACCTTTTTTGACATTTTTGGGCCCTGAAAATTTTCGGGAATTTTCTGTCTAAATTTGCTCTAATTTTAAGCTGCAAAAATTCCTCAATTTAATATGTCCTCCAAATTTGACGGTTGTTTTTGGTCAAGAATTCAACATTTTAGGGTTCAAAACAAATGAGATTTTCAAGCGATTTTCAGACATTTTCAGACATTCAAGTTGCTGCTGAGCGGGGGGAAAATAAAGACACAATAGACCTCTAGACCTCGATCACGTGGTTCCAGAAAATCAAAAAAAAAAAAAGAGAAGAGGAAGAGAAAAGGAGAAAAGGGGTCCTCCTGGATATCTCTGCTGTTGGAACAACAACAAAAAAATGGGAAGAGAGGTGAATAGAAGAGGATGCACCCATCGGGTGCGGGGCCAGTTTGTTGTCTATGTGTGCTCCGGGAGCCCAGAGAGTGAGAGACGCAGAGAGAGAGAGAGAGAGAGAGAGAGAGAGGGAACGAACACAACGTGCGATTATGAAATTTCCAACAAGAGGTGGACTTTCAACTGGCTAGTTGAGCCGTTTTAGAGCAACAATTCTAGGCTAAAAAGTGCAGAAGAAAAGCCGATTTTAAGCCCCATTTTCAGTCAATTTCAGGTCGGGTTTTAAACCAATTTTCATGCCGAAGACTGTATTCCAACTATTGTAAATGCAAAAAAACGTTAATTTCAGTCAATTTTAAGCCTAAAAAGTGTGCGCTCAATGCTTCTTGCTTTAGCGGGCCTATTTCAGACCATTATAAGCCAATTTGAATGCCGAAAACTGCATTTTGAGCGTTTTTTTTAACGCTAAGAATGTCATTTCAAGCTCAATTTAATCCCTAAAACCGCCGGACCATTTAGCTCATTTTCAGGCATTTAAAACAAAATTTTCGGCTTTTTTGGAGCACAAATTCGGCCCTAACTAGATTTTCTAGGTCAGCCATCACATGACACCGACACCAAAAGGAGCTCAAATTGCACAAAGTGGTATATATATATATATATATATATATATATATATATATATATATATATATATTCATACACACACACACACACACACACACACACACACACAAACGTCACCCGGTCCATTTGGCTTGCAAAATGAAAAAAAAACAAGAAGGAAATTGAGTTCTAGTGAGAGCTGGAGAGCAAAAAAACAAGGCGGCAAAATGGACCAAAACGATATTAGGTGTCCGCCAAACGGGCTGCTAAACATCAAAAATAAAGAGAGTGTGTGTGTAGAGGGGAAGAAGAATGAGTAGATCAACAACCATGGCAAACCCTAAGTTTGACTCCGGGCCTTCGCGGGCCCTGCCATAACTTCTTTCAGGATCGATATTTTCGAACCAACTCAATCAGATATGATAGAGCTCCACGAGTACTACAAAACGGTATTATTTGGAATACTGTATCTTGTCTATGAACAGAGTTACGGAGCAAAAGGAACAAAAAAAAACAGGCCCTGCGAGAAAAGC
>NC_013490.2:2519457-2520666 GCF_000004555.2 Caenorhabditis briggsae
ATTTCTTCGGTTTTGAAAAAAGTTATATTTTAATATCAGAAATTGAATTTTTTCGAAGAATTCGGCTAAATCTTCACTCTGTTATGATATTTTTTAGAATATCTTTTTTTTCTTCTTCTAGAATTCTTTGAAAATTCAATTTCTGACATTAAAACATATACTTTTTTTTCAAAACCGAAAAATTTGGAATTCTGATTTTCTGACGTTATCAAAGGCTGCGCAAAAAATCTACCCAGAAACCCTCCCAGATGACTCGAAAACAGGCTTTAAACGACCCAAAAATCGCTTAAATATGCCAAAAAATGTCTGCTTCTAATATGACGTGGCATGAAAATGACGATGTCTTCTCTCCTTTCGAGATGAGATGGAGAGAAGACATCCTCCTCATTGCTCATCACTAATTCATGTGTCTATGACGCCCAAAATTCAATTCAATTTTCGTCATTTTCGAAGTTCAAACTAGCTGAAAATGCTACCCAAAAATGCTGATTTTCGACTCTAAAATCGTCCAAAAATTATTCAAAATCTTAGTAGTTTTTAGACGTAAAACAACCAAAAAACTAGCGCTTATTCCGGTTCCAACCTGCCCAAAATTATCGAAATTTAACCCTAATTTCGCTAGTTTGGCTTTAAAAAAAACAAAATTTTCGGAGCTAAATAGCGCCCGAAATTCGTAATGCAAAACTTGGCTCTTAAACTAGCTAAATGCTCTTCAAACGCTCATTTCTAGCTCTAAAATCGCTCAATTTTTCGATTCAAAAAACCCGCCGAAAATCGGCAATATTTGCTTTAAAATGGTCTGAAAATCGCAATATTTTATGTTTTCACAAAAAAGGCTACTAGAATGCCTCCAAAATCATCGAATAAATGATTCTAAATTCGGCCTATTTATGATGAAATCTAGCTAAAAATGCTCCAGAATAGTTGCAAGTATTTTTGCAAAAAACGCGGAAACGCGGTGCACACCCAGTCAGAAGACGTCCCACGTCTTCTGACCACTTCAGATGCAAAAGAAGAAGAAGAAGAAGAAGCGGCGTGGTCACTCTCTCTCTCTTCTTCTTCTACTTTTTCGAAAAACTTGGGGGGAGAAGTGAAAACAAGTTGAAAGCGAATGGGAGAGAGGGAGAGAGAGACGCAGAGAAGCAGAAAGGGAGAAGAACGTGACGAGAAGGAGAAGGAGAAGTAGGAGGAGGTTAAGCCGCTCCTCCC
>NC_013490.2:2520760-2539434 GCF_000004555.2 Caenorhabditis briggsae
GATACGGGGGGGGAAAGGAATATTCTGACGCCATCCAGGCATGAAACATGGCCGAAAATCTCCGAAAAATGATCCAAAATGCCTTATTTAAGCCCACAAATCAACACTCCAATCTTAAATTTTCTGAAAATTCGATTTGAAATCGTAAAACTAAAAATCGTTGTCTCTAGACAAAAATCAAATTTGTCCAATTTTGGCCACAAATTGGATTTCGAGGTCTTTAGCCAGTGTGTGTGTAAACAGTGGGTGAAAAATGGGCAAATTTTCAGTCAATTATAGCCAAAAAAAAAGTGGGCGGAGCCTAAAAATGCCGGGAGAGGAAATTGCTAGAATTTCCTGTTTTTTTTTGGTTGACGAGGAAAATATAGAAAAGCTAGATGAATCAAGAAAACCGCGCTACAGTAATCTATGAGAATCTAGGAGGAAACTGTGGTACAGTAATCCAGAGGATACAGTAACCCCAGGGATACTGTAGGTACAGTAATCTATAGCTTACTATAGGGATGGGAAGAACGAGCAACTTAGCCTGTTTGATCTAGACAAACTAGCTACAGTAATCTATGGGTTACTGTAGGCAGCAATAAGAATTAGCAATCTAGGAGGAAATTGGGAATACAGTAATCTGGATGAGCAATACAGATACCCAAGGGATGAGCAATCTAGGACGGTAACCCTCTCGGCTACTGTAGCTTCTCCATTCTGAGCAACCAGGGAAGTATCTTGTAGTTCTTCTACTTGAGCTATGGATGAGCAATCAACTGTAGTTTTAAGAATTTCTGATTACAGTAATCCCGGGTACTGTAGTTCCCCGTTCTTGCGGTTGGATTACTGCAGTTTCTTCGATTTCTTCGTCTCCAAAGGTCTTTGATTTTTTACACGTGGCACTTCTTTATCTGAAATTTCCAAAAAAAAGCGACTCACCTCCTTGATCAAGAGTGCCGTATGATTGATAGTGGGTGATGATAGATCGAGTCCAGAATCGAAAGATTTGAGTGTTCCACCAGTGAATGACGCACGATGGACACGCCCACTCAGTGTTTGACGACGTCCTCCTGGAGATGGGAGGAGGGGTTGTGGGGGTCCATCACACGAGGCACTTGCACGAGCGCCAACTGATTGTGGGGAGCACATTGGCGAGGAGGAGAGTTGGAGCTGCAAGAAAATGGGTACTGTAGGGGGGTGAGAAGAATGAGCAATCCAGAGAAACTGGGTACAGTAACCCTGGCTGTTTTGGATGAGCAGTATTGGTTTTGGGTTACTGTAAGGGCAAGAAGGGTGAACAGTCTAGAAAAAAGGTGCAGTAATCTATTGGTTACTGTAGGCAGGAGACCGAGTAACTGCTAAGACTGCAAAATTGAAGATGGACTACTGTAGGTAAGGCTGATTGCTCATTTCTTACTTACAGTAATCCTTAACTACGGTACCTACCGTATCCCTCAAATTACTGTATCCAACTGTAGTCTGAATCTCTAGTAATTCTAGACTTTCTATAACTTAGGAATTGCTTATTTTAAACAGTGGATTACTGTATCTAAATCACTCCTCCTTCACTTAGCCTACAGTACCCCTTGACTACGATACCTACAGTAACCCTAGGACTATTTTTGGTTAGGAAGGGTTACTGTAGATGGATTATTGCAATGTTAAAGAGCAACTGCAATAAAACTGGGCTACAGTAATCCATTACTGTAGGCAAGGAAGATAAGCAATCTAGGGTACAGTAATAGATTACTGTACCCAGTTTCCCTGGATTGCTTATCGGTTACTGTAGACAGGAGTAAACGTAACTGCAAAAAAGGTTTACTGTACTTTACTTTCCTGGACTACGGTACCTACAGTAACCCTAATAGTAAGATTACCGTATCCCAATATAGGCTAAAGCTACCGTAAGAGTACTGTATTTTGGAACCGCTCAGCTGGATTACTGTACCTAGATCACTCATTCTTCACGTGTTAGTCTTTGCACCTACAGTAACCCTAGGACTATTTTTGGTGGAGATGAAGGGTTACTGTAGATTCCGCTGATTGCTCATATTTGATTTTGAGGTGCCCCATTTGCTCAGCTTTGTCTCTCAATAACTACAGTAATCCAATATCAACATTCTGGGTTAAACTACAGTATTCCCTTTAAGAAGGAGTACTGCACCATAGGATTGCTCAGCTTAAATTTACATTTTTTACGGTGGTTACTGTAACGGAAAAATTGCTGATTAAAGCTGAGCAATCATAGGAGTTCCTTGGATTACAGTACTTTGGTCAATTTCAGCTCATTTTTGGCTCAAAATTCCACATTTTAAGCTAATTTTTGGCTCAATTTTTCAGATTTTTCGCTATTTTTGCTCATTTTTGCTCTAAATCCTCACCGAATAGGTGCGATTCCGTCCGCGTACAAAATCAACGACCTGTGACACTGGACTACGCCGTTTCATTGCTGAATCCTGTTGCTGGAGGTGATTCGTCATTTGAGTGTCCACAAATAGTGGTCGCTGGCGCGGCGAATACAAATTGGCTGCTGAAAATTGGGGTTTTTCAGATTTTTAGGCCGAAATTTGGCCAATTTTATGCTGAAATTCGTCATTTTCAGCGTTTTCTAGAGTTTTTTTAACTCAAAAAACTGCAAAAAACCTACCCTGAACCATTGAATGCGCACCCGAGTTGTTGCCACTGGACGATGACGATGAGCCTGGAAAACGTCAATTTGAGAGGATTACTGTAATTTTAGACTTAAAAATACACTCTAAACCCCTCTAAAACCCTCTAGAAATCATAAAAATCAACTTTTCGCTCATTTTTCAAAAAATGCACATTTGGCTCAGTGGATCCCCAATTTACCAATCTGAACACCCGGGTTCGATCCCACCCGGTGGCAAATTTTTTGAAAAATCGCGTTAGGGTATTTTTGCAGGTTTTGGAGCGTTTAAAATTGGTTAGAAACCCCAAAAATTGAGTTTAAGTGCCGAAAACTCAATTTTAAGTTTTTCTGGACGTTTTTGTGCTGAAAATCAGGGATTCCTAGCATGAAAACGTTCTTTAGACCCAAAAATACTCTTTAAAACCATCAAAAACCCCCTAGAAACTCTAAAAATCGCGTTTCCGCACATTTTCGAAAAAATGAACATTTGGCTCAGTGGGTCTCCAATTTACCAATCTCAAGGTCCGGGTTCGATTCCCCTCGGTGGCAAACTTTTTAAAAATTCGTTTTTTGGGCATTTTTACGGGTTTTGGAGCGTTTCAAACTGGTTAGAAATCCCAAAAATTGAGTTTAGGGGTCGAAAATTCAATTTTAACGTTCTATAGCTCATTTTGGCTCAAAACTAGCGATTTTTGGGACTTTTTTGGCTGTTTGCATTGCTCATACATGTTCCATTACAGCTCGTACAGGCAGGAGCCGATGAAGATTTATCACTGCTCAGGATTCTCTTCCGAAACTTCCTTATCAGCCCCTTCGACGGCAGTGGGGACGGATGATCGTGCTCCGTTGAAGCTGAGCATTCTGTCTCCTGCTCTATTGTGCTCAACGTGCTCCTAGATGATAGGAAGAATCGATCCATCGATTCGCAATCCAGAGATATCGATTTTTCGACTCGTCTGGCGCTACACGGAGCACTCTGGGTCCCTCCACGGGGCTCTTTTTGGCTGGACCATCGTCGTCGGGGACTGATGGGTCCTGCTGACGTCTCCAGAACATTCTGAGAGGTTTCAGAAGGGGGCGTGGCCGCAAGGAACACAAGAAGAGCTGATGGTGTTGGTGATCTGATTTGGGTGAAGGGGTCCGGCGGGGGGCATGGGGGAAAGATAAGGTGATTGGAGCCAGATGACGTTGATGGCGGTGATGTGGATACTGTAGCCATGGACCCGTCGATTATCGATTTATCGATTTTTAGGGTGGATTTGGAGTAGAAGGAACTAAAATATTCAAAAATCGAGGGGGATTACGGTAGTAAGACAGAAAAATGAGCAATCAAAACGAGACAATAGGGTACGGCTTTGATGAGCAATTTAGGGGGGTACTGTAACTACAAAAATGAAGAACTTGGGATGAGCAATCAAGGAGGGTTACTGTAGAAAAAGTTTAGATGAGCAACCTAGGGGGGTACAGTATTCTAATAGAGGTTACTGTGGAAAAAAATGATGGGAATGAGCAATCTCTAGAGGCGATAGGTTACTGTATTTGCAATATAGGAGTACAGTAATCCGAGAAAGATTTCTGTAGGAAATGGAAAATTGGGATGAGCAATCTCTAGAAATATAGGGATACAGTAATCCAAGAGAGGTTACTGTAGCAGATAAAATCGCTAGGTTTCTGTAGGACAGACATCAAAATGAGCAATCTCTAGAAACTATCGGATGGGTTACTGTATTGAGGTAATCTACAGTAACCGGGTTACTGTAGGAAACCCAAATAAGCAATTTACCGTGATTTTTTAAATGGATTACGGTAGATCTCGTTAGATTACAGTAGCTTATTCATAATGGAGCGATTATCAGCTATTTTGAATCGCTTAAATACGGAATTACGGTACATTTCCAAGACATGAGCAATCTCTTGAGAAAGTACAGTAATCTAATTAAAGCTGAGCAATGTCGTTTTTCACCGATTTTTGGGGCGAAAACAGCTGTTTTTTCAGAATTTTTCAGAATTTCTTTTTCAGCAAAATTGCACTTTTCATTCTGGAATTTTCAGCCAAATCCAGCTGAAAATGTGCATTTTTTGTCCTCAAAACGTGCTCCAAACATCAGTGAGGCAAAATTTAAAAAATCCTCTTAAAAGTGGTTTTGCTTGCTCTCCAATAATATTCCAATTTTCTTAATGTAACTGAAAATCCGCGGATTTTCTGAAAAAAAGCGGTTTTCAGCCAAAAAATGTCTGAAAATAGCACTTTTAGGATCAAACTGCAACGATAGTACCCCAAAATACGGTCTAAACCCATCTGAAACCCCCTAGAAACCCTAAAAATCAAGTTTCCGCTCATTTTCCCAAAAATTTCACCTTCGGCTCAGTGGGGTTTAAATTTACCAATCTCAAGGTCCGGGTTCGATTCCCCCCGATGGCAAAATTTTTTAAAACTCGTTTTAGGGTATTTTTACGGGTTTTGGAGCGTTTAAAACTGGTTAGAAACCCCAAAAATTGAGTTTAAGTATGGATTTTTGAGCCAAAAACTGAAATTTTTCAGAAAAAAATAGATAAAGGTGAGCAATGCTGAGCAATGATGCCCATAGAAATCGTCGTCTGAATGCCAACAGAATGTCAATGGTCTATACACAAAAAAACGGCGTTATTTCTAATCTATAATAATCCTATCAAGAAAAAAGGAGAGGGAAAACGAATAGGCTGAAAATATGAAGACGGAGAGAGAGAGAGGGAAGAGAGACGCAGAGAAAAAGAGCAAAAACATCATTACTTCTTTTTTTTTGCACCTGGCGCGTCGTCCTGCAAAACAACAACGACTTTTGACACCTAGAAATTGGGGAATTGGCTTAAAATAGCCCAAAAATGACCAAATTTCAGCTAGAAAGTAGGAATTTCTGCTTAAAAAGGCAGTCTAGGCCCTTTAAAACCCCCAAAATACACTCTCAAACCCTCTAAAACCCCCTAGAAACCTTAAAAATCAAGTTTCCGCTCATTTTCCAAAAAATGCACATTTGGCTCAGTGGATCCCCAATTTACCAATCTGAACACCCGGGTTCGACTCCCACCTGTGGCAAATTTTTTGAAAAATAGCGTTAGGGTATTTTTGCAGGTTTTGGAGCGTTTAAAATTGGTTAGAACACCCAAAAATTGAGTTTAAGTGCCGAAAACTCAATTTTAAGTTTTTCAAAACCTTTGTTTTTCGCTATTCCAGGTTTTGGTCCAAAATCATAGGGGGTTTGTACCAAATGCACTATTTAATACAAAACGTGCCATCTCAATAGGTTCGTGTGTGTTAGTGGTCAGCATCAAAGTGAGAGAGAGAGAGAGAGAGAGAGAGAGAGAGAGAATTAGAGAAAGCGGAAAAAAGAAACTGAACTAAATGATGTGAAGTTGTTCCAAAAATAAAAACGCTATAACTTCAAAAAATAGACCATAACCGGATGGAAAATGCTCGGAAGATTGTCAAAAATTGACTGAAAATAAGCCTAAACAGGGCCTAGATAGAGCCTTAGAGCCTAAATTCTTAAAATGTTCAAAACTCTGAGACTCCGCCCATTTCGACCATCAAATCACATGAATACTGTTTAAATGGTCAACACTGGTCAGTTGGAGCAGAAACATTTTCGAATGTGCTAGACCAGACAGAATTGAAGAAAAGTAAAAAGTGAGTCATGGGTCTTTTTTTTTGAGACATACAGACAAATAGTCATACAGTCAGGTGTCTGTGTGTGTGTGTGTGTGTGTTCAGAAAGTTCTAGAAACTTCTAGAAGATTCCTGCGCTAAAAATAGCAAAAACGTGCTTCTAGAAGCATCCTAGGCACGTCTAGACCTCAAAAATACTCTCTAAACCCTCTAAAACCCCCTAGAAACCTTAAAAATCAAGCTTTGGCACTTTTTCGAAAAAATGCACATTTGGCTCAGTGGATCCCAAATTTATCAATCTCAAGGTCTGGGTTCGATTCCCCCGATGGCAAAATTTTTTAAAACTCGTTTTTGGGTATTTTTACGGGGTTTGGAGCGTTTAAAACTGGTTAGAACCCCCAAAAATTAAGTTTAAGTATGGATTTTTGAGCCAAAAACGCGTTTCAAAGCATTAAGCCTCACATTTTATCGTTTTTAGCCTAAAAAAGGTTTTTTGAATGCTTTTAACATGAAAAAACGCTCTAAAACCCCCTAGAAACCCCTAAAAATCAATTTTTCGCTCACTTTCAAAAAATTGCACATGTGGCTCAGTGGGTCTCCAATTTACCAATCTCAGCATCCGGGTTCGATTCCCCTCGGTGACAAATTTTTTTGAAACTTTTTCTAGGGTATTTTCATAGTGTTCGGAGCGTTTAAAAGTGGTTAGAACACCCAAAAAGTAAGTTTAAGTGTCAAAAATGCAATTTTAATGCTTTGCAACAAATCATCCAAAAACAGTTTCGATCAAAAATATGGTCAAATTTCACTGGAAATCTATCGAGTTACTTATTTTTTGGCGCCAAAAAAAACAGCCCAAAAAACAAAACAATACCGAGAAAAAGGAGTAGAAGAGGGTGAGAATCACGGAAATAGAAGAAAAAAAGAACAGAAGGCGTCGTCGTCTAGCCACTTGAAGAATAAAAGAGAAAAAAAAACATCAAAATAATCCATTTGGGTGTCAAATTACAGCCAAAAAAGGAGAGGAAATTATTGGGTTGGGGTTGGAATTGAGGCTGAAAATAGTCACAAAAAGGCTGAAACTAGCTTCAAAAGCCTCCGACTAGTATGGAAATATGCTCTAAAACCTTCTAAAACCCCCTGAAAACCCTAAAAATGCTCTCCAACAATATTCCAATTTTCTTAATGTAACTGAAAATCCGCGGATTTTCTGAAAAAATCGGTTTTCAGCCAAAAAATGTCTGAAAATAGCACTTTTAGGATCAAACTGCAACGATAGTACCCCAAAATACGCTCTAAACCCATCTAAAACCCCCTAGAAACCCTAAAAATCAACTTTTCGCTCCCCCCGGTGGCAAACTTTTCTGAAAATCGTTTTTGGGTATTTTTAGAGGTTTGGAGCGTTTAAAAGTGATTAGAACACCCAAAAATTGAGTTCAAAAGTCGAAAAACGGATTTATAGGTTTTCCCAACTCCAAAACTCGGAGAAAATTGAAATTTTCAGACTTTTATAGCATGTTTAGACCTAAAAATACGCCTTAAACCCTATTAAAACCCACTAGAAACCTTAAAAATCAAGTTTTTGCCTATTTTTGAGAAAATGCACATTTGGCTCAGTGGATCCAAAATTTACTAATCTCAACACCCGGGTTCGGTTCCCCCAGGTGACAAATTTTTTGAAAAATCGTTTTAGACTATTTTCAGGGCGTTTGGAGCGTTTAAAAGTGGTCAAAACGCCGAAAAACCTCGTTTTTCAGGTCAAACTTTAAAAATTCGACCAATTTTTGACCCCAAAACGTCATTTTTGGGCCAAAATGACCGTTTGATTTTTGACCAAAGTGAAAAAGTGAAAAAAGATTCTATCATCTTTTATTTTTTGAACAAAAAAAAACCAAAAATTGATAGGTACAAATAGTGTGTGTAAGCGCGGACATCCGGACACTAGGAAACACAGAAAAGTCCGAAAATTCGAAATGTTTGATTCAAAAAAGAACGAAAAAGGTCATTTGTTCGTCGTTGGGAATTTCAATGAGTACTTGGAAAACAAAAAATGGGAGCAAAATGAATATAAAGCGATAAACAAAAGTAGAGTGGTTGAAAAGTGGGCGGAGCCTATGAGAGTGGTGTTTTTCAGAGCGATTTTCAGCAAAGTCGGCTGAAAAGGGGCTAGAAATTCGATTTTTGGCATTTCTAGACCCAAAAATACACCCTAAAACCCTTTAAAACCCCCTAGAAACCCTAAAATCAAGTTTCCGCTCATTTTCCCAAAAATGCACATTTGGCTCAGTGGGTCTCCAATTTACCAATCTCAACATCCGGGTTCGATTCCCTCCGGCGGTAAATTTTTAGCAAATTCGTTTTAGACTATTTTTAGGCCGTTTGAAGTGTAAAATATAGGTTAAAAAGCAAGAAAATTGGTTCTAAGGACCGAAAATTCATTTTTGTCACTATCTGGCTCATTTAGGTCATTTTTAGGCTGAAAACAAGGGGTTTCGATTGTTTTTAGCATCAAAATACGCTCTAAACCCATCCAAAACCCCTTAAAAACTCTTAAAATCGCGTTTCCGCTCATTTTTCCAAAAATGCACTTTTGGCTCAGTGGATCCAAAATTTACCAATCTCAAGGTCCGGGTTCGGTTCCCCTCGATGACAAATTTTCCGTACAATCGTTTTAGGGTATTTTTACGGGTTTTGGAGCGTTTAAAAACGGTTAAAACCCCCAAAAATTGAGTTTAGGGGTCGAAAATTCAATTTTAAAGTTTTTGGAAACAATTTTCCCGGAAAGTGCCGATACTAATAAATAAAAAATGGACGAAAATGTGTGTTTCTCTTCCAAATGATTATGTTATCAGCTGCGGCTGATAACACAAATTCTCGTCAAAAAAAAGAAGAAAAGAGATCGAAAATCAACCGCTATTTTTTGCGGACAGGGGGGGGAGGGGGAGAAAGTGGGCGGAGCCTAAGAAATCGCCTCAAACCCAAAATTGTTGGGGGTCTTATCTCTTCTCTATTTTCATTTATCCTCCCGACTTCTCTTTTTTTTCCTAATCAAGCACAATCTCTCTACTCCTCACGTGGTCAGCAGCAGCCAAAGCAGCCGGCAGGCGAGAGAGTACTGAGAATTGAGAGACGCAGAGAAACGAGAGAAGACGAAGAGCGATGGTTATGTTGACTGCTGGCTGGTGGACTGGACACTCTATTAGAAAAAAAGAGAGAAGCGAAAAAAAAAATGTAATGAGGACAGCAAAAATTGGAATCTCTGTGGCAGAGAGAGAGTGCGAGAGACGCAGAGAAAGAGGTCGAAAGTCAGAATGCACGATTTGAGAGACTTTCTTTTCTTAGACCAAAAAATTCTGAAAAAATTCTGAAAAAATCCAGAAAAATAAGCCATTTTTCGACGTTTCTGGGCCCCCCTCCCTCTCCAAAACCCGACAAAACTAGAATTTGGGTCATTTTCGGCTGAAAATCGCCATTTTCAGCACTTTAAAACCCACAAAATACACTCTCAAACCCTCTAAAACCCCTAGAAACCCTAAAAATCAAGATTTCGCTCACTTTCAAAAAATTGCACATTTGGCTCAGTGGATCCCAAATTTACCAATCTCAACACCCGGGTTCGACTCCCACCTGTGGCAAATTTTTTGAAAAATCGTTTTAGACCATTTTCAGGCTTTTTGGAGCGTTTTAAACATGTTAGAAACCCCAAAAATTGAGTTAAAGTGCCTTTTGGGGACTTCAAAATTCTAAAAAATCACATTTTCCGGACTGAAAATCGGCTCAAAGTGACTCAAAATTGCTCATTTTCATTCAATTTGTTTCCCGCAAAAAGGTAATCATTCTTATCACTAAAATTTGGACGTCGTTTTGAGCCCAAATATCAGTCATCAAAAAGAGCACAAAAGTCAGAAAAAAAAAGTGTTTACTCTGTCTTTTTTCCTCTCTTTTTTCACACAAATCAAACAATTTCCCCATTTTTGGTTGTGGCAAAAAATGGGGGGAGAAAATAGAGCCAAAAAGAGAGGACATCTCGTTTTTTTTTTGGCTCAAAATTAAAAATGGAGCTGACTGAATAATGGGCTCTTTTTTTGAATTGAAATGGCTATGGCCCTATATTTAAAAGTGGTTAGAACACCCAAAAAGTAAGTTTAGAGCTCTTATAGAGCGTTCAAAATAATTTTGGCAGAATTTTAGGCTGAAAACGAGAGGTTTCGACTGTTTTTAGCATCAAAATACACTCTAAAACCCTCTAAAACCCCCTAGAAACCTTAAAAATCAAGCTTTGGCACTTTTTCGAAAAATTGCACATTTGGCTCAGTGGATCCCAAATTTACCAATCTCAAGATCCGGGTTCGGTTCCACCCGGTGGCAAATTTTCCGTACAATCGTTTTAGGGTATTTTTACGGGTTTTGGAGCGTTTAAAACTGGTTAGAAACCCCAAAAATTGAGTTTAAATGCCGAAAATGCAAATATAATTTTTTCGAAAAATTGTTTTTTGACCATTCCAGCTCATTTTGGTCCAAAATCGCTGGGGAAAAGGGGAGGGGGGGGGGGGAGATTGCTCAATTCTCCAATTTCATTGGATAGTCGTCAGATTGTTCCGAAAGACAACAAAAAAGGGAAAAAAAAGGAAAAAGTTTGTGGGGAAATGTTCCTGGGATTGGAAAAAAAGAAAGAGTTTCTTTTCTTGCTCCAAGTACATATTTTTTTCAGTTGCTCATTGCTCATCTTTAAGAGCAGAAGACGACGAAAAAAGGGGGAGAACTTGAGGAGAAGAAGAGATTCGAGTTCCATTTTCTTCCCATTTTTTTTCAATTTCGCCCCATCAGAAAATGGGAAAAAAGGGGAAAAAAATAAAACTGCAATCAACAGAAAAGAGCATAAAAATGAAACAAAAGTAAAACAGCAAAGACCCCAAAAAAAGTCTGGAAAAAAAAAAGTTTTTCAGTCAAAAATTCCAGAAATGTTCCAAAATTTCGGCTGAAAAAGTTGATTTTTAGCACTTTGAGACCCAAAAATACGCTCTAAAACCTTCTAAAAACCCCCTGAAAACCCTAAAAATCAACTTTTCCCTTATTTTCGAAAAATTGCACATGTGGCTCAGTGGGTCTCAAATTTACCAATCTAGACACCCGGGTTCGATTCCCCCCGGTGGCAAATTTTTCGGAAAATCGTTGTAGACTATTTTCAAACGTTTTAGAACGTTTTAAACAGGCTGGAGCCCCCAAAAATTGAGTTTAAAGGTCAAAAAACGGATGTTTAGGTTTTTCCAACTCCAAAATTCGAAGAAAATCGAATTTTTCAGACTTTTATAGCATGTTTAGGCCCAAAAATACGCTCTAAAACCTTCTAAAACCCCCTGAAAACCCTAACAATCAACTTTTCGCTCATTTTTGGAAAATTGCACATTTGGCTCAGTGGATCCCAAATTTACCAATCTCAGCATCCGGGTTCGATTCCCCTCGGTGGCAAATTTTTTAAAACTTATTTTAGGGTATTTTTTAGAGGTTTGGAGCGTTTCAAACATGTTAGAACCCCCAAAAATTGAGTCTAAAGGTTGAAAAACGAAATTTTGACCGTTCTAACTCGATTTTTCCCGAATTTTCTCAAATTTCCACTAATTTTCCGGGTGTAAAACGTACCACTGGTATCTGGTGGTCTTTTCAACGATTTTCCACTGCATCCACCGCCAACACTGGCCATTTCAACGTCTTTAACACTGGCGACCTCATCTACACACATCGATTCGTCCTCTTCCAGTGTCTCATCACTTTGTCGTTATTCGTGGACCAAACAATTGCATCCTCGGCAGTCTCATCCGTATGACTCTCGCGACGGTGTGATAGTGGTCCTGGAAGAAAAATTTTCAATTTTTGAAGTGAAAAGTTCGATTTTTTGGAATAAAAATTGATTTTTTAAAGCCAAAATGACGGATTTTAGCACTTTCCAGATTGAAAATTCGCCCTAAAACCCATTAGAACCCCCTAGAAACCCTAAAAATCAAGTTTCCGCTCATTTTCCCAAAAATTCACATGTGGCTCAGTGGGTCTCCAATTTACCAGTCTCAAGGTCCGGGTTCGATTCCCCCCGATGGCATTTTTTTTGAAAAAAACGTTTTAGACTATTTTTGAAGGTTTTAGAACGTTAAAAAGTGGTTAGAACGCTCAAAAATTGAGTCTAAGTGCCGAAAATTTGAATTGTAATTTTTTCGAAAAAAATTTTTTGGCCAATTCTAGCTCATTTTGGTTCACAACCACTGAGAAAAGAGAGGAAATTACTCATTTTAAGCTCCAAAATCGTTTCGGAACATTCTCAGATTGCTAAGAAAAAAACTTATTTGAAACGCCTAAATCCTGAAAATCGGAATTTCCGAGCTAAAATTCGATAAAAACTGTGAGTAAAGGCACTCTTTTAGGGGTTTTAGACCTGAAAATTCGCTCTAAAACCCAAAACTAGAATTTGGGTCATTTTCGGCTGAAAATCGCCATTTTCAGCACTTTAAAACCCACAAAATACACTCTCAAACCCTCTAAACCCCCCTAGAAACCCAAAAAATCGAGTTTCCGCTCATTTTTCAAAAATTGCACATTTGGCTCAGTGGATCCCAAATTTACCAATCTCAACACCCGGGTTCGATTCCCACCTGTGGCAAATTTTCAGAAAAATCTTTTTAGTATTGTTACGGGTTTTGGAGCGTTTAAAAGTGATTAGAACCCCCAAAAATCAATTTTAAGTGTAGAAAATTCAATTTTCTGATTTTTTGGACGTTTTTAGGTCGAAAATCAGTGGTTTCTAGCATGAAAAACTATCTTTAGCCTAAAAAATACGGTCTAAAACCCTCTAAAACCCCCCAGAAACCCTAAAAATCAACTTTTATCTTATTTTTGAGAAATTGCACATTTGGCTCAGTGGATCCCAAATTTACCAATCTCAAGGTCCGGGTTCGATTCCACCCGGTGGCAAATTTTTTGTAAAATCGTTTTAGGGTATTTTCAAGCGTTTTGGAGCATTAGAAAGTGGTTAAAACACCTAAAACTCGATGTTTCGCCCTAAAATCCGAATTTCGCACCTGAATTATTCGACGAGGACGATGGCGAGGTGGGAAAAAACACCAAAAGTCCACCGTTGCCCAAAGAATGCGTGGATTTCATTCGCATCGACGGATGAGCCTCCGAATTCGATCGATTTCTCATTTGATTGCCGGAAATCGAGCCACAGAACACTTCGGGCGGCGGTGAGCACACTGGCGGAAAGCCGAGGTCTGCAAAAGGTGGACTAGGATTTTTTAGGCCACAAATTTCAAAAAATTCGAAAAAAAAATTGATTTTTCAAAAAACATTTTTTTTCGAAAATTCAAATTTTTCAAATTCCCGCCCACCTTCATCCAGTTGCTGCGTCTCCGATGGCAAATTCAGACTCGCCTGACGCATTCGGCGACGATACCCGTCCATAAACCTGAAAAAATTGGGAAATTCGCAAAAAAAAAAAATGGAAAATTCAGCTCAAAACGTGGAAATCATGGAGCAAAATTTGAATTTCGCGCCCGGGAACTCTTGGCGCGAAATTCAAAATTCAACACTTCAGATTGTCAACAGAGCGCACCTTGACCCATGAGGTGATGTTTGCGAAGGCGATGGAAGCTGACGAACCGATTGGGCGAAGAGGATTTCTGAATTTTTTTAAATTCAAAATTTTAAAATTCCCACCTAGATTAAAAAAAGCGGGAAATTCTAAAAACCTCGGGGACTGGCACCCGGTGTATACGGGCGTTTATGGCTGTTCGGCTGTGAAATTTCTCCAGATTCTACGTCTACAGAGCCTCGAGAGTAGACATTCCGTGTCACCGGAGACGTTGGCGACGTCGCCGTCGACGATTGACGCAGAGATGACATTGTTTTCCACCTGAAAATAAAAAAGCTGAAAAAATCGGAATTTTCTGGGATTTTTGGGACTTTTAGCGAGTAAATAGTGTAAAAATATCGAGTTTCCTTATGTCTTTTTAGGTAAAAATGTCTTTTTCAGCCCGAAATTTGATCAATTTTAACCCAAACATGATTGAATTTCAGACAAATTCAAAATTCGCTAAAATATTCTTTCGCTGTGAAACTCCAACGATAAAGTTTAAGCATGTGCCTTTAAACCGTAATCGCAATTTTAAAATTGGGATTTTCAGCGGGTTTCAGCTAAATTTTCCAGCGATTTCTGTCGAAAAAATGCAAAACAAATAAATTGCTTGTATTTCTATCAAAATAGCTAAATTGAATCCCTAAAATGCACAAAAAATCCACTGAAAATCATAAAAATTAGTTTTCGCTGCGAAACATCAAACAGCAGTTCGAGTTATGTGCCTTTAAAGATTTTGAATTTTCTACCGTAATTTTCTGAAAATTTTGAATTTTTCGCTAATTTTCAGTGTTTTTCAGCGATTTTTTCGCTAGAAATTTGAATTTTTCGCTAAAAAATTCGAAAAAAAAGGTCTGTGCCTTCAAGATTTTCAATTTTTCTACAGTAATTTTTCTACAGTAATTGGCGAAAAGCGATTTTTTTTCGCCAAAAAATCAAATTCAAATTTAAAAAAAATGTCTGTGTCAACACAGAATCTGACCTATCTTCCTGGCGACCCTGAGAAAACCAAAAAAAAGAGAGAAAAAGAAAAGGGGAACGGCGCTGGCGGCCTTGTGTATGCTGCCCTCCCATATAATACTGTATGGGAGAGATAAGAGAGACGCAGAGAAAAAAGGGGACACACACACAAAAAAAAGTGCCGCGGAGGGCAAAAGGATAGCATGTGGGGGAGCTCTAATACAGGCAGAAAGAGAGAGAGAGAGAGAGAGAGAGAGAGAGAGAGAGAAAGTGAGAGACGCAGAGAAAAGTGATGGTGGAGGGTAATGGTGGGGAAAAGGGGATACAAAAAAGTGATGTCATTGGTGTCAGACGGGAAGTGTAAACAGGCGGGTGAGAGGGGTCAGATTGGCCCGTCGTTCAAAGCTGCGGCCATTCGAAAGGGCAAGGTTTTGGTTTAATGGTCACTCTAGGGGCGAGTGTTGGGTAGAAGGCTCTAGAGCTCCAAAGAGCTTGTAAGCTATATTGAATGTTCTAGAAGCCTTGGTCTCTAGGGGGGAGTCCAGGGCTTCAGAGAGTGTTAAAGCTTCTAGAAGTTTCTAGAACTTTCAGGGTGTCAAAACTTGGAAGTTCGTAGCTGGAAAAGGGTCTGGAAGGCTGGAATGCTCTGGAAAGGTCTAGAAGCGTTTCTGGATGTCCTTGAGCTCCTAACAACCTTCTGGAAGTTTCTAGAAGTTTCTAGAAGCGTCCAGAACTATCTAGAAGACAATAAGTCGGTATTTGAATTTAGAAAAAAAAACTTGGCTAGAAAGCTCTAGAATCCTCGAGAGATCAGTCTGGATGTTTCCAAAAGTTATTGTTTCCTTTGATTCGTCTAAACAGCTGAATGTCGCTCTGGAGATGTTGTAGTCTGTTTAGAGTTCTAGAATCTTCTAGAATGCATAGAATAATCCGAATAGTCCAACATTGCATATAGGCATTTCGGCATCTACAGTTCCATGTTGCTGGAAAATAGACAGGCTAGCGTTTTGACTCATAACTTGCTTCAAAATCCAAAATTTGGAAATTCTCAAATTGGAAAATGTAGATCATGAAAAGCTCTACAAGAGGAGATAAAGCATACCAAAGTTTGAGACCCTTGGATTCTGTGCAGACACTCTCAAACTGGTGCCCATTTTTATATCAGTTTGTAGAGCTTTTCAATGCCAACATTTTCCTGTTAAAATCGTTTGAAAATGTGGAATTTGAAAGAAGTTATGAGTCAAAAAAGGGGGCGCTAGTCTAGGGACCATAACTTTTTCCAAATTCAATTTTTTCAGAATCGTCCAATTGGGAAATGTAGGTTTTGAAAAGCTCTACAAGATAACATAAATTATGATACAGTTTTGAAATTTCGAATTCCAAGGAAATGCTGTCAAACTGCTATCATTTTTTATATCAATTTGTAGAGCTTTCAATGAAGACCTGCGGTCCATATTTTTCAAAAAATTGTGAAATGTAGATCTTTAAAAGCTCTACAAGACAGTAAAAAGCATTTTGAAACTTTTACTTTCTGAAAAATGTTAAATTTGAAAAAAAAATGAAAGAGACACAAGAGGGATCTTGTGTCTAGTCAAAATCTATCTCTAGAATCTTAGAGTCCGATTTCCAGAAGTTTCTTCTCTTTTTGGGCGGACAAATTGTGTCATATTTGAATTGTTTTGCTCTCATGATGACAGAGACACCAAACATCATGAATTATTATTATTTTGTTGTCATGTACTCAAGGGACCTGAGGAGACCATATTAGTCATAGGATTGGAACTACCTGGCAAGGTGCCAAGTTTTTTGTTGGTTTTAAAGCCTAAAAATTGATATCGAAAAGCATTTGATTATAGGAGGTGAGTTTGGCTTTTAAAAGAATGATCTAGAATGATTTCAAACAAAACATTTTCCAAAAAACATTTATATCGGCTTGTAGAGCTTTTCAAGACCTACATTTCCCAATTTGACGATTTTGACAAAATTGAATTTGGAAAAAGTTATGGTCCCTAGACTAGCGCCCCCTTTTTTGGCTCATAACTTCTTTCAAATTCCACATTTTCAAACGATCTTAACAGGAAAATGTTGGCATTGAAAAGCTCTACAAATTGATATAATAATGGCACCAGTTTGAGAGTGTCTGCACAGAATCCAAGGGTCTCAAACTTTGGTATGCTTTATCTCATCTTGTAGAGCTTTTCATGATCTACATTTTCCAATTTGAGAATTTCCAAATTTTGGATTTTGAAGCAAGTTATGAGTCAAAACGCTAGCCTGTCTATTTTCCAGCAACATGGAACTGTAGATGCCGAAATGCCTATATGCAATGTTGGACTATTCGGATTATTCTATGCATTCTAGAAGATTCTAGAACTCTAAACAGACTACAACATCTCCAGAGCGACATTCAGCTGTTTAGACGAATCAAAGGAAACAATAACTTTTGGAAACATCCAGACTGATCTCTCGAGGATTCTAGAGTTTTCTAGCCAAGTTTTTTTTCTAAATTCAAATTCCGACTGATTGTCTTCTAGATAGTTCTGGACGCTTCTAGAAACTTCTAGAAGGCTGATAGATTGGCAGCATTTATTTAGAGTTCAAGGGTCCGAAACTCTATCATGTTGTAAATGATTTTGAAGAGCATTCCAAGATCTATATTTTCCAATTTGAGAATTTCGAAAACATTTATTTTCAAACGAGTTATGGGCTAATCAAGTTGATATTACTCTATATCTCAAAACTTCAAGAAGTTTCCGGAAACTATTTCACACTCTCAACTTTATTTCCAATCTTCTCGTGTCAAGATTTCAAAAAAAAAAGAGAGTGGCCTTGTCCTTTTCTATGGGAACATCTGGAGAGAGAGAGAGAGAAATAGAGATAATGGGAATTCGAATGATCTAGAAGCAAGTGTCCTCCTCCATTATGTCCCTTTAGTCTTTGATCTCTTAGGGGCCAGCTGGTTGACATCATCAGGAAATGAGACCATATGCATTATGACAGTTTGGAAATTTCTCGAAAGACACAAACTACCAAAAAAGTCTTAAAAACCCTATTTTGTTTTGAGCCAAATTGAATTTTTTCAAAAAAAAAAAAATTTTTTTTTTTGGCTGAAATGTTTCTTTTTCAGTAGACTGGGAGACTGGGAACGCTTGAAGTTTGAAAATTTGACCTCGCCATGTTCGTAGCTTTAAAATGAGCCTAAACACGACTAGGCTCCGCCCAATTTTGGGGGTAGAGCGCCAGAGAAACGAGACACGCTGCATCTCTAACCTTGAAACTCAACGTGGGCGGAGCCTAGGCGTGTTTATACTTATTTTGAAGCTCACAATGAGCTAAATTCAAATAGTTAAGTTTTGATTCAAAATTTTGGAAATTCAGGGATTTATGAGAAAAACCAATATTTTTGGAAATGTCGAAAAATCGAAAATTTTGGAAAAATCGCCGTAACTCCATTATTTTCTGTCCAAATTCAGCAATTTTCAGAAATTTCAAATTCAGCAGTCTGACAATGAGTTTCACATCATCTAGCTGTCAAAAAAATGGGAAAACTCGTGTTTGTTAAGGCAAAATTTAAAGTTTTGAGAAAAAATTTTTCTCATTTTTTTGTTGTTGCGAAAAACACATTTTTTTCTTTCAAAACTTAATATATCACAAATTTTTATGAGTTTCATGATTTTTTGCACGCTTAGAGCTTCAAAATGAGCCTAAACACGACTAGGCTCCGCCCACTTTGAGTTTTTAGGTCAGAGCACCAGAGAAGCGAGACACACTGCGTCTCTAACCGCAAAGCGGGCGGAGCCTAGGCGTGTTTATACTCACTT
>NC_013490.2:2539829-2544392 GCF_000004555.2 Caenorhabditis briggsae
AAATCTAAAAATCTAAAAATTGCTAAATTCGGACAGAAAACAATAAAGTTACGGTGATTTTTTGAAAACTTCCCAAAAATATTGGTTTTTCTCATAAATCCCTGAATTTCCGGATTTTTGAATTAAAACTTAACTACTTGAATTTAGCTCATTGTGAGCTTCAAAATGAGTATAAACACGCCTAGGCTCCGCCCACGTTGAGTTTCGAGGTTAGAGACGCAGCGTGTCTCGTTTCTCTGGCGCTCTAACCCCAAAATTGGGCGGAGCCTAGTCGTGTTTAGGCTCATTTCAAAGCTAAAAATGAGCTGATTTCAAAATTTCAAGTTTTAATCAGAAATTGTGAAAATTCGCGGATTTATGAGGAAAACTAATTTTTTGGAAAATTTCGAAGCACATTTCAGGCTCTCCAAAAGCTGCAGAATCTTCTAGAGGACCCAAAAAAAAAGAGACGAGTGACCACAACAGCTGGTCCATTTTCCATTTTCTTCTCCTTTTTTTTTTCTTTTTCTTCTCCGGAAAACACATAAAAAAGGAAAAAGAAGAGAGCGAGAGAGTATAGAGGTGTGAGAGACGGAAAAGAAAAAAGGCAGATGGTCAGAGAAGGTCGATTTAGATATGTGCATATATTTATTATGTCATTTATTCAGAAGAGAAGGTCATATGAGTTCAGAAAAAGTGATTCGAAATTCAAATGCACATGCCATTTCAATACAGAACTCTTCTGGATCCAATTTTTAACATCTGAAACTTGAAAAATTGAACTCAGTGCGTTAAGAGCTTTAAAATGAGTATAAACAAGCCTATGTTCGGGTCCCACCACGAAAACTACAGTAATCCAAACAAGTAAATCTACCGTAACTTTGTCAATTTCGCTCCAAACTCAATGAAATTTTTAGTTTGGAAGTTTTCACATTTTCAGCTTCAAAATGAGCCTGAACACGACTAGGCTCCGCTTACTTTGAAAAATTCGGAACCCATGCGCCTTTAATTGCTTTTTGGGATTACTGTAGTTCTTCAGCTAACCTAAGCATGTTTATACTCATTTGGAAGCGTAAGATGTGAGAAATTTAAAATTCAAATTTTTATAAAGATTGAAGCAAAACCAAGCGAGTTATGGTAGTTTGAATGTTTTGCAGTTCTAGGGATTACTGTAGTTTTTGTAGTTCGCCTCTCCGTGAGCCAAAACTAGGCGTGTTTATACTCATTTTCAAGCTCACAACATGAGAAATCTGAAAATTTAAAAATTGCTAAATTCGGACAGAAAACAATAAAGTTACGGTGGTTTTTCGAAATTTCCAAAAATATTGGTTTTTCTCATAAATCCCTGAATTTCCAAAATTTTGAATCAAAACTTAACTATTTGAATTTAGCTCATTGTGAGCTTCAAAATGAGTATAAACACGCCTAGGCTCCGCCCACGTTGAGTTTCGAGGTTAGAGACGCAGCGTGTCTCGTTTCTCTGGCGCTCTAACCCCAAAATTGAGCGGAGCCTAGTCATGTTTAGGCTCATTTTGAAGCTGAGAACCTGGTAAATTCAAATTTTAACATTTCAAGCGTTTTCAGATTCTCAGTTCGCTGAAAAATGAGCATTTTCAGTCGAATAAAAAAATTTTGACTTGAAAAAGTGAAAACAAGAGCAGAAGGGGAGAGAAACGAATGGCTATGAGCATAGCATCTACATTTTTTTCTCTTTATTTTTTTTCACTGCGTCTCTTCACTCTCTCGTTTCCAGAGAGAATGGAACGGGACAGAGAATAACACGAAAACAAGCATCGCCCGGAGGGGAAAATGCTGAAAACGGAAATTGGAAAAAAAAATTCTAGATGGGGTAAGTGCGCTCCACTGGACAGAGGACCCAAGAGTGCAAAAAACAAAGGAAGTCGTCTGTCTGGGGATCAGAGAGCACTTTTTTTGGAGATTTTTTTGAAAAATAATTTTGAAAATCTTCCAAAATTTATTTTAAATGTAATTTTTGAAAAAATTCAGCTAAATATTTGAGTTCAGCAAGTTCATAGCTTCAAAATGAGTATAAACATGCCTAGGCTCCGCCCATTTTGAAGTTTCGACTTTAAAGGCGCATAGGGGGTGTGAAATTTCATAATGGGCGGAGCCTAAGCATGATTATACTCATTTTAAAGCCCTCAACGTGAGAAATTCAAAACTGTTAGTTTCATAAAATTAGAAGCAAAACGAACCAAGTTACGGTAGTTTCAATTTTTGAGATTACTGTATTTTTTGTAGTTCGATTCTTTTTTTCTTTTTTAAATCACACCATGTGGTTTCATGCATACAAAGATAAAAATTTTAAAAGGAAAACTATGCTGAATTTTTTTTGTTTACAATTGGTGGACAGGGAGCCGGACTGCAAAAACTACAGTAACCCTCTGAAATTGAAACTGCAGTAACTCTCTTCATTTCGCTTCAATTTTTATGAAAATTACAAATTCAATTTTCTCACGTTTAGCGCTTCGATATGAGTATAAATACGACTAGACTCCGCCCACTTTGAGTTTCAAGGTTAGAGACGCAGCGTGTCTCGTTTCTCTGGCGCTCTAAAGTCGAAATTTCAAAATGGGCGGAGCCTAGCCGTGTTTATACTCATTTTGAAGCTAAGATTGCGCTGAGTATTACACAAATCACAAAAAACCGGTTACAGTTCGACCGAGAAAAGATTTTCAGCAAAAAAACAAAAACTTCAGACAAAAAATTTTTTTGCCAATTTCTCTGAAAATTTTATAATATAAAAATTCTACAGAAAAAATTACAGTAATCCAAAATTTTCAATATTTTTTCTGTGTCAAAAAATACATAGATGTTTGCAAGAGACGAAGACACTACGTGCTAATGAGTACCTTTTCAAAATACACGTAATATCTAAAAACAAAAAATCGGTCAAAATCTGAAAATTCCTAGAATTTTCAGAAAAATAATTTTGAAATTTGAATTCAGCATAAAGCCCTTGATGATGACCCAAATGGCATTTTCACAGAGAAAGTGAGTTTTTTTTTCTAATTTTTGGTTTTTTTTAAAGAAGATGGAATGTTTGTTCAAAAGGAAGAAAACTGTCATATGTTCAGAAAAAAACTAGCAAACACAAAAATTTTTGAGGATCAAAAAAATGATTTTTTTTAAATGTTTTTAAAAACGCTATATCTCAGAAACTAAAAACGCTATCAAAAAATTGTCAATTACAAAAATGTGTAAAATGAAATGTCACATATTTTACTAGTTGACAATTTTTAGTTAGATCCTCTAGTTTTTGAGATATGCGCCTTTAAAGTTGAAGGAGCGTCCAAAGGAGAGAGCGAGAGAGAGAGAGAGGGGGGAGAGAGACGCAGAGAAGCGAGGAACGGGTGGGGGGTAAGAAAAAAAAGGAAGAAAGTAGTAAACATTCTCTTCTTATCCGATCGTGTCCACTTTTTTCTTTTTTTCCACTTTTTGTCTGGTTTTCCTCGCTTGAATGAACTTTTAGGTTTTGAAAATTTTGGAAATTTGAATTTGGCGCCAAAACTTTTAAACTGCAATTTTTATGAACTTTTGATAATCTCTGTGAGAGCTTCAGAATGAGTATAAACATGCATAGGTCTGAAGAAATTTAGGTCTTGGAGGGAAGCAACTACAGTAATCCGGAGAAATGTTAAAACTACCGTAACTTTGTTAGTTTTGCTCCAATTTCAATTCAATTTTTAATTTTAGATTTCTCATGTTGTTAGCTTCAATATGACTATAAACACGACTAGGTTTGAGCCAACCTCAATTTTCAAACAAGTCCATGCGCCTTTAAATTGCTTTCTTTTGGATTACTGTAGTTTTCTAGGCCAACATAGACTTGTTTATACTCATTTTGAAGCTCTCAACGTAAGACGTTCAAATTCAAAAATTTCATAAAAGTCGAGGCAAAATGAAGCAGGTTACGGCATTTTCAAACTTTCGGGTTACTGTAGTTTTTGTAGTTCGCCTCTAGGTGGGCCGAACCTAGTCATGTTTATCTCATTTTGAAACTAAAAATGAGCTGAATCTGAAAAGCATAAATTCCAAATTTTTGGATTTTTCCAGTAGATTTTCAGCCTAATTTTCAGATTTTTATTTTTGCAAAAAAAAACATTTTCAGTTTTTTCTTCCATTTCCATCTCTCTCTTTGGATCAACAAAAAGTTCACCAAACACGTGGTTCTTCTTCTTCTCTCTCTTTCTCTCTGCGTCTCTCACTCTCTCACTCTCTCGCTGTCTCTGCCGGCGAGAGAGCGAGAGACGCAGAGAAAAAAGCGCCGGGCGCTTTTTTTTTCGGCCGCACCGCTTTTATTTTTGTGATCATTGAAACTTTATCTAGCTGTCTAAACCTCTTACTCTCTTTATTTTATAAAAATTATTAATATATTTTTATATTAAAAAAACAATTTTGACCTAAATATTATTTTTCCCGCATTTTTTCAAATTTACCTCTATCTTTACGTATTTTTAATTAAAAATTTGAATTCAGCATAAAATTAGCTTCAAAATGAGTATAAACACGCCTAGGCTCCGCCCACTTTGAAATTTCAGACCCCCTATGCGCCTTTAAAGT
>NC_013490.2:2544643-2565353 GCF_000004555.2 Caenorhabditis briggsae
ACTTTAAAGGCGCATAGGGGGTCTGAAATTTCAAAGTGGGCGGAGCCTACGCGTGTTTATACTCATTTTGAAGCTAATTTTATGCTGAATTCAAATTTTTAATTAAAAATACGTAAAGATAGAGGTAAATTTGAAAAAATGCGGNGAAAAATAATATTTAGGTCAAAATTGTTTTTTTAATATAAAAATATATTAATAATTTTTATAAAATAAAGAGAGTAAGAGGTTTAGACAGCTAGATAAAGTTTCAATGATCACAAAAATAAAAGCGGTGCGGCCGAAAAAAAAAGCGCCCGGCGCTTTTTTCTCTGCGTCTCTCGCTCTCTCGCCGGCAGAGACAGCGAGAGAGTGAGAGAGTGAGAGACGCAGAGAGAAAGAGAGAGAAGAAGAAGAACCACGTGTTTGGTGAACTTTTTGTTGATATAAAGAGAGAGATGGAAATGGAAGAAAAAACTGAAAATGTTTTTTTTTGCAAAAATAAAAATCTGAAAATTAGGCTGAAAATCTACTGGAAAAATCCAAAAATTTGGAATTTATGCTTTTCAGATTCAGCTCATTTTTAGTTTCAAAATGAGTATAAACATGACTAGGTTCGGCCCACCTAGAGGCGAACTACAAAAACTACAGTAACCCGAAAGTTTGAAAATGCCGTAACCTGCTTCATTTTGCCTCGACTTTTATGAAATTTTTGAATTTGAACGTCTTACGTTGAGAGCTTCAAAATGAGTATAAACAAGTCTATGTTGGCCTAGAAAACTACAGTAATCCAAAAGAAAGCAATTTAAAGGCGCATGGACTTGTTTGAAAATTGAGGTTGGCTCAAACCTAGTCGTGTTTATAGTCATATTGAAGCTAACAACATGAGAAATCTAAAATTAAAAATTGAATTGAAATTGGAGCAAAACTAACAAAGTTACGGTAGTTTTAACATTTCTCCGGATTACTGTAGTTGCTTCCCTCCAAGACCTAAATTTCTTCAGACCTATGCATGTTTATACTCATTCTGAAGCTCTCACAGAGATTATCAAAAGTTCATAAAAATTGCAGTTTAAAAGTTTTGGCGCCAAATTCAAATTTCCAAAATTTTCAAAACCTAAAAGTTCATTCAAGCGAGGAAAACCAGACAAAAAGTGGAAAAAAAGAAAAAAGTGGACACGATCGGATAAGAAGAGAATGTTTACTACTTTCTTCCTTTTTTTTCTTACCCCCCACCCGTTCCTCGCTTCTCTGCGTCTCTCTCCCCCCTCTCTCTCTCTCTCGCTCTCTCCTTTGGACGCTCCTTCAACTTTAAAGGCGCATATCTCAAAAACTAGAGGATCTAACTAAAAATTGTCAACTAGTAAAATATGTGACATTTCATTTTACACATTTTTGTAATTGACAATTTTTTGATAGCGTTTTTAGTTTCTGAGATATAGCGTTTTTAAAAACATTTAAAAAAAATCATTTTTTTGATCCTCAAAAATTTTTGTGTTTGCTAGTTTTTTTCTGAACATATGACAGTTTTCTTCCTTTTGAACAAACATTCCATCTTCTTTAAAAAAAACCAAAAATTAGAAAAAAAAACTCACTTTCTCTGTGAAAATGCCATTTGGGTCATCATCAAGGGCATCAATGGGTTGAGTAGGGGTGCTCGTTCTGGAAAAATGACAATTTTCTGATTTCAGAAGAAGAATTTACAAAATTTGAATATAAATTTGAATTCAAGGTCTCAAGAGCATCAAAAAGAGTATAAACATGCCTAGGTTTGGAGCATTTTGAGTCTCGAGGGGAACTACAGTAATCCGGGAAATGCTAAAACTACTGTAACCTTGTCAGTTCTGCTCCAAACTTTATAAAAGTTATAGTTTTAGAATTTTCATGTTTTCATCTTCAAAATGACTATAAACACGACTAGGCTCCGCCCACTTCGAAAAATGTCGAATTTTGAGTTTAAAGACGCATGGAGGCCAAAATTTTTCAAAGTGCGCGGAGCCTAATTGTGTTTATTGTCATTTTAAAGCTCAAATTATGAAAAATTGATAAATTAATTTTTCGTGGAGTTTGGAGCATTAACGAACCGAGTTACAGTAGTTTGAACTTTTTCAAAAAAAATGCTAAACAGTAAAACTACCGTAACTTTGTCTATTTTGCTCCAAACTCATAAATTTTTTACTTTATAGATTTTCCATGTTTTCAGCTTCAAAACGAGCCTAAACACGACTAGGCTCCGCCCATTTTGAGGTCTAAGGTTAGAGACGCAGTGTGTCTCTCTTCTCTGACGCTCTAGCCCTAAAAGTGGGCGGAGCCTAGCCGTGTTTATACTCATTTTGAAGCCCAAATTATAGGAATTTGATATATTAACGTTTCTTGAAGTTTGAAACAAAACAAAACGAGTTACAGTAGTTTAAGCAGCTGGGATACTGTACTTTTTGCAGTTCGACTCTTATCAAACCAAAACTAGTCATTATTATACTCATTTTGAAGATCTCAACGTTGGAAATCTAAATTTTTAAGTTTCAAACTCGAAAAATGGACCGTTTCGACTATTTCGGAAACCCGGATCATCGGCATGGTGGGATACGACGATCGACGGCAAGTCGAGTTGCATAGCTGGAATTTTTTGGATTTTTAGAAATTTTGCTGCTAAAAAATTCTGAAAATTTGTCTGAAAATAAGAAAATTATAGAGAAAAAAGGAGATTTCGAGCAAGACAGAAAAATGAGGGACAAGGAGAAAAAAGAAAGAAATAGGCATTTGAGAGAGTGAGAGAGACGGGAAATAACCAAGTTAATTATGTGCTCTTTATTTCCTTTGCTCTGGAACATTTCCGTTTTTCTTTCCTAGGTTTTTATGATGAGATTAATTTTTTTTTTTTTAATTTTTTTTTATATAAATTGACCTGAAACCTCTGATTTTTATTTGGTTTTCTAATTTTCACATTTCAATTCGGGTTCAGCTCGTTGAGAGCTTCACAATGAGTATAAACACGGCTAGGTTTGGTTTGATAAGAGTCGAACTACAAAAACTACAGTAACCGTAAGAACTACAAAAATTAAAAACTACCGTAATTCGCTTCGTTTTGCTTCAATTTTTATAAAACTGTTGAATTTAGCCTTCTCATGTTTGGCGCTTCAAAATGAGCATAAAAACGTCCTGGCTCCGCCCACTTTGAAATTTCGGACCCCCTTGCGCCTTTAAGGTGAAATTTCAAAATAGGCGGAGCCTAGTCGTGTTTATACTCATTTTGAAGCTCTAAACATGAAAAATCAAAAACTAAAAGGTTTATCAAGTTTGAATCAAAATTGAAATAGTTACGGTAGTTTTAGTAATTTCCGGATTACTGTAGTCTTCTTCATGACCTAAATTGCTATAAACCTAGTCATGTTTATACTCATTTTGAAGCTCTCAACGTGCCAAATCCAAATTCATTAAAATCAAACGTCTAACTTCGCAATGGAGCGCACTAGCTCTCTCAGAACGTAAAACAGGTTCGAAGCGTAGTATAGTCGAAGAAGTATGGCTCTCCGAGAATTAAAACGAATAAAAATAGAAAATTCTAGACATGAATTTTATATTATTATATGATGACGTTACAACAGGAAAACAAAAGGGTAGATCTATGTGACTTGGACTGGCTGAAAAAGGAAATTTTCAGAAAAAAAAAAATTTTTGAGGAGAAAAAAATTTCAGAGCTAGAAAAAAAAATGCGCGTACCGCATTATTTTTTTACACATGAGTGCATTTTTGAGAGAAGAGAAATGAAGAGAAATGGAGAGGAAATTCTTAGAATTTTAGGATTTTTAGAGCTAAAAAAAAATTTTTTTTTGAATTTTTTTTTTCTAGAAAAATATGATTATTTAGCTTTCTAATAATTTTTTTTTAAATCTCAAAAATATTTTTTTTTTCAAAATTGCCAATTTTAAAAAAAAATCGAAATTTACAATTCTAAGTGTTTTGGGTTCGCTTTTAGGATTTTTTCGAGATTTTTTTTCGAAATTCTAAAAAAATATGAAATGTTGTCTCGAAAATTTTATATAATTATCCCTAGTAATTATCCCATGTGGAAAAAATATAAAATATAAAAACATATGATTTGAACTTTGTTATCCCAAATGAACCCAAAAATAAGTTTTGGTTTTTCAGAACCAATATTAAAAATTGACACACAAAAAATTGAATTTCTTATGTTCAGAGCTTCAAAATGAGTATAAACATGCCTATGTTCAAGTCGAACTACAAAAACTACAGTAACCCAAAAGCTTGAAACTACCACAACTCGCTTCATTCTGACTCGATTTTCATGAAACTTTCAAATTTGAATTTCTCACTCTTGGAGCTTTAAAATGAGTATAAACACGACTAGGCTCCGCCCATTTTGAAAACTGAGTTTAAAGGCGCATGGGGGTCCTTTCAAAATGGGCAGAGCCTAGCCGTGTTTATACTCATTTTGAAGCTGAAATTGAGTTAAACATAATGAAAATTGTGAAAACCGGTTAAAAATAGAACAGAAAAAGGTTTTCAGCAAAAATACAAATTTCAGACAAGATTTTTTTTTCTTGAAATTTTTTTTTCAAAAATTCATATCATGACAAAGATTCTAAAAACTACGGTAATCCAATTTTAAACAAAAAATACATAGATGTTTGCAAGAGACGAGTCTCTACGTGCTAATGAGTAGTTAAAAAGTCCCAAAAAATCGGTCAAAATCTGAAAATTCCTAGAATTTTCAGAAAAATGATTCTGAAATTTGAATTCAGCATAAAATTAGCTTCAAAATGAGTATAATCATGCCTAGGCTCCGCCCATTTTGAAGTTTCGACTTTAAAGGCGCATAGGGGGTCTGAGAAATTCAGGACCAGTTCTAGAGATTTCTATTTTTTTTTTCAATTTTCGGAGAGCCTATCCAAAATGAACCCAAAAATAAGTTTTGGTTTTTCAGAATTAGTATTAAAAATTTTCAGTTTTTCGGATATTTTTTCAAAAATATCATATCTGCGACCGCGCTTTGCCATCGTTTCTTTCAGAATCATTATTTTCAGACCATCAAAATCAGATAAAATAAAACTCGACAAGATCTACAAAATGATACTATTTGTAGACCTGTGTCTTGTCTAGGAACAAAGTTACAAGTCTAAAACTGTTTTTTGTCTGTACCTTTGTTCATAGACAACCTACAGTAACCCAGTTAGTATCATTTTGTAGTACTCGTCGAGTTCTATCATATCTAATTTAGTAGGTCAAAAAATATTAATTCTAAAAGAAACTATGGCAGATCCCACAAAGGCCCAATGATTTCAAAACACATTCTGAAGGGGGTCCCTTCTATTACAGAGGGCCCTTCTATTTTTCCAAGCCTCTCTCGGAGGGCCCTTCTATTAGAGGGATCCTCTTATTAGAAGGGCCCTTCTAATACAGGTTTAGACGGACAGAAAATTGAATTTGGGGAAAACACTATTTTTTGTAAAACTTGTAAATTTTCCAATTTTTAGAATTTTTCACCGAAAAAAGCTTATAAAAATCTAGCATTTTTCGAATTTCAATTAAAGTTTAAAATTTAAATTTTTAAATTTTTTGGATGTTTTTTACCCAAAAAAAGATCTCTGTCAAATGAGAAAAATGAAGAAAAAAACACACAGAAAAAAGAAAAGATAATTGCTCAGCATAAAAAATATGCTGCTTGACATGTGTGTGTGTTATTAATATAACTCATTGCTCAGCATAAAAAATTTGAGAGAAAAAAAGAGAACCGAAATGTTTTCTAACCCAAAAAAACTAGATTTTTGAAAATTCGAATTTCAAAAAAAAAATTAAATTTCTTGAAAACCGAGGCCCGGCCACTTTAAAGCTTGTAACTTTGTTCCTAGACAAGACACAGGTCTATAAATAGTATCATTTTGTAGATCTTGTCGAGTTCTATCTTATCTATTTTTGATGATCTGAAAATAATGATTCTGAAAGAAACGATGGCAAAGCGCGGTCGCAGGTATGATATTTTTGAAAAATATATCCGAAAAACTGAAAATTTTTAATACTAATTCTAAAAAACCAAAACTCAATTTTGGGTTCATTTTGGATAGGCTCTCCGAAAATTGAAAAAAAAATAGAAATTTCTAGAACTGGTCCTGAATTTCTCAGACCCCCCTATGCGCCTTTAAAGTCGAAACTTCAAAATGGGCGGAGCCTAGGCATGATTATACTCATTTTGAAGCTAATTTTATGCTGAATTCAAATTTCAGAATCATTTTTCTGAAAATTCTAGGAATTTTCAGATTTTGACCGATTTTTTTGGGACTTTTTTAAACTACTCATTAGCACGTAATTATCTATTCTTTTTTCTGTGTTTTTTTCTTGATTTTTCTCATTTGACAGAGATCTTTTTTTGTGTAAAAAACATCCAAAAAATTAAAAATTTTTAAATTTTAAACTTTAATTTAAATTCGAAAAATGCTAGATTTTTATAAACTTCTTTCGGTGAAAAATTCTAAAAATTGGATAATTTACAAGTTTTACAAAAAAAAAGTGTTTTCCTTAAATTCATTTTTCTGTCCGTCCAAATCTGTATTTTAAGAGCCCTTTTAATAAAAAAGCCCCTCTAATAGAAATGTGTGTTTGAAATCACAACATTTCCGCACTTTTTCAGTGGGAAATATTCCGCGAACTCCACATTTTAATAGAAATTCGATGAAACTCTATTTTTCGATGAAAATCCTGCTAAATTTTGGTAAAATTGGCAGATTTTGCATCGAATTTCCGATGCAAAATTTCGGGAAAAACTGGGCCCCTGTAATAGAAAAGAATAGAAAGAAAAGGATTTTTTAAAAATTAAAAAAAAATGTTTTTAAATCCAATCAATTTCCTTAAATTATCTAAAATAAAAAGCATGAAACTTATAGAAACCTGTGAAAAAAAACGTGGAAAAAATTAAATTTTCGGCTTCCAGAACATTCTGTGGAAGCCCTAAAAAAATGGGGGGAAATAAGAGAGAAACCGGAGGAGAAGAATTAAGGATTTGAGAGGATTGGGAGGGGGGGGGGATAGGACAAAATTCATGACGACATGGAACACTTTTTTTTAGAATTCTAATACATTTCTCAAAGTCTCAAATTTGAAAAACGGAAACGGAAAAAAAAACGAGTGAGACATTTTTTACAGAAAGCGGAAACGGAAAAAAATCTTCAAAAATCGGAAAATTTCTATTTTTCGTCGATTTTTTCAGGATTTTTTCCCCCCCATCAAACATTTACGCTCTTCGATTTGATTCTCGAGGTCTTCTGCAACAAGAGAAAATCGATAATTTTTATTGATTTTTTGGGCTTGAATGTGGCAAAAATCCCAAAAAAAACTCAAAATTTTCAATTTCGGATTACTGTAGCATCATCGTTTTTCGTCAAAATTACATCCCGAAAAAGCGAAAAACGAGCTTTGAAAATCGATTTACGGGGATTACTGTAGCTCGGATTGTGTGCAAACACGCATTCTACACCAAATACATCAAACTTGACGACAATTTTAACAGAAATTCGAATTTCTGTGCAAAGTGTCGTCAAATTGGATGCATTTTGTGTAATACGATGTTTGCACAAAATTGGGGGTACAGTAATCCGAAAAATCTGCTCTTTGAAGATTTTTAAGGGATTACTGTATTTTTCGATTTTTTTTTTCCATTATTTTGTTCAAAAATGGGCCAAAAATTCCAAATTTTTGCTTAAAAAAGCGTTTTTTTTTAAATTTTCGGGTTACTGTACCAATGATTGTTTGTTTGGATTCCTCTTCAGCCGCTTGTCGCTTGTTAATTTTTTTCCGTGAAAGCGGAAACGGAAAAAAATCTTCAAAAATCGGGCAGATAACGGAAAACGGAAGTTTCTATTTTTCGTCGATTTTTTCAGGATTTTTCCCCCCATCAAACATGAAAATATACACTTTTTATAGGTTTAAAGACGATAATTGCATCACTTTTCATGCTATTTTCGAGCCAGTTTCCGCTGAAAAAAATTGGAGATTTTTTCCGGAAAACGGAGACGGAAATCGAATTTCACATTTACGGAAACGGAAACGGAAATTCCTCCTATCACTGCTTATAAATCTGAAATCATTGAAAAAAACCAAAAAATTAAAACATTTCAGAACTATTCTAGAGCAAAATTGGTTTTTGAAAAAGCTAGATTTTTAAAGGGGGACTCCGAACAAAAATTTTTATTGCATTAAAATGTGTTAAAATTTATCTATTTTCCGAATATTATTGCGAAAAAATTCAAAAAAAAAATCCGAAATTCCCGAAAAACGCCGTTGAAAAGGAAGAAAATTCAAAAAAAGGTGCCGCCGGGGGACGAGGATTTTCAGTGAGAAACCTAGGCCACGGCAGCGGGCGCCTTTCCTATGTGGCAAATTTTCCGGATTTTTTTCAATTTCATGTCCGGCAGGTGAAAAACGTAAAAAACCACTGTCGGCGACTTGAAAAAAAGGCTGTCAGGTGCCGTGGCCTAGGTTTCTCACTGAAAATCCTCGTCCCCCGGCGGCACCTTTTTTTGAATTTTCTTTTTTTTCAACGCTGTTTTTTCGGATTTTCTTTGAATTTTTTCGCAATAATATTTGAAAAATAGATAAATTTTAACACATTTTAATGCATTAAAAATTTCTGGTCGGAGTCCCCCTTTAAGAACTTTTGAAAACATTTAAAAATGTCTGAAAAAATTGTGAAACGGTTAATAGAAACACTCTTCTCTTCTCATTAGCATCAATGCTTAGTAGTGCTTCGTAAGGCTTCCATTCGGTCGGGAAATTTAGCCGACCGACCGACAGCCGACCGTTTTCGTGCATTTGTGCGTCAACGTGTTTGCATACGCTGCATTGTATTTTACGACAAACATGTATTTTACGACAAACTACTCACTAAAAGCCTCGTTTGTCGTAAAATAAAGTGCTTCGTACGCAAAAATTCGTGTTTTTATGCGCACGAAATCGGTCAGCTCGGTCGGCGATGCTCGACCGACCGAAATGGAAGCACTGCTTCGTTCTTCCCTTATTTATAATTCATAGAGACAAAAAAATGTGTAATGCTACTAGAAATTTAAGAATCTCAACAAAAAAAAAAGAAAATTCTCCTTTTTTTTCTTTTTCTTCTTAATGATCAAAAATCTCAGAAAAAAGAAGAAATTGGCTTCGTTTTTTCCAAAAAAAAAAAAGATTTATTTGCTAATTGAGGATGATTAAATTTTAGAAAAAAAATATTTTTTGAAATTACCGATTTTTTATAAATTCAGAATCACTTTTTGAGCTATTTTCCTCTAAAATTCAACAAACGTTCAGATTTTCAGATTTTTTTTTGACTAAAAAAGTCAAAAAATCCAAAAAAGGTCTTCTTTTTCTTCTTTTTTTTTGAAATTTGACCACTTTTTTGCTCATTTATTTATTTTTTTTTCCTTATATTTTTCTCTTCTTCATCTCTATTTCTTTTAGATTTCTCTTTTTTTTGTTTTTCTGCTTCATCCAGAATTTTTGCTCTTTTTTTTTATTGCCTTGTTGACTTTACTACCCAATTAACGTTAATTGGTCTGCTGGGAGCCAAAAATTTTTCCAAAAATTCAGAAAAAATCCAAATTTGAAAATTCTTGAAAATTCCAAAAAAATAAATCCAAAAAACTCAAGCATTTTCAGATTTTCAGAAATTTCTAACTTCTAAAAAAATTGATCCCAATTTTGAAAATTCTCAAAAATCAGAAAAAAAATGATTTAAGAAAACTTTTAAAGGATAACTCCATTTTGCCGTACAAGCGAGAACGCGAACGTTCTTCCAAGCGGCGGCACACACTCCTCGTTTCATAAACGTTTTAGCGACAGGAGACGGCAGGCGCCACGTGGTGTAGAGGTGAACGCGCTTGTCTATCGGTCGCGCATCGCGGGTTCGATTCCCATCTGTCCGCTTCGTTTTTTTTTCTGTTTTCATGCGGCGACATCATGGAATGACAGAATATCGACAAAAAGTCTGGAATTATCGCCTGACATTGAAGAAATCTAGTGTAAACTAAAAAAAAAATAAATGCTCGTCAAGTAGCGCGCATTGGGATCGCAATCGCACGATTTTCCGTCAGAATACATGATCTCGCCCCAAGAAAACCCCGTAGACTTTCGTGTCTGGCCTTCTTTAAAAAATTGTATTCGAATTTTAAAAATCATTATTTTATACTCGACTTTTTTTTTATAATTGAGACATTTTTAGAATCGAAAAAAGGCACTGTTTTTCTGGGGGATGGAGATGGGGATGGGGGGATATACAATAAAAATTCAATTAATATTTACAAGAAAAAGTCACAAAAATCGAATATTTTTTCTATAGATCTTCTCTAATAATTATGATTATGAATTTTTCAAAAAAAAAAATCCGGGACAAAAATTACAAAAAAATTGCAAAAAAAGAGCGAAGAAGAGAGAAACACCAGTATATGTTTTGTATGAAAAATAAAGATTTTCAATTAAAAAATTCTAGAACAAAGCTGAAATTTTAAGATTTTTTGAATAAAAAAATCGGAAAAAATTGAAAAAAAATAAAAAATTTCAGATTTTTTTCTGGAAAAATCAGCAAAAAATGCAAAAATCAGCAAAAAATTAATTATTGGAAACAGGGCATTTTTCGTTAAGAGAAAAAAAAATAATTTCAGAGAAAATTAGAGAAAAATCGATAAAGTAATATTGATGGGTGAGCTCCTCTTCAGCGGAGCAACGAATCCAAAGCGGCTGCCGACGATGATGACGACGATGTGGCTTGATTTTGTGGATTTTTGGATCTGAAATTTTTTCAAAACTTTTTTTTTTTCATTTTTGCTGAAAATAGACTGAAATAGGCTTAAAAATGAGTAAAACGGTCCAAAATCTGAAATTCTTTGGAAATATCTGAAAATTTGAAATTTGAAAAAATTCCAGAAAATTTCATTTTTTGAAAATTCTGAAAATTCAAAAATTTCAAAAATTTCGAAATTTCAAGATTTTCTGGAATTTTTTCAAACTTCAAATTTTCAGCCATTTCCAGTCATTTTTATCCATTTTCAGCCTATTTTGGAGTCTATTTTCACTCATTTTTACGCTGATTTCAGTCTATTTTCAGCCAATTTCAGTCAAATTCGGCCCAAATTTTCAGCTAATTCCAGTTATATTTCAGTAGTAGGGGTTTTCTGCTAAATTTAGCCATTTTTTCAGCTGTTTTAACTCATTTCCTTCTCATTTTTACACCGATTTCAGTCATTTTCCTCCTCTCAAACATTCGCGATTTTCAGCTCAAAACTTCGCCTACAGTATCCTCCTACCGTACCTCTGCGTCGCTGTCGTTGGTGCATCCATCGACATTCGTGGCGCCGGCTCATTCTGAGTTCTCAACGGGAGGTGTGGAGCAGTTCGCGATGATTCCGATTCGATTTCAAGGAATCTGCAACAAGAAAACAATCGATAATCAAAATGTCCATCTGTGTGTCGGCGTGTCCAAAAATCGATAATTTCGGCTCAAATTTTTCGATTTTCGCCGTCGTTTTTTTTTCTCAGAGCCTAAATTCGGGATTACTGTACCTCATACGTTGAAAATCTGAAAAAAATTGAATCTAAAATTATAATAAAGCGAAAAAAAATTATATTCTAGCTGAAAATTGATAATTTTTTGACGATTAATTTCTGGATTACTGTACCTAATATACTGCAAAACTAACAATCGATAACTTAAGATCAAAATTCATGGGGGTTTTTTTTTCGACTATTTTTAAGGCTCATTTTAGCTCAAATCCAATAACTTTCCAGAGGATTACTGTACCTAATAAACTGATCAGCAATCGATCCACCAGGCGATGGACTTGGCGAGTTTCTGGCCGATAATCCCCAGAATGAAGACTGCTGCTGCTGTCCAACGGATTGACGAACCGCCGATTTGAATTTGTCCATTTCATCCGGTGGATATTCCAGAATATTCGCCAACAACAGTGCAATGTCCGCCTTTTTCGACGATTCCGACGAGAAATACGATAGGAATAGCTGGCGGAGTGTGGAATCATCGATACGGTACGAGTCGGTGGGCTTCTTCGGCGATCGCAGCTCTTCGATTTGATTCTCGAGGTCTTCTGGAAAAACGAAATCGATAATTTTTATTGATTTTTTGGGCTTGAATGTGCCAAAAATCCCAAAAAAAAATTATAATTTTCAACTTCGGATTACTGTAGCATCATCGTTTTTCGTCAAAATTACATCCCGAAAAAGCTCGTTTTTCGCTTTTTCGGGATGTAATCTTGGATTTTGGGTGATTTTTCCAGGTCTGATTTTTAATTTTTAAGGGGTTTTCTTGGGATTACTGTATTTTTAACGGGCCAAAAAAGCGCTTTTTCAGCAAATTTTCAAGGGAAATTATTCAAAATGTTTGGGTTACTGTACCTATGATTTTCTGTTTGGATTCCAATTGCAATTGCCTTCTCTCGGATTCCTCTTCAGCCGCTTGTCGTCCAATCGATTGACGATCCATTTCTTCACGAATTTGAGCGATTTCTTCGGTTAGATTCTGCAAAAATCATGAAAATTCGAGATTTTAGGCGATTTGCAATGGGTTTTAGCACTTCTAGACCCAAAAATACGCTCTAAAACCTTCTAAAACCCCCTGAAAACCCTAAAAATCAACTGTTCCCTTATTTTTGAAAAATTGCACACTTGGCTCAGTGGGTCTCAAATTTACCAATCTAGACACCCGGGTTCGATTCCCCTCGGTGGCAAATTTTTTGAAAAATCGTTTTAGACCATTTTCATGGTGTTTGGAGCGTTTGAAAGTGGTTAAAACCCTTAGAAATCGATTCTTAAGGTCGAAAATGCAATTTTCCTGTTTTTTCCTTGACTAAACATAGTTTTCAACTGAAAAAGTCGATTTTTAGCATTTCTAGACCCAATAATACGCTCCAAAACCCTCTAGAACCCCCCGGACACCCTAAAAATCAAGTTTCCGCTGATTTTCCGAAAAATGCACATTTGGCTCATTGTATCCCAAATTTACCAATCTGAACACCCGGGTTCGATTCCCGTAGGTGGCAAATTTTCCGTAAAATCGTTATAGACCATTTTCAGGCACTCTAGAGCGTTAGAAAGTGGTTAAAAAGCTCAAAAAATGAGTTCTAAGTGCCGAAAACTCAGTTTTAATCAATTAACTTATATATTTAGGTATTTTTCGGCTAGAAACGTCCATTTTAGGTGCTTTAGAACCCAATAATACGCCCCAAAACCCTTCAAAACCCCCTAGAAACCCTAAAAATCGACTTTTCCCTTATTTTCGAAAAATTGCACACTTGGCTCAGTGGGTCCCAAGATTACCAATTTCAAGGTCCGGGTTCGATTCCTCTCGGTGGCAAATTTTTTGAAAATTGGTTGAAGACCATTTTCAGGCACTCTAGAGCGTTAGAAAGTGGTTAAAACACCCAAAAATTGAGTGGAGTCCATTTTCTACAGTATCCATGCGCCTTTGAAGGGGATTACTGTAGTTTTGAAGACGGCACAGGCATGTTTATACTCATTTCGAAGCTCTAAACGAGCCGAACTCAAATTTCAATGTTGCATTTAGAAAGAGTACCCACCGAAATCGTCGTTTGCAGTTCGAGATTGCGATGACTGGCCGTCGCCGAGTCTCTCTCGTGATCAATCGATAATTCTCGAACGACATTCTGAAGACTGGCGAGTGCTTCTTGTGTCTGTTCTCTCGATTTTTGCTCTGAATCGAATCTCCGTTTCCAGTCATTCGTCGTCTTTTGGGATGATTCCAGTTGAGCAGTTAGAGACGCGATTTGCACTTGATATTGTTGATTCGACTCGCTGGCACCTGAAATTTTGGCGTTTTAGAGCTGAAAATGGGGTTTGAAATTCTCAAAATTGGCTGAAAATCAGCAATTTTCAGCCGAAAATGAGCAATTTTCGACCACCAAAATTGGCTTCAACTGCTAAAAATGTGCATTTTTTGACTGGAAATGAGCATTGTGTGCATTCCGACGTGACGGTGTACAGTAGGCGGTGTTTACTGCTAATTTAGACTGTTCTAGAGGCAGAAATTCGAATTTCTGTGCAATTTGTCGTCAAATATAGTGCTAATGCACACAAATCAAAGCTACAGTAACCCATAATCAATTTTGATCGTGTTTGGGTCATTTTCAATGAATTTTAAGCCAAATTTCGTCTATTTCCGATTGTGTGCAATGCACGCATTTTATCAAATTCTACGTCATTTTGCACAGAAAATCGGATTTCTGTGCAAATTGTCGTCAAATTTGACGCATTTGGTGTACAATGGTGCATTGCACACAATGGGAGCTACAGTAATCCCCCCGTAAATCGAGTTTTAGCGATCCTTGGGTTGAAATGTCGAATTCTGAAAATTTGCTGAAAAAGCGCTTTTTTGGCCCGTTAAAAATACAGTAATCCCAAGAAAAACCCTTAAAAATCTTCAAAAATCAGATTTTTCGGATTACTGTAGCTCGGATTGTGTGCAAACACGTATTCTAGACAAAATGCATCAAATATGACGACAATTTGCACAGATATTCCAATTCCTGTTAAAATTGTCGTCAAATTTGATGCATTTGGTGTAGCATTGGTACTTGCACAAAATCCGAGCTACAGTAATCCCAAAAACCGATTTTTTCCCTCTTTTTCACTCTTTCGGGGGCTATAATTTTGGATTCTGGGTGATTTTTCCAGGTTTTAGAGTCAAAATTTCCGAATTTTCAGCTCAAAAATCGCTTTTGAGCCATTTTTGATCAATTTTGGACCGTTTTATATCATTTTAGGGTCATTTTAAGCCACTTTTCGACAATTTTTCATGATTTTCGGGCTATTTTATGCCATTTTGAGCACATTTTCAGACAATTTTCGACCATTTTAGATGAATTTTGAGCCATTTTAGGCTGATTTTCAGCGATTTTAGACAATTTTAAGCCATTTTTCGACGATTTTAGAGAATTTTAAGGTAATTTTAGTCGATTTCAGCCGATTTTCGACTAGTTTTAATGCATTTTTAACCATTCTAGAAGACTTTTGGGGCTATTTTAGACCAGTTTGAACCGTTCTAAATCGATTTTTGGTCATTTCTCTGCCTCACCTTCCTCCACCTGATGCCCCTTCGCTTCCAACACCTTGACCCTCTCCCTGAGCTCCGTTTCCCTGTGCTCCGCCTCGACGGCTTCTCTCGTCGAGTTCTCCTCAACAATCATCAGATGCTCGCGGAGTCGTGCCAGCTCTTTTGCTCTCTTCTCATTCTGCTCATTGTTCCGATTCAGCTGATCCTGGATCTCCTGATTGTGTTGGGCCATCGCTTGAAATTGCTCATAATACTTCACATTCTCCTCGTACTGCGTCTTTGCCACTCCTTTCAAGTGCTCATTCTCCTGTTGGAGGGCTAGAACGGCTCCACGCAGCTCCTCGATCGTCGTCGTGTCTTCTGGAGACGTCGTTTGCAGAGTCTGGAGGGTTTCCTGCAAAAAATAGGCCTAAAATCACAAATTTTTGAGGCGTAATTGGTCAAAAATCATGACGTGTTTGCACACAATCGGGGCTACAGTAATCCCCAAAATTCAATTTTTAGCCGAATTTTCAGCCAATTTTTGATGATTTTTGACCATTTTTTGTAGGGGGATAAATCGATTTTGGCTTACTGTAGCATCGATTTTTAGGGAATTTCGGCTCAAAAAACGACGCTGGAACTCAGTTATTTTTATTCCAGACGATTTTCAGCTTCAAAATTACAGTTTCAGCTCCCCAATCATCGTAATTTTCAGCCAATTTTTAAGCCAATTTTGTCTGAAATTTCCTCTATTTTCTCACCTTCAATTGCTCATTTTCCTTCTGAAGACTCGAAACTGCTGCACGGAGCTCCTCGATCCTCGTCGTGTCTTCTGGAGACGTCGTTGGCGGATTCTGGAGGGTTTCCTGCAGAAAATAGGCTATATGGGGTGAAAATAGATCGAAAATCATGAAATTGGGCTTAAAGTACACTTAAAAAGTTCAAAATTCGATGTAAAATGGAAAATCAGCTTAAAAATACAGAAATTTCGAATTGCTGTGCAAAGTGTCGTCAAATATAGTGCATTGCACCAAAGTGTCGTCAAATATAGTGCATTGCACCAGCTACAGTAATCCTGGATCAATTTTTGCAGTTTTAACGTTTCTTTTTGATGGATTTTCAGCCAAAATTGGCAATTTCCCAATTTCTGGGATTACTGTAGCTCTGATTGTGTGCAAACACTATTTCACTCCAAATGCATCCTATTTGACGACAAAAATCCAAATCTTCTGTGCAATTTGTCGTCAAATATAGTGCTAATGCACAAAAATCAAAGCTACCGTAACTCAAAATCGATTTTTATCGCATTTGGGTCATTTTTGATGAATTTTAAGCCAAACTTCGACTATTTTTAGCTAAAATCATGAAAATGGAAAATTCTAGCCGAAAAATAACAAAAATTCGATTTTTGGGGGATTACTGTAGCTCGGATTATCTGCAAACACTATTTTACCTTAAATGCATTAGATTTGACGACAATTAGCGAAGTTCCAAAAACTGTCGTCAAATCTGATGCATTTGGAGTGAAAAATGGTGTTTGCACACAATCGAAGCTACAGTAATCCAAAACCAATTTTAGCCAGTTTCCGTCCGTTTTCAGCCCTGAAAATCACTAATTTCGACTCTAGAAACGCTCAAAACGTGCTGAAAATCTTAAAAATCGGAAAATTACGATTTTCAGACGAGTTTCAGCTTTAAATACTCAACTTTTGTGATTTTTAGCCAATTTTTAAGCCAATTTTGTCTGAAATTTCCTCTATTTTCTCACCTTCAATTGCTCATTTTCCTTCTGAAGACTCGAAACTGCTCCACGGAGCTCCTCGATCGTCGTCGTGTCTTCTGGAGTGGATTCAGCAGGCTTCTGGAGGTGTTCTTGGAGACGTTCCTGTAGGAAAAAAGAGGTTTTTTTAGATTTTCAGCAATTTTGGCTCGTTTTAGACCATTTTCAGTCAAATTTTCAGCATTTTCAGTCAATTTTCGGACATTTTGGACCATTTTCAGCCGTATTTTCAGCAATTTTGGCTCGTTTTAGACCATTTTCAGCCAAATTTTCAGCATTTTCAGCTCATTTCTCACCTCTAATTCCAGTTTTTCTAATTCGAGCACACTAATTTTCGCCCGTGTCTCACTTCCAGCTATTTCCATAATCTTCTCAATCTCGCTCTTCTCGTCTACAGTAATCTCGAGTCGAGACTTTAGCTCGTCGAGCTCTCGAAAAAAAAAATTGTGACTTTTAGGCGATTTTTTTGGTCAAAATCGCTCATTTTAAGCCATTTTTTGATGATTTGGGGTTGAAATTACTGTATTTTTAGTCATTTTCAGCCAAAAATCGGCAATTGGAAGTCATTTTTAACGATTTTAGGTTTAAAAAAATCGGTAATTTTAGGCCTATTTTGGCCATTTTAAGAGAACAAAATTACAGATTTTCAACCAATTTTTAGGCTCAAAATTGCTCTTTTTGATCCCAAAAAATGCTCACCTTTTCATCGGCTTTCTCCAACTTTTCGCTCATTTCCGCTATCGATTTTTGTAGTTGAGCTTTCTCGGCTTTCAGTTGATCGACCTGATCGACACGCTGTTTCAGCTCGCCTTCCATGTCTGAAAATATGCGATTTTCAGCCAATTTTCAGTCGAAATCCGGGATTTTAAACTCATTTTCGGTCGTTTTTCATCATTTTCAGTCAATTTTCAGCCAAAATTTGCGATTTTTGAGTCGTTTCAGGTTATTTTTAACACATTTTAGACCATATTTCGTGATTTCTGACTCATTTTCAGCCAAAATGTGAGGTTTTAAGCTCATTTTTCATGAGTTTTAGACTATTTTCAGCCAAAATTCGGGGTTTTTTTTGGTCATCTTTTATGATTTCCGGGCCATTTTGAGCCGAAATTTGTGACTTTTCAGTCATTTTAGACCCTTTTTTAAATGATTTTCAGCCAATTTTCAGCCGAAAATTCGCGGTTTCGGGTCATTTTTCACGATTTTTCGCCAATTTCTGGCAATTTTCAGCTAAAAATCCGGGATTTTTGACTCATTTTCAGCCGTTTTTCACGATTTTCAAGTTATTTTCAGCCGAAATTCGCGATTTTAATGCAATTTTAGCTCGCTTTTCATGATTTATAGGTAATTTTTCATAAATTTCAGATGATTTTTTATGATTTTTAGCTCTATTTCAGTCAAAATTCGGGGATTTCTAGGCCGTTTTTCATAATTTTCAGTTCATTTTACACAATTTCAAGCTCATTTAAAGCTAATTTTCAGTCGAAATTCAGCATTTTTGACTCATTTTCGGTCGTTTTTCATCATTTTCAGTCAATTTTCAGCCAAAAATTCGCGATTTTCGAGTCGTTTCAGGTTATTTTTAACACATTTTAGACCATATTTCGTGATTTCTGACTCATTTTCAGCCAAAATGTGAGGTTTTAAGCTCATTTTTCATGAGTTTTAGACTATTTTCAGCCAAAATTCGGGGGTTCAGGTCATTTTTTGCCCGAATTTCGCCTCATTTTTCACGATTTTCAAACCAAAATTTGACCTTTTTAGCTCATTTTGACCCTTTTTTCATGATTTCAGCCAATTTTCAGCCACAAATTGGAGTTTCTATCTCGTTTTTCATGACTTTTAAACTGTTTTTCATAATTTTTCGCTTATTTTTCATGATTTTTAGCTCTTTTTCAGTCAAAATTCGCGATTTTTAGGCTTTTTTTTTCGAAATTCTTGATTTTCGAGTCACTTTTCATTATTTTTACGCCATTTCTTGTGATTTTTTGGGTCGTTTTTCATGATTTTCAGCCAATTTTCAGCTAAAAATTCGCGATTTTTAGCGCATTTTCAGCTTAAAGTTACCAAAATTCAAGATTTCTAGCTCATTTTATCTCATTTTTCCAGACTTTTGACATATTTTTCATGATCTTTGATTCATTTTCAGCCAAATTTTTAGCCAATTTCTGCCGATTTCAAGCCAAAAATCCAGGATTTTTAGCTGATTTCAGACGCTTTTTCATGATTTTCAGCCAGTTTTCAGTCGATTGCTCACCCTTAACTCTCGCCTCAATACCATCCAACAGCTCCTTGTCCACTTTTTCGGCCTCGAAAAGGTTGCGCTCGAGATTCTCACGAATTTCAGCCGCTTCCGTGTTTTCAGCCGCCTTTTGCTCTTTTATCAGCTTCAGCTCGTTCTCCGTTTCAGATAGTTTTGTCTGCAAATTTTCAGAGAATTTTTAGCTTTTCGGGGATTACTGTAGCTCCGAAAGCATCGATTTTGACGCCGGAAATGTCGTCAAATATGGTGCAAATCAAGGCTACAGTAATCCAAAATCGATTTTTGTCGTTTATTCAGCCATTTTCAGCGATTTTCAATGATTTTTCATGAATTTTTAGCCAAAGTTGAAACTTCTAGTCGTAAAAAAACCTTAAATTGATTTTTAGAATTACTTCAGCTTCGATTGTGTGCAAACACCATTTTTCACAAAATGCATCGCATTTGACAACAAAAATTCAAATTTCTGTGCATTTCGTCGTCAAATATGTTGCATTGCACCTAAATCAAAGCTACAGTAATCATGAATCGATTTTTGCAGTTTGAAACTTTTTTTTGATGGATTTTCAGCCAAAATTGGAACTTCTAGCTTCAACATACCCCCAAAACCCAATTTTGGGATTACTGTAGCTCGGATCGTGTGCAAACACCATTTTACACGAAATGCATCGAATTTGACGACAAACATTCAAATCTTCTGTGCAAATTGTCGTCAAATATAGTGCTAATGCACCAAAATCAAAGCTACAGTAACCCAACATTAGTTTTTATCATATTTCGGTCATTTTTAATGAATTTTCAGCCAAATTTCGTCTATTTCCAGCCAAAATCATACGAATGGGAAATTCTAGTCGAAAAATAATCAAAATATCCGACTTTTGGGCGATTACTGTAGACCTTAAATGCATCAGATTTGACGACAATTAGCGCAGAGGTTCCGAAAACTGTCGTCAAATCTGATGCATTTGGAGTGAAAAATGGTGGTTGCACACAATCGGATATCTACAGTAATCCCCCGAAAATTCACAGAAAAACGATTTTTCATGGATTTTCAGCCAAATGTTCACCTGTAACTCGGCGACGTATCGCTTGAATTTCACCAATTCCTCGGATTTCGCTTCAGAACCCCTCGATTGCTCATCATCGTTTTCGTCGTCGCCGTCTTTTCCAGAAGAATCACCGCCGACAATCACTTCTTCCAGCCGTTTCGTCTTCTTCGCGAGCTCATCCGATCTCTCTTGCTCCTCGGCGAGCCGCTCTTCGAGCTGCAAATTTTTGAGCTCGTGATTTTGGTGATTTTGACTAATTTTAGGCCGATTTTAGGGTCATTTTAGGCTAATTTAGGCCGATTTCCTGTGTTTTTGAGTCATTTTAAGCCTAATTTGCCTATTTTTGTGCATGTTTTTGGTGAAATTTGGGTCATTTCAGGCTAGTTTAGACTCATTTTAGGCCCCCATTTAGACATACTTTGGCCAATTTTAAGCTCAAAAAATGATCAAAATCAGTGGAAAACTACAAAAATGCGATTTTTGGGGGATTACTGTAGCTTCGATTGTGTGCAAACACCATTTTTCACTCCAAATGCATCACATTTGACGACAGTTCTTGGAACTTCTGTGCAATTTGTCGTCAA
>NC_013490.2:2569076-2575379 GCF_000004555.2 Caenorhabditis briggsae
GCATCACATTTGACGACAGTTCTTGGAACTTCTGTGCAATTTGTCGTCAAGTTCGATGCATTAGGTGTAAAATGGTGTTTGCACAATATTGGAGCTACCGTAATCCCTAAAAAATCGAGGTTTTTCGCTGTTTTTTTTTCGGTTTTTAAGCTATCTTGGGTCATTTTTTCAAGTTTTTCGAGTCAAATTTTCAGAAAATTCAGACGAAAAATCGATTTTCGGTCATTTTGATGAATTTTGAATCGTTTTAGATCAATTCGGGGTCTATATCAGTCAATTTGGAGCCATTTCAACCGTATTTTTTCTGCCACTTTTGATGAATTTTTGGCTATTTTTGGGCACCTTTTTAGTCTGTTTTAAAACTGGTTTTGGGCGATTTTCAGCGATTTTCAGACAGTTTTCGTCATTTTTGGACCGTTCTCGGCGAAGAATTTCAGCACATTTTCAGTCGATTTTGGACGATTTCAAGCGATTTGAAGTCTATTTTCAGTCGATTTTCGGCTGTTTTGGATGAATGTTGAGCTATTTTTTAAAGCTCATTTTAAGCCTATATTCAGCCATTTTAAGCCCATTTTCAGTCAATTTTACCTGAACAATCGACCTCTCGTGGGCCAGAATTTGCGTCTGGAGTGTCTTATTCTGCGTTGACATGCTCTCCTGTTGCATTTGTAGCGTATTAGTCTGAGCAATCATCTCGTCAACACAGTTCTGCCTCAAATCCACTTCCCTCTCCAGCGATCGATTCTCGATTATCAGCTTCTCACACTCGTCCGTTTTTTCCGCATTCGCATCGAGGGCTTCCTTGAGTTGCAGCTGCACAAAAAATCGATAATTGATTGGATTGTTGAGAAATGGCCGTTTTCTGGGTCAATTTTGATGAATTTTGAGCCAAAATTCATCAAATTTGGGCCGAATTTCGGTTACTGTAGCTTGGATTGTGTGCACAAACACTATTTCTGTGCAAAATGACGTCAAATATAGTGCATTGAACAAAAATTTCGATTTTCTCTGCTAAATTTGGATTACTGTAGCTCTGGTTGCGTGCAAACACTATTTTACACCGAATGTATCAAATTTGACGACAAATTGCACAGAAATTGGAATTTGTGTGTGAATTATCGTCAGTTATAATGCAAATGCACAAAAATCAAGGCTACAGTAATCCTGAATCAATTTTTGCAGTTTGAAAGTTTTTTTTTTGATGGATTTTCAGCCAAAATTGGAACTTCCAGCTTCAAAATACCGCCAAACCCCAATTTCTGGGATTACTGTAGCTCCAATTTTGTGCAAACACCATTTTACACTAAATGCATCGAATTTGACGACAAAAATTCAAATTTTCAGTTCAACTTGTCGTCAAATATAGTGCTAATGCACCAAAATCAAAGCTACCGTAACCCAAAATCGATTTTTATCGTATTTGGGTCATTTTTGATGAATTTTAAGCCAAATTTCGTCTATTTTTCGCTAAAATTGTAAAAATGGAAATTTCTAGTCGAAAAATAATCAAAATCCGACTTTTGGAGGATTACTGTAGCTCCGATTATCTGCAAACACCATTCTACACCAAATGCATTAGATTTAACGACAATTGGCGCAGAAGTTCCAAAAACTGTCGTCAAATCCGATGCATTTAGAGTGAAATGGTGTTTGCACACAATCGAAGCTACAGTAATCCCCGAAATTCACAGAAATCAAATTTCTGTGCAATTTGTTGTCGAATATGGTGCAACGCACCAAAATCGTAGCTACAGTAGCCCAACATCAATTTTTATCATATTTGGGGCATTTTTGATGGATTTTCAGCCAAATTTCAGCAAAAAACTTGGGATTCTAGGTCATTTTTTAGCCATTTTACGCATGTTAAAAAAGAAATCAAAGCTACAGTAATCCAATACTGTATTTTATCGTATTTGGCTCATTTTCGATGGATTTTGAGCAAAATTTCAGGATTTTTCACGATTTTTGGCTCATTTCAAGCTTATTTTCAGCCAGAAACACGCTGAAAATCCTCGCGCTCACCTTCAACACGGAATTCTCATTTTCCAAATTTCCATCACAATCGGAATTCAGAATTTTCGCCTCCGTCTCTCGTTTGGCTTCTTCCGACTTCTCGTTATAAGCAGCACGTTCGGCACGTTCTTTCGATAGGCATTGCTCGAGAAGATCCGATTTTTCCTGAAAAAATCTAATCGATTTTCTAAAGCTTTTTCTGGCTGAAAATCGATGCTACAGTAATCCAAAATCGATTTATCCCACTACAAAAACAGGATCGAAAACCCGTTTAAAAGTGGAAAATGCACCATAGTCGACGACAAATTGCACAGATAAAAATTTGAATTTCTGTGAATTTTCGGNGATTACTGTAAGTCGGCATTGTGGGCAAACACGCTTGTTCACTCCAAATGCATCGGATTTGACGACAGTTTTCGGAACTTCTGCGCTAATTGTCGTCAAATCTAATGCATTCGGTGTAAAATTGTGTTTGCAGATAATCGGAGCTACAGTAATCCCCCCCAAAAGTCGGATGTTGGTTATTTTTCGACTAGAAATTTTCATTTTTATGATTTTGGCTGGAAATAGACGAAATTTGGCTGAAAATCCATCAAAAAAAGCTTTCACACTGCAAAAATTGATTCAGGATTACTGTAGCTTCGTTTCGTTCATTTGCACTATATTTGACGACAATTTGCACAGAAAATTCGAATTTCTGTGCGAATTGTCGTCAAATCTGATGCATTTGGTGTAAAATAGTGTTTGCACACAATCGGGACCACAGTAGTCCCAGAAATTGGGTTTTTGGGGATATTTTGAAGCTAGAAGTTTCAATTTTGGCTGAAAATCCATCAAAAAAAAAAACTTTCAAACTGCAAAAATTGATACAGGATTACTGTAGCCTCGATTTTTGTGCATTTGCACTATATTTTCTGTGCAATTTGTCGTCAAATCTGATGCATTTGGTGTAAACTAGTGTTTGCACACAACCGGGACTACAGTAATCCAGTTTTAGCTATTTTTCAATTTTCTCGGTGTATTTTGTCGTCAATTGTGGTGTTTGATCATTTTCAGTCGATTTTTCGTCGATTCTAGTCGATTTGTATCGATTTCATGCTCATTTTCAGCTATTTTCAGCGACTTTTAGCCAAAATTTAGGTCAGATTAATTTCAGCCTATTTCAACCTATTCGAGACCGTTTTCAGTCATTTTTAGGACATTTTCATCGGCTTTTCAGCCAGTTTGGACCATTTTCAGCCGTTTTTTTGACTAATTTCCAGTCACAATTCACCTATTGTCAGCTCATTTTCTCGATTTTTCGCTCATTCAAATCTTCTGTGCAAATTGTCGTCAAATTCGATGCCTTTTGGTGTAGAATGGCGCTTGCACAATGTTGGAGCTACAGTAATCTCCAAAAAATCGAAATTTCCAAATTTTGGTGTGCAACTTGTCGTCAATTATGATGTGGACCCATTTTTAGCCAATTTCAGCGATTTTTTCCGACAATTTCAGCTTTTTTAAGCCATTTTTCCATCATTTTGGGACCATTTTTCAGTTATTTTGGACTATTTTCAGTCAATTTTCATGATTTCTGGCTTATTTTAAACAATTTTTCAGGCATTTCCCACCTGCAATAGACGATTCTTCTCCTCCTCGGCACTCGTTTTCGTCTTTAACTTCTCATTAACGTCTTTTAACAGTGTGGATTCCTCCATCAGAATGTCTCTTTGCCTCTTAATCGCCTCCGTTTCCTCCCGCAACGCGTCATTCTCAGCATTCATCGCCTCTCGTTGCTTCTTGTGATTCTCCTGAATCTCGTGGAACTGCTCACGAAACTTCCCAATGTCCTCTTCTGACGACGAGATTATCGATTTCATCGTTTCGTCGTATCTGAAAATCGACATTTTGTGTAGTTTGTAGTCGGAATAAAATATCGAACATTTTGTGAACAAAAAAGACCTATTTTCAGCGTTTTTTGTGGCATAAAATCCCTTAAAAATTGCATTTTTCGGTTTCGGATTACTGTAGCTCCGATTTCTGTATAAACACCATCATACACCAAATACATCAAATTTGACGACAATTTGCCCGAAAATTTCGAGTTTCTGTGTAATTTGTCGTCAAATTTGATGCTTTTTGTGACGAATGGTGTTTGCACACATTCCGAGCTACAGTAATCTCCAAAATTTTCGAATTTTATTATTTTCTTAAATGTATTACTGTAGCTCCAATTGTGTGCAAACACACCAAACCCAAGATCTTACGACACTTTGAGCTGCATCGAATTCGACGACAAAATGCACAAAAATTTATTTTTCTGTGCAAATTGTCGTCAAATCCAATGCATTTTGTGTAGCATTGGTACTTGCACACAATCCAAGCTACAGTAAACCCCAAAAGTCGAATTTCCGTTCTTTTCTCGTTTTTTTCGAGCTTTTTTTCGAGTTTTATTTAAATTTCATTTTTTAGGATTACTGTAGCTCCAATTGTGTGCAAACACCAAATGCGACGACAAATTGCACAAAAATTCGAATTTTTGTGCAATTTGTCGTCATATTTGATGCATTTGGTGTAGAATGCGTGTTTGCACAAAATCCGAGCTACAGTAATCCCAAAAACCGATTTTTTCCCTCTTTTTCACTCTTTCGGGGGCTATAATTTTGGATTCTGGGTGATTTTTCCAGGTTTTAGAGTCAAAATTTCCGAATTTTCAGCTCAAAAATCGCTTTTGAGCCATTTTTGATCAATTTTGGACCGTTTTATATCATTTTAGGGTCATTTTAAGCCACTTTTCGACAATTTTTCATGATTTTCGGGCTATTTTATGCCATTTTGAGCACATTTTCAGACAATTTTCGACCATTTTAGATGAATTTTGAGCCATTTCAGGCTGATTTTCAGCGATTTTAGACAATTTTAAGCCATTTTTCGACGATTTTAGAGAATTTTAAGGTAATTTTAGTCGATTTCAGCCGATTTTTGACTAGTTTTAATGCATTTTTAACCATTCTAGAGGACTTTTGGGGCTATTTTAGACTTTTTAAACTCAATTTTCGTCTATTTTAGATGTGTTTTTGGGATATTTTAGGCAATTTTGATGAATTTTTGGACTCTTTTAGCCCAATTTGGGGTCATTTTTGGTGAATTTCCAACTATTTCAGATGATTTTAGGGCTATTTCAGACCAATTTCAGTCCATTTCCCTGCTCCTACCTGGTCAAATTCTCCGTCAACGCGTTGTTCTCCTCCAACAACTGTCGGTTCGCCGCTCGCAGCTTCTCCAACTCGACGTCAATCTCTCCAACTGCCACTTGGAATCTCTGTACATCGTCGCGAAGACGTTCGCGCTCACTTCTCGACTCGTCGAGGGCGTTTCGAAGCTTCTCCACTTCCTCGTTCACCATCAAATCACAATCGTCACGCCGTTGACTCACATTCGCGACGCCCGTTCGCAGTCTGCAAATTGTCGTCAAATATAGCGCATTGCGCTGGAGAATCGAAGCTACAGTAATCCTGAATCAATTTCTGGTCATTTTTAGAAAATATAATTTCTGGGGTTACTGTAGCTTCGATTGTGTGCAAACACGCATTCTACACAAAATACATCGAATTTGACGACAAATTGCACAGAAACTCGATATTTCTATGTAAATTGTCGTCAAATTTGATGCATTTGGTGTAGAATTGGTGTTTGCAGATAATCCGAGCTACAGTAATCCCCGAAATTCAATTTCAAAGTGGTGTAAATAGTCGTCAATTATAGTGCAAATGTGCAAAAAAAAAGAATCAAGTCTACAGTAATCTAAACTCAAAATTTGTGGCTGTTTATCGAGTTTTTCAGTCATTTTTAGCTAAAAAAAACCACAAAAATCCATACTTGTAAAATTCCCGGGCCGGGCCGGGCCTGAGGAGATNNTNAAGGCCCGGGCCCGGCCCGGAAGGCCCGGTTTCAAAAATTCTGTATTTTTGAGCCAAATTTTGAGCTCTCAATATAATTTTTTCCATTTTTTTTTCGTATTTCGGATTGTTTGTCTGTCTGATCAAAAAATATCGAAAAAACTCGAAAAAAATTTTTTGGTCGAAAAAAAATCACATAAGGGTCCCCCCTTATGTGTTTTTTGAAAATTTCGAAACTAGTGAAATGACGGGCCCGGCCCGTTACAAGTATGCAAAAATCTGATATTAGCTCCGATTATGGCTCCGATTATGTGTAAACTCCGATTATGTGTAAACACCGTACCACGCAAGATGCATCACATTTGACGACAATGCGCGCAAAAATCGAATATTTTTGTGCAATTTGTCGTCG
>NC_013490.2:2575972-2576984 GCF_000004555.2 Caenorhabditis briggsae
CATGGATTTCGGGTCATTTTGAGCCATTTCTCACCTCGCAAAATCGTTAGAGAGCCGTTCCAACTGAGCAACCGTCTCGGCGTTCTCCTTCTTACACAACTCGTATCTCTCTTCGTACTCAATCAAATTCGCCTTCAACGAGTCAATGCGGCGATTCAGATCGCTGTTCGCGTTGACGACGACGTTGTTCTGCTGTTTGAACTGCTCGAATTCCGTGTTTAGCTCCGTGTAGGCGTCGGCGAGCTCCTTGTTCTGCTCCTGGAGTCCTTCGAGCTTCGATTCCAGCGATCGCTGCAAATCTAGGCTTATTTTAGGCTGTTTTAGGCTGGTTTCCGTGGTTTTCTACGTCATTTTGCGCCCATTTTCAGATAGTTTGGGTGATTTCAAGCCTGTTTTTGGGTCATTTTTTGCATAATTGTAGTCATTATTGGCCTAATTTAAGTCGTTTTTAGCCAACTTTGGGTCCTTTTTAGGCTATTTTGGCCCGTTTTACGCCCATTTTCAGATAGTTTTAAGCCTATTCTGCTCTATTTCTGGGTAGCTTTTAAGCCAGTTTTGGGTCATTTTTCATGTGTTTTTTTTTGAGGCATTGTAACCCTGCTTTAGGCCATTTAGGCCTCTATTTTAAGTCAATTTCTAGTCATTTTAAGCCTAGTTTGGCCCATTTGTAGCCATTTTCAGGCTTATTTTAGTCCTATTTTGAGTTATTTCCGGCTGTTTTAAGCCCGGTTTTGGCCATTTTAGGCCTGTTCCGGACCATTTTAGGTCATTTTTAAGCATATTTTGGACCATTTTAAGACAATTTTTGAGCATTTTCGGACAATTCAGAACCGATTTTCAGTGAATATTTCTAGTCATTCTAGCTGATTTCAGGTCATTTCAAGGCTTATTTTAGACCCCGTTTGGGTGATTTTAAGCCTATTTTCTGGTCATTTTAAGCCTGCTGCGGACCATTTCAAGCCAACTTTTGGTCCTTTTTAGGCTATTTTGAACCATTTTTAGACTATTTTAA
>NC_013490.2:2577865-2579202 GCF_000004555.2 Caenorhabditis briggsae
TGTCGTCAAATTCGATGCGTTTGGTGTAGAACGGTGTTTGCACACAATCCGAGCTACAGTAATCCAAAAAAAAATCGAAATTTTCAAAAATTTTGGTGTGCAACTTGTCGTCAATTATGATGTGGACCCATTTTTTGACAATTTTCAGTTATTTTTCAGCTATTTCTTCATGAAATTTCGACCATTTTCAGCCAGTTTCCATCATTTTTCAGTTAATTTTCAACCGTTTTTCGACAATTGCAGCCAATTTCTAGCCATTTTCCATCATTTTTAGTCCATTTTTCATGATTTCTGGCTTATATTATGCCATTTCCAGCCATTTTCTCACCTGCATATTACTAATTTTCTCCTCATACATCTCTCTCATCTCAACCATCGATTCCGCGTGGGACTCAACGATCGACTGGATTTCGTGCTCTTTCTGCTGTCGAAGTGCCTCGATTTTTCGCTCCATTTCAGAAATTCTGACCATTTCTTCTTGATTTTTATCTGGAATTCCAGAATTTTCCCCATTTTCAGCTTTCGCCTTCCAATGAGCAATCTGTTGACGGAGCTCTGTGATTTGGCTCGTTTCGGTGGCTGATGGAAACGAAGTGGGCGTGGTCTCGTGCCAACCGGACTCTTCAATGTGCTCCATTTGATTCTGGAACATTTTAGAAATTTTTGAATTTTTCAGAAAATTGAAAAATCAAATTTTTAGATTTTTCCAAAATTTTGGAAAAAGACAAATCGCAAAATTTTAAATTTTCCTCACAAATCAAATGTTTCGATTTTGAACTTCAAAAAATTCGAATTTTCAGATATTTTAAAATTTTAAAAAAATCGCAAAAAAGTAAATTTTTGGGGATTACTGTAGCATCAAACTTGACGACATTTTGCACAGAAATTCAATTTTCCGTGCAATGTGTCGTCAAATTCGATGCATTCTGGTGTAAAATGATGTCTCGGAGCTACAGTAATCTAAAAATCGAATTTCTGTTTTTTCTCATTTTTTCGGGCTCAAATTTTATATTTTAAGATTACGGTAGCTCGGATTGTGTGCAAACACCGTGCGACACCAAATGCATCACATTTGACGACAATTTGCCCAAAAATTTCGAGTTACTGTGTAATTTGTCGTCAAATGTGATACATCTTGCGTGGTACGGTGTTTGCACACAATCAGGATTACAGTAATCCCAAAATTGGGTTTTCGCTGTTTTTTTGCGAATTTTTTGACATAAATTTTGTCATTTTCAGCAGAAAATATCAATTTCTGGGGTTACTGTAGCTCGGATTGTGTGCAAACACCGTTCTACATTAAATACATCAAATATGACGACAAGTTGCACAGAAAT
>NC_013490.2:2579381-2593090 GCF_000004555.2 Caenorhabditis briggsae
CTCGAGCAGCTGAAGCTCCAATGTGGTGGAATTCTCGAAAAACCAGCCTGAGACATTCGAATTTCTAGCCAAAAAAACTGCAGAAAAATCCGATTTTGAGGGTTACTGTAGGCCCGAAATTTCGTGTTCTACCCAAAATGCATCGAATTTGACGACAATTTGCACAGAAATCCGAATTTTCTATGCAACTTGTCGTCAAATTCGATGCATTCAATGTAAAACTGTGTTTGCACACAATCAGGATTACAGTAATCCTAAAATTGGGTTTTCGCTGTTTTTTCAAATTTTTTGACATAGATTTTGTCATTTTCAGCAGAAAATAACAATTTCTGGGGTTACTGTAGCTCCGATTGTGTGCAAACACCGTTTTACATTGAATGCATCGAATTTGACGACAAGTTGCATAGAAAATTCGGATTTCTGTGCAAATTGTCGTCAAATTCGATGCATTTTGGGTAGAACACGAAATTTCGGGCCTACAGTAACCCTCAAAATCGGATTTTTCTGCAGTTTTTTTGGCTAGAAATTCGAATGTCTCTGGCTGGTTTTTCGAGATTTTCAGCGAATTTTTTTTTCAGCCAAAATCACAAAAATTGGAGATTCGAATTGAAAAAAATGACCAGAAAATTCGCTGAAAAACCCCTTCAAAAACGGCGTTTTCTAGCATTTTCAGATTTTTTATTTTGGATAATTTTCAGTTAATTTTCAGCCAATTCTCAACATTTTCCAGCAATTTTCAGCAAATTTTGAGATTCTTCATGAAATTTGGACCAATTTCAGCCAATTTTGGCTCATTTTCAACCATTTTTTCCGTCAATTTCAGCTTTTTTAAGCCATTTTTCCATCATTTTGGGTTCATTTTTCAGCTATTTTGGACTATTTTCAGTCAATTTTCATGAATTTTGGCTCATTTTCAATAATTTTTTCCCGATTTTTTTGCACTTTTTCAATCATTTTTCCACTCCAAATCGCTCACTTTAAGCTTCTTAATCTCCTCATCTCTCTGTTTGACCATTCCATTCAACTTCGACCCGATTGCATCCATTTCCACGTGTGCATCGTACAACTGCTGCTCCAAATGCTCTTTCTCGCTGCTCAGCGATTCGACTTTTGCCATTTCGATGGCCAATTGCTTCTCCGCTTCTGCACATTTCTTTTTGGCTACCTGCAAATGTGGAAATTTGGGGAAAATGGGATTTTCAAGCGATTTTTGGATGAAAAATCTGCATTTTGGTTCATTTTTGAGCCATTTTAAGCCGAAAAAATAGGATTTTTCTACTAAAATTACATTGAAAACCTAAAAAATCGCATTTTTATTTTTTAAATCCTTTGAATTTAGTGATTTTTCAGCATTTTGACTGCTTTTTCATGGTTTTTTTTTGCAATTTTTGGGGGTTTTCTAGTCGATTTTGGCCAATTTTCGTCGGATTTTCAAGTTATTTTTTCGCCAAAAATCACAATTTCTCACAATAATCTCGCCATCCGGATCGGGCACTTCTTCTCTGGCTTCTGTCAGCACTTCGCTCGCTTCGTTCAACACCTCGTTCGCCAAATCTGACAGCTGTCCTTGGATATTTCGAAGCCATCCGCTCATGGCTTTCTGGAATTTTTTAATGCAAAAAATGGGTCAAAATTGGAGAAAATCGGGGAAAAATCGGGTAAAAATCAAGAAAAATTGGCTAGAAATCGTCGAAAAAAGGGAAAATTTCAGCGAAAAACAAGGATTTACAGCTAAAAATCCTTTTTTTTCTGGAATTTTTCATGCAAAAAAGGCCTAAAATTAGAGAAAAATGGGTTGAAAATCCAATTTTTTACAAAAAAATTGACTAAAAACCAAGAAAAAAAAAAGAAAAATTTTTCAGAGAAAAATAAGATTTTTAAGCTTAAAAATCCATTTTTTTTTCTGGAATTTTTCATGCAAAAAAGGCCTAAAATTAGAGAAAAATGGGTTGAAAATCAGTCGAAATTCGAGAAAATAGCAAGAAAATCTGGTAAAAATCCAATTTTTTATTACAAAAAATTGGCTAGAAATCGTCGAAAAAAGGGAAAATTTCAGAGAAAATTGAGGATTTTCAGCTTAAAATTTATTTTTTCTGGAATTTTTTAATTGCAAGAATGGGCTAAAATTCAGAAAAATTGATAAAATTTCAGCAAAAAAAAAAGGATTTTCGGCTAAAAATACATTTTTTTTCTGGAAATTCTCATGAGAAAAAGATTAAAATTGGAGAAAATTTGTTAAAATTCGATTAAATTGCCTGAAAATCAAGAAAAAAAAAGAAAATTTCAGAGAAAAGTAGGATTTTCAGCAAAAAATCCATTTTTTCTGGAATTTATGCAAAAAATTACTAAAATTGGAGAAAAATGGGTTGAAAATGCAATTTTTTACAAAAAAATTGGCTAAAAATCAAGGAAAATGGGAAAATTTCAGAGAAAAATTAGATTTTTAATTGAAAAAACTTTGAAAATTTGAGAAAAAATCAGTCGAATTTCCAGAAAATAGCAAGAAAATTTGGTAAAAATCCATTCTTTACAGAAAAAGTTAGTGAAAAATCGAGAAAAATTGGCTAAAAATCAAGGAATAAAAGCGAAAATTTCAGAGAAAAAGCGAGATTTCAAGCTCAAAAATTTGTAAATTTTGATCTAAAAAATTTTTTCTTCTTCTTCTTTCTTCCAGGTTATATCGCGTGTCGTCTGCGCATACATTGCAAATGACGCGCAGCCCGTGAATTTGGCTGGAAATCGCTGAAAATCGGGATTTGGCACTTGAAAAATTGAATTTCCCGGGGAAAATTAGTTTTAAAAATGTAAAAAATCAAAAAAATTGGCTAAAAAATCATAATAAACGGAAAATACCGATTTTTGGGGGCAAAATAGCATTTTTAAGGCGAAAAACACAGAAAAAAAAAGACACAAATCTTTACTAGAATAGCTATAAAAAAGTGATTTAGTGCTCGGCAATCGATTTTCCCTTCTCCTCGTAGAGCTTGGCCAATTCCTTTGGGCAGGTGTGCATGTATCCCTTGTTGGCGGCACAAATCTCCTTCATACGGGTGTATGGGTCGTAGTTTCTGGAAAAATTGAGATTTTGGGCGAAAATTCAAAATTTTAGCTCAATTTTGAGCCATTTTTTTTGTTTTTTCGGGCTAATTTTAAGCCAAAAAAAATCGAAAAAAATTTTTTTTCTGGCTAATTTTTTTTCGAAAAAATCGAATTTTCAGTCAATTTTCACCATTTTTTACAGTTTTTTAATGGTTGTTTCACTGAAAAATTCGATTTTTTGATCTAGAAAACTCCATAAACTTACGCGAAGAACTCCTCATACTTGTGATGACGTGGCCAGACGTAGAAGGCGTTGAAGGCGACAGTCGAGGCGATCGCGGCGGCTAGGGAAACATAAATTCCCCGTTTTCCGTACGTCTGGAGCATGTTACGAGTGGCGGACATGGCTGAAAATGGGTTTTTTTCCAGAAAAAATCGGAAAATTTTTTTAAAAAGATTGAAGAAAAATGGGGTTTTTTTGGTAGAAAAATTGAAAAAAAAACGACAGAAATTGATGAAAATTGTTTGAAAATTGATTTTTTTGGAAAAAATTGGGGAAAAATTGAAGAATTTTGAGCAAAAATGAGCTGGAACTCGTGAACAATGGATTAGCGGCGCCCGTCGGGATTACGGTATGCAAAAATGTGTGAAAGTGCGTCGCGGTGTTTGCAGAAAGGGAAATTGAGGGGAAAGAGAATAATTTGAAAAAAGAAACATAAAAATTGAGAAAAAAATGAGGAAAAAAAAAGAAAAAAGCTGGAATTTCAGATTGAAAAAATGAATATTTAAAACTCAATTTTTTCACATTTTCTATAGATTTCCAGCTAAACAATAATAAAATGACTCTTTCAAGCATATTTCGAGCTTCAAAAAATGTCTCAAAGCTAAAAATTCAAGGTTTGAACCTCTTAGTTTGTTCAAAATCTAGCTAAAAACTAAAAGAAAAATCAGAAAAACTCAATTTTTCTCCGACTTTTAAAAGAAAATTTTCAGGAAAACCACTTTTCACCCGATTGCTTCAAGGTCTAGCTGCAATTTTTAAGTACTTTTCTTTTTTTCTAGCTTTTTATTCTATTTTCCCAGCCCGTCCTCATATTTCCCTTCCCAAAAACCCTATTTAAACTCCCGCTAACAAGATTGCGCGTCATCCGCAATACACCAAATGCACCTTATCCTCCGCGCAAACCGCGACGCGGCCGCTCCGCGCGCAAAGTCACATGTTTATCGGTTTTTTCGCAATCCCATTCACCCGTTTTTTGAGCGAAATTTCCGATTTTTCTGCAATTTTCGCCCAAAAATCATGTCATTCATCGATCTGACGCCCGTCGCAAGCTGCTCATCGTCCACCGCCAACTCGGATTCTAATTTTTCAACGGTTAAAAATTTTTCCCAGCTTTCAACGTCCAAAATTCTTGATTTTCGCTGTTTTTCGTCGATTTTCTTCGGGTTTTTTGTACTTTTTTTTGAAGACAGTGATGTCAATAACCCAGAAATTCTATAAAAATAAAGAAAAATCGCGGAAAAAAAAATTCAAAAAGTCAGTCAAAATGTTTACCCTCAAACAAATAAAATGTAATTAAACCAACCAAAAGAGTAATTAAACCTAAAAAACTCAAACTTGGGCAATAATTAAACCTACTCAGACGACTCGTGCTGAGGTCTTCCGGGGTACCGGCGACCCAATTTTTCTAATTTTAGCATTTTCAGAAAACTCAACAAAATATCCATGCATTCAATCAGCTGCTCAATGAGCTGGATTTCGGAGCCGAAGAGACTAAGGAGAGGGAATTTTTGGAGATAGAAGACGTTCCGGATACCTATGATGAGGATGACGTGGAGGTAGAGGAAGAAGACGTCGCTATCAAGTATCCATACGAGAGAGAAGACGTTTATGATGGTCTGAAAGAGAGAATCGAGCAACGTCTTCAGGATGCTGGAGATGAGCAATTGGAGAAGGAGGCGAAGGTAATTTTTGAGCAAAACATCGGGGTTTTTCGCTCGGAAAAATCGATTTTTCGGATCCAAAAAAGGTGGAAGAGGCCTTCAAAAATGAGATTCTAGCTCCGAAAATGCAGATTTTCTGGGTCCTAAATCACATCACTAAATAGCACATTTTCAGACTTAAAATCGACATTTTGTGGACCAAAAATCACTAAATACCTTAAATTGAATCAAATTTTAGCGAAAAATCGGGTTTTAGTGTTGAAAATTCAGCCTTTTAGGGGCTTTAATTGTGATTTCTAAGCGAAAAAATAGTTTTTCAGCACTAAAAAAATAAGCTAAAAATAAGCTAAATAAGCTACAAATAAGCTATTTTTACACTTAAAAATGACCTATTTTCCAGGAAATCGCCCTTATCATGAAGGTAAAACAAGCCGAATGGGCTGAGGAGGACAAGCAAGAGCGTCTAGAAGCGCTCCAGAAGAAACGAGTATCAGAATCCGTATACATCTGCGTCATGTGCTCCAAAGCCTTCCCCGACCCCCAACAACTTCAGAAGCACACGGAGACGTTCCACGATCTATCTGGCCAGAGATTCAAGTGTACTCTGTGTGGAAAAGGATACAAGCATAAGAAGAATCTGGCGACTCATCAACTTTTGCACAACAAGGAGATTCCGTGCTCAAAGTGCTCGTTGGTTTTTCAATCGCAGGCCACTCTACACGTTCATGAGCTTAAAATCCATGGAGAAAAAGATCTAGTAGAGAAAATGGAGGATGACGAGGACTACGGTAGAAAGAAGTGCCCAAAATGCGGAATCCACTACTCGGAGAAGATTTTCAAGCGACACACTTACTACTGCCTCAACAAGGAGAAAATTGCGGAAAAGCGGAGGAATTTAAAGGCGCAGAGCACGCCAACGAGCCCTGCAATGTCTACAATCAGTTGTGCGTCGTTCAGCAGCTATCAACCCGGTCCAAGCACGTTTAGAAGTCCGTTGAGCAGTCCGGTGGTGTCATTTAGAGACAAATCGTGTTCAGTTTGTGGGGAGGCTTTCGCTAGTCGACAATCGATGTTGAGACATGTTGGAAGGAAGCATCCGGAGGTTAAGGACGATCCAAGTGTCACCGCTGTTAGATATGTCACGAATACTATTGAATCGGTGAGTGAAATAAACTGAAAATGAGAAATTTTGGGTGAAAATCGTGGAATTTTGAGTCATTTCCGGTATTTTCGGGTATGAAAATGACCTGAAATTTCTAATTTTTGGATTCCAGTAGCAGTAAATAGCTCTATTTTTCTAGTCAAATAAAGCCCGTTGTAGTTCAAATAACGACTTCAAATTCTTCGATTTTTGAAAATTTGGCGGGAAAATCGCAAATTTATAGGTATTATTTAGAGGTCAAAAAGCCTTGAAAATTTGAGAAAAGTTGGAATTTAGAGAATTATAGGACATTTTCAATGCACCTAAATTCTTCAATTTCTGATCATTTCTTCTAAAAATATGTCGATTTTGGCTGAAAAATGGTCATTTTACAAGTTTCTAGCGAATTTCAGCCCCTTTTTAATGCTGAAAATGACACTAAACCCTCCAAAATTTCTAGCCAACCCATCAATACGCGTGCGTCGACTGTGGAAAACGACTGACGACCCGTGCCGCACTGACCACCCACCGCACTCGCGCTCATTCTGGAAAACAAGGAACCGAATGTCCCCACTGTCAGAAGACGTTCATCGTGCCGTCGGAGCTGAGGAAACACATCAATAGAGTTCATGGAGGCGGAGAGGATCAGAAGACGTCGAAAGGGGAACAGCTGGAGAATCTTCCCGATATTGACGCTATTTTTTAGGCTTAAAATGACCTTTTTTTGGTCCAAAATAATCGATTTTAAGTCTAGAAATGTGATTTTTAGCGATTTTGGACCTGAAAAAGTTTATTTTCCCGTAATTTTGTGCCCAAAAATGTCAATTTTTCAGCTGAAAATTGATATCCTTATACTTTTGGACCCCAAGATCTCGATTTTCAGAGCTGAAATTCTAATTTTAAGACCTTTTCCAGCTTTTTTGGCACTGAAAAATCAATTTTTAGAGCTTAAAATTCCCTTTCCTCCAGTTTTCCATGTAATTTCTTTCTCATGTAAAAATCCATCAAATCGGTCCATTTTGATCCCAGTTTGATCCTTTTCATTTTTTCGGGTACTTTTTTCACTTTATATAGTCTGTCTCTAGTTTTTTCCCTGCCATTTTTGCTCAATTGTTTCAAAAATTTCTCTCCTTTTTTGTATTAATAGCCTACTGTAATAAAAATAATTAAAAGTTATAAGAAAATTCGCTTTTCCAGACACATTTTCAGACATTTTTCCAGTTTGGAACGATATGATGAGCAAGCTCCGCCCCATTTTAACTCAAAGTGGGCGGAGCCTACTCGTGTTTGGGCTCATTTTGAAGCTCTTAACGCCGGACATTCAAATTTAAATTTTTCATAAAATCGAAGCAAAACGAAGCGAGTTACGGTAGATTTCAATTTTTGCAGTTCTTTTGGATTACTGTAGCTTTTTGTAGTTCGCCTCCCTGTGAGCCGAACCTAGGCGTGTTGGGGCTCGTTTTGAAGCTCTCTACAAGACAAATTCAAAAAAATAGTTTATTTTCAAAAACTAGGTGAAATAAAAAAGTTATGAGTGAAAAAAGAGATTTCGGAAATTTTGGGATTTTTGAATTCGGGTCATAACTTCTTGGAATTCTGGAATTTTGAGACGAAAACGTCAAATTTGAATTTGGCACGTTAAGAGCTTCAAAAAAAGTATAAACATGGCTAGGTTTGGTGGAATTCGCTTTTTTCGGGTCCCACCGCGAAAGTTACAGTAACCCGAAAAATGCACCGAACCTAGTCGTGTTTATACTCATTTTAAAGCCCAAAACATGAGAAATCGATACATCTAAAAATCATTGAGTTTGAAGCATAACTGACTGAGATACGGTACTTTGAGGGATACTGTAGTTGGGAATTTTCAAAGTGGGCGGAGCCTAGTCGTGTTTAGGCTCATTTTGAAGCTCTTAACGCGCCAAATTCAAATTAATAGGTTTTAACACAAAATTCCAAAATTCTATGAATTTATGAGCAGAATTACAAAAATTAAAAAATTTTAATTTCTCCTTTTTTCCCTATAAATTTTTTATTTTTCTGAATTTTTGACAATTATCAATTTTTTTGAATTCAACTAGTTTTAAGCTTCAAAATGAATATAATCATGACCCCCTTTTTTGCCCACTTTAAAAAAGCCGGACCCCCATGCGCGAAGTCGAAAAAAGTCGAAAATCCCAAAAGTGGGCGGAGCTTACTCGTGTTTATACTCATTTTGAAGCTCTCAACAAGACCGATCCATGTCTCTATTTTTCAATAAAATTGATTGAAAATTAAGAAAGTTACGGTAGTTTATGAGGCTAGAGTGCAGAGAAGCCAGACACACTGCGTCTCTGACCCAAAAGTGGGCGGAGCAGAGAAATAGAAATGGCCCCATTAACAGCTGCGCGGTCACCTCATTCTCCCTTCGGACGACCTGACTGAATAGACGTCTCTATACTTTCTAAACTTTTCCAAGAAATCCTACTGTATGGAATTCTGGAAAGTTCTTTTTTTGATTTTTCTGATTATTCACTATAATTATTTCTAATTTTCTGACTATAAATCTCTATTTTTATTGCTCATCCTGCTGAAAATCCTGCTGGAAATCCTAGAAAAAAAATAATTTGGTGAGAGTTTGGTCTGAAATTTTCAGAATTTTAAAGCATTTTTTAGATAATTTCCAGGCTCGGATTACAAGAATTTGAGGGTGCACAGCCATTGCTCATACATCTTCAACCAGAAATTGGAATAGTCTTCGAAGTGCTCTGCTGCTCGGAATCGTTAAATCCGACTGCTGGCTTCTGGATTGCCGTCCAGACGCCGTGGATCCAGTGGACGCTGTGTTCGACTCATTTCTAGCGACCTTCTTACGATGAGCAATCTGAGAATCCGTGTAAAGATCCGATGAGCTTGTTGTATCAGTGAACTTGGGCTCCACATCAGAATGTCCAGTCTGAAGACGTTCTGGACTAGGACTCTTAGCCCGTTTCATATTCGTCAACCTATGTCGAATGTCCCGGAAACTCGGCAGGAACGACGCGGATCTCTTCTTCTTCTTCGAACTATTTTCACCCTTCTTCCGGGCGGTCACTATTTTATGAGCGGCTTCCGAGTTCACAACCCTTGCGCTCCAGTGTGCTTTTATGAGGCTGTCCAGAAGGCTGTCACCAAAAACCACACTAACGACAACAAACAAAAAGGATTCTTCACATCTATGATCTACTGAAAGTAAGCTGGCGACAAGATAGAATATTCGAAGCTCTACTGACTGGAAAATAATAGATGCACGTCATATGATTGCTGGAGAAGAAGGTTCCACTCTAGCTTCCGCCCACTGCAACACCCATCAGTTTCCAGCGGCTTACGAGTGACTTCTCTTTGTGTTCCTCACACAGACAAATCGTGAGTTTTATTTTCTCCCATTTTTCACCACCAATTTTTTTGTTTTGCAGTCTAGCCAACGCTTCATCTGAAAGCTCTATCCAGAAACATGTTGAAAAATCGAGCAACACTTATGAAGCTCCTACCTCTCGCAGGCGGAGTAAGACAACCCACTCGTAGTTATGATCTAATATATATATATATATATATATATACAGAACTGGCCATCTCTATATATATATATATATATACAGTACTGGCCATAAAGAATGCGACAACTTGTTTTTTGAAGATAAGTTTTTGAAAACTCAACTTTTCAATCCGAATTTTTGGTAAGATTTTTTCAGCACTATCAAAAACTTTTAGGCTAAGTTGGTTTTAATATTCTGCTACAATTTTTTTGAAAATTAATTTTTTTCGAAAATTCATGAAAATGACATTTTTGGAGATCTGTACAAAGAAGCTCAAGAAACACCGGAGGTCAAAAACAAAATAAAGGGAACAATAAAAAGTGATTTAATATTTCGTTGGGTATCCTTTCGCATCGATAACAGCCTTGCATCTACGTGGCATCGACTCCAGGAGCGTCTGAACCACCGTCATCGGGATACTCTTCCAAGCAGCTTCGAGTTGAGCAAACTTTTGATTGGCATTGGATGCTCTGACTCCTTTGAGGCGGCGTTCCAGCTCCTCCCACATATGCTCGATGGGATTCAAGTCTGGAGATTGACTTGGCCATTCTAGGAGGTTCACACGGTGACGTCTGAACCAATTGGCGACATGACCCGAAGTATGCTTCGGGTCATTATCCTGTTGGAACACCCACGATCGGCCCAAATTTGCTCTTGCCCATGGTCTCATTGTGTTCTCCAGGATGTCTTCGTACACATATCGATCCATGGTTCCAACGATTCTCTTCAATGGTCCCATAGAAGTGTCGGAGAAGCATCCCCAAACCATCACAGATCCACCTCCATGTTTCACAGTTGGACATTGGTACTGTGGAGCATACCTGGAGCCAATGGGACGTCGAATCCACTGAATACCATCAGTTCCGAACATATTGAACTTCGATTCATCGCTCCAGATGTGACTTGCCCACTCACGGGGGCCCCAGGACAAGTGCTGTTTAGCCCATTCAACGCGAGCTTTTCGGTTTTTCAAACTGACGAGTGGTTTTTTGACTGGTCTTCGTCCGTGCAGTCCAGCAACTTGCAAACGTCTTCTAATAGTTCTTCTCGATGGTACCGGTTCATTTGGAGACGTCACAGAAAGTTGAATATCCGTAGATGTGCGTCTAGGATCTTCTCGGCATGCGCGCAAAATGTTCCGATCCATATTTCTGGAAGTGGTTCGGGGTCTTCCTGGAGATTGGCGATGAACAACGCCATTCTAAATTGTTAAATTTAGTTGAGAAAGCTGATTGAAACCTCACATCATCTCGATTTTTCTTCAGAATACGGTAAATTTGGCTGGAAGAACAACTAAACTGAGTTGCAAGTATCTTCGGATGCGCGCCGAGTTCATGACCACGCACAATGCTTTTTCGCTCGTCCACAGAGAAGGATTTTTTCCCGAATGGTCTAACCATATCTGAAAAACAATAAAACAATAACTAAAACTAATTCCAATTAGTTGTCTTTCAACTTTATTTAAAAAAACCAAAAATCATGAAAAATATGCAAAATGAAAAAAAAAAAGAAAACAATTGAAAAAAAATTTTGTTTGCAAGATGATGCAATTTCCAAGTACGCAAGTTTTCGTAACTTTCCAATGTGTCTACAGTAAAAAATTCGAGTTGAAAAGTTGAGTTTTCAAAAAGTTATCGTCAAAAAACAAGTTGTCGCATTCTTTATGGCCAGTACTGTATATATATATATATATATATATATATATATATATATATATATATATATATATATATTGAAGTGAGTGAGTACATTTCGCAGAGCTTCTGATAAAATGAAAAATTACAGTTCCTATGCTTTCATCCCGAAATTGCGGATCTATTGTGAATCATTAACAAGACTCAAAATGCTGTCGATTAATGGACGAGCGTCGTGACTTAAATCCGTTCCATTCTACGAGATCGTTTATTGTGTTCATCAACTTCACCATCGGAGACTCGCAAGATGCTGATTTTTCCGCTTACTGGGACCAAAGGTGAATTCATTTTTTCTTCAAAGAAAATCGAATCTGTAACGGAACTGAAACTGATTCGGTGTTTGAAAGAAAAATTGGAGCATTTTGACGTCATTCTCGTAAAACAAGAGGTTTTGTTTGCCTTTCTCTTAGTGCTCAGGATTACGAGTAGGGAGAAGCGTATATGTTTGTTAGACTAGAAGTGATCCAATTGATAGTTGGGTAGATCAGTGGTTTTTTTTAATTTAATTAAAAAAAATGGTCATAAAATGGGACACGGTGTGAAAGCCGTTCTGTTTGGTAGATGTGTTATGTAGAAATAAGCTAAACAAATTCCTATTCTGGGGAAGCAGGTTGAGAAAATTGAGACAGGGACAAAAAACTTGATGGATAAGAGCTAGGAAGAAAAAAAAGGAAAAAAAAGGGTAATTAATTCAATTCCGCAACGTCCAGTTTCACACTCTGGAGTCCTGCTCTCTTTCTTCCACCAGTCCACCTTCTCTTGGTCTCTTAAAAATCAAGATATTCGAAAACAATAACTAAATTTTTGTATTATCATTACCCGGCTCTTCCTCGTCAGCGTCCATTTCCATGGTCCATTTCATTGTTGGCTTTTGGCTTTCTGAAAGAGAATCGATGAGTATCAAGTGAAAATGATAGACGCAGGAAGTCGAAGTGAAATGAACAGTCGAGCGCTTCGTATTTCAACAGAAGAATTTGAAAAATTCGTCAATGATTCCCCAAAATCTCCCCTAAATAAACCATTGAAATCCCCATCATCGGAGAACCATCTGCATATGTAAGGGTCTGACCCATAAGATGCTGATTCAGGTGTCCCGCTTACTAAGGCCAGAGGTGAGTTCATTTTGCCTTCAAAGAAAATCGATGCCAGTTTCAAAGCTAGCCGAAAGAATACAGTTGAATATTCGGTTTACAATACAACACTCAGTTTTTCAGCACGTCAAATTGCATCGTCAGCCTCCAAACAAGGAACTTCTCTTCAAGAAACACGAATAATTTGGCATCGTCGAATTCGAAATATTGATAAACAGACGAAGAAGAATGTTTGCATTTTCGAATCATATGGCCCAACTTGTTTATTGATGCTTCAGCTCAACAAGATTTCTGATTTTCCGGCATTTGATTCTCCGCTTTTACAGTCATAACGTGAGATATTTTCGTGCGAAAGACAATCTCAACGATCTCTTAGAGATTAGTCATGAAGCCAAAAATGAATGACTCGATGAGTCAGACTGGTTTAATCTTCGAAATTGAAAATGAAGGCGCGAAGAATTTTTGCAACTGTACTTCACGCAAAAAAGATTATTTGTTCATGTTGCAGTTCGAATCTCAAATTAACTTATTTTCAGGCAAAAAGGAGCAGAAACACCATTACACCTGGCAAATTCGTTTACTGCGTGAAATGTATATCGAGTACGGATTCATTTTACTACGTTGTATATCACTCATGGAACCGGAAACACGGTCGAAAAGCCACAGGAAGCCAAGGCTCGAAAATGGGATACGGATGAGCGGACGAATGAGCAACTTGTGAGCAAACCATGAGATAGGACTATTATCAAAGTAACACCATCATAAAACACATTGAGATAAAATAGATATAATATAATAACTCTAGGTGTCGCGTGGAAAGCAGGGAAGGCTCCATCAGCAGTTGTCGCTGATTGCTACAACGAGATTTTGCTGTCACTAGAGATACGGACGAAGATGCTTCCTACCGAGTTCAACTCAAAAAGAACAGAACTTCGCAAAGGTCGCCGACACTACTGGAACCTCAGTTCCACTCTACGAGCCATTTTTGCTGTCGAGGATGAGATGATTGGGTCGATGAGAATATATTGTGTAGATGAGAACCGCCGTTCCAACTGGACATGCAACGTGGCATTGCGCTCGAACTTCGGAGCATCGCGTTACTGGAGACGTATGGATCACGACAGACACACAATTCCGATGTTTTAATTTTTATTTAATAAATTTGTAACTCTCTTGACGACCATGTTCTCTATTCCTTTGGTTTTTCAGAAGATAAATTTTCATTTGAAAGCTCTTGTTCTCCTGAGTC